>NW_017805407.1:74886-211454 GCF_001891065.2 Hippocampus comes
GGGCCTCGTGGGTTGGGGGGGGGGGGGCCTGCCGCCGGGGCCACGGGCGTTACAGTGCTCCTGCGGGTGACTGAGAAATGTAAACAAACCACGTAGGGAAGGACAGCTGCATGCAGAAGAGCAGCAACAGCGCACACACTTGAGATGCTTGTCCATGAAATCCACAATGACTTTTTTTTTGGGGGGGGGGGTGGCTCTCCCGCTTTTAACGGCTTGCGGGCTGCTGGATAAGCTTCCCGCAAGTTTTCCGTCCGGAGCATGCCTTCCAGCGGGATAAGAGCGGCTTCACGGTCAGAATCGCAGCTCTACAGTCCACTTGTCACCGCTCCCAACGGCTAAAGTTTACAAAGAGAGGTACGGCTCCAAATGACCGCCGATGATGAGAGGCGCTCATGTAGCCGTGACCAATCAGCAAGTAATGTAGCATGAACACTCCATCTGGGAGGTGCACCGGGCAAAGGGACACGGTCGGATGTCCTGCAGCTTGGTGCCATGACCACAATCAACCGTCAAAAAGAACCCACAAGGCTCAGGATGCAAGAAATAACCAAAGTAGACAACCAAAGTGTCTGATAACTGAAGAACAACAACTACAGTATTCCTGTCCATTGTGTAGGTTTGTCCGCGACCCGTACCTTGCCGTTTCAAGAGCACGGGCTCTCGACTTGCTTGCGCAACTGTCCAGATTGGAACCCCAGCTACTTCATCACCACAAATTAGTATTTTGTGCATGTGCTATATTTATATTGTGGCCACAATCTAAAAAAAAAAAAAAAAAAAAAAAAATCCCCCATGTGATGTCTGGGACTCCAAACTCTTGAATGAATCCTGCCAACAAGTTTTGGGCAAAAATCTTCCTCACACACTTCAAGTGGTTTCCAGCACCTGTTTTGTCTCTGGTCTCACTTGGACTTGTTGAGTAACTCCTCTGACAGTCGGCGACGACTGCCAGTTTAGCGAAAGACCACAAGAATTCTTGACCCTGCAAGAACAGGCTTGATTCCAAGCTGCGAAGTTCCGCACAAGGCTGGAAGTAGACAAGAGGTCGTATCACGGTCAACGCCAAGTGTATTCTTCATGATTCGCGGGCGCAGGACGTAGTGGAGAGTCTGCCATGTTCAGATGACGTGAAGGAATGCTTTAATTTTATAAACAAGCATAATTTCCAAAAGTCCTCAGAGTGCAATTTTTAAGTATTATCCCATAAATATAAGGCAATGTTTTCCAGGGTTCAGTGAGCCAAGACCGCTACTTTGAATTCGAATCTCATGGCATGCCACCAAACAGGAATTTACAGACAAATATATCGACTCAGGGTGAAATGTGGACACGTTTAGTGGACCTCCAAGTTACTCCTCTGTTGTATGAAAGGGAACAAGGGGATACGGAAGTTATTTGTACCTTCCGCCATCAAGTGGAAGAATGTGTATTTGTTCTGCCAGTCACTGTACGTTGTTTGCATTCATCAAGAACGATGTGTGTCAATAATACAGTGAAACTCCTCTACAACGAAATCATGTTTGCAGCAAGAAATTTTTCACAACAGGGGGCTTTTCACTGTAGCAAAATTTATCTCAGATGTAAACACGCACACAAAACGTATGTGTGTACTCTTTATTTTTATTCTAATACGGAGTGCATAAATATGAGAATATACTTATTTGAAATTTCATATAGCCAGTGTAGAAAGAAAAAAACGGGAAAGAAATTGCGAAATTTACGAACAGCATTCACTTTCACTTACATCAATTTCTTGCATAATGTCTTTTACTTTGCTTCTTCCATCTTTCATTTTTATTACTTTTATCCTGTCTTCAAGCGTGAATGCTTTTCTTAACTCCTTGGTCTGCAAAGGTCCGTTTTGTAGCCATTTTAGCAATGTAACGTTCGTGCTGCGTCTGAAACTAACAATAACAAATAAACCAGTGTGGTGGTTGCTGTTGCCGTTTCCAAACGAAGCAGCAGAGGTCGCTGTGGCATGCTGAGGTTGGATTAGACTTTTGCGGAAGGCTTGTTTTCATTGTAGTGAATCTCGTTGCGAGGCAAGGGCAGAGAAAAAGATTTCGTTTAACGGAACAGGGGTACTTTTCGTCATAGGGGGAGCAGAAATGTGGGAATGACTTTCATGCATGACAATTTTTTCACACTAGGGGGTATTTTTGCCCATGTAGGTTTCGTTAGAGAGGAATTTCATTGTACACGATTTTCATGTGGCACACCTGTGGATCTCGTTCAATCTCTAGTGGTACAGTCCTTGGGAATCACTGATACAGACAGCTAAGATGAAAGAATGAGAAGTAATGCGCAGGTCAATTACTGATGCGCCAAAGTCATCCGCCTCAACCAAATTTCTGATGAATTATTCTCAAAGGAAATTATCGGTGAGGGTGCAGGGGGGGGGGGGGTGAACAGAGAGCACATGAGGATAAATGACTTTGAACAGGAAAGCCCACGTACAAAATGTGAGCCTACATTTTCAACGCACCACTTCACCAATTTGGTGTGCCTCTGCTGGCTGTGTGCGCACTTTTGTGACCTGACAGGCAAGCTGTGTGTGCACCAAACACGCTTCCCCAGTGTGAAATTCAGGAACGCAATTCATCCATGGCGAAAGCAGAGATGAAAAGGCGATGGTGCAGAGGGCAGCTCAGCGCGTCTCCGCCTCCTTCTCAGCTTTTGCAGCGGAGCGCGCGGGGAGCTGCTGCTTTTCAAAGCCTCAATTATTGCAAACCAAGTCTACGCGGCTGCGCTTCGGGTCGGCTAGCCAGTTTGGCTGGCGTGCTCTTATCTCATCTCAGTTGCTCAATCCACAAAACCGAGTCTGGTTGTGCAGAAAAGTCTGGAGGCAGTCCACTTAAAAGCACAAAGTGAGACGCTCTTGAGTATTGATAAAAGCTCTTGAAAGCCTGGAAAAGAAGCAGGAGGTGGTGATGTGCGAGAGAGGCTTAAAAGCTATGAGATAATCAGGTTGTACCATGATGGAGGAGTCCTCAAAGCCAAGCGCATGACACTGAGGGGGGGAGTCAAGATATTCTGATACACTGGCATTCTTGAAACGATAGGATCGGCCGAGCCCCCATCAACTTGCAGAAGTAGGTGCTGGTTATAGCGTATAGAGAAAGCCCTTACTCAGACTACGTTCTCAGACAGTTTGGCCCTAGACCTTTACTTCACACAGTTCGGCAAGATACTTGTACAATTATTATTCCTAGCTACTGACGTTTGAAAAGAAGTCTTCCAACAGATTGCCTATCCCAGCTGACTTTGCATGAGAGGCAGGGTGCAACCTGAACTGGTTGGCAGCCAATTTAGAGACAAATAACCACTCACGTTCACATCTCTGGACAACTTTGATTCTTCCGTGAATTTAAGCGCCGCCACCCACTGCGCAATGCTTCCGAATCTGATTAGGACTTGATCATGACAACAAATGACAGTTGGTCATTCACCCACTGGACAGTTGCCGATTTAGCATAAGTACTCCTTGCGATGTGAACCGTGCAAGTGTGTATGGCGTTCTGCGGCTCCTCATATAACATGTTGTACCATGTTGCTTTTTTAATCCATAAAAGGATGGAGTGTCAGTCAGGGAAGACACAGGTTGCTACAGGAGGAGGACATGGGCAAGAATAAAGAGGGGGAAAAAATAAAGATGTATATTTTTACCACTAGCTTCGCCATTTCATATGAAAGGGTAAATATGGTTATGTATTTTTGTAAAACACCGTGTGTAGTGTATACACTGTATTTCTATCGCTTGGAGTCACGTGGTGGGTGGATATGTCTTACTCACTAATAACCAGGGAAAGACTTTTTCCCCTGTGTGAAAGTTTCCGTCCATTTAATTTGCAAAGTCGCCAAATTGTGCAACTGCAACTCAAATTTTGAATTGGCCACTCCTGAAATCGTGATAGGACCCCGCACACTGCGCGAGCGTTGCGTGGAGTTCCGCTGCATCGCTCGGTGTGTGGCGGCCCTATCATGCAACTTTCTCTAAACTCCACACAAGAAAGCTGGAGCTGAGATCCAAACGCAGAAGTAGACGTGCTCACAATTACACCATCCTGTTGGCTTCCGGAAGACTACTTCTGCCCAAACAAAGCTAATTATTTCTATTCAGCATTTGCCCCGAAAAGAACTAATGACTAACAACTACAGTAGACCATCCAATAATTGGACAAAAGGTGACTGGAAAGCCTGCCAATAATGTTTAAGTTCGACTGTACATGAAGTGGAATTTGTACTGGTACAGTTACAGTTACATTCAGACACCTATCAGGTGCTTTTAATTTCTAGATGGACTATAATCTTTTCTTTTTGGAATATGTTACTGTTGTTTTTCCCAAGTTAGACACTTTTTAAAATTTTTTTTGACGAGTGCACTTTCCTTGTGGAGCACCTCCTGTGAAGAAAATAGTGTCAGTGAAAGGCTCTCAGTGAGGGGCCAGGCATCCTTCACGGAGAACTGCTGTTTATTTAAAATGAGCCTTTAGGTAAACACGTTACACGGCGCACAGGGCCAGGTCAGCTTTTGAAGTGGACGGGCCTCAGGAAAGAAATGGGGGCTGGGTGGGGGGGCTTCAGAGGAAATGAGAACAGAGACTTCATTCAGCGCGGTTTCATCATCTCCATATACATGCACTAACAGAACACAGAAGTTTTCTGGTCTTTTAATATCTCATCAGAACCTCTGTGTTCTACTTCTAAACATGAGAGCAAAGTCCTCCTCATTCAAATCCTTTGTGTGGGGTAAAAAAAAAAAAGGAAAAAAAAAAGAAACCACTTCCTCTTAATGTAGAGTACTGAGGGTTTGGATGACGAGAACAGGTTTGGGTTACAAAAGAAAGTTTGCCGTCCCTCCTTCTACCCTCCCAAACACCCCCGTTTGGAAAGATTCAATGTGATGTGCAGAAAGCGGGCCAGGCCTGCTCTGTCTGCAGCAGCCCGTTTCCAAGCTTTGAAGCCGCTCGAGTGTTTCGACAGCTAACCACTTTCAGATGGGACTGTGGCATTTTATGAGCTGAGTAAAAGCGATACCTACACATGTGGAAGCTTGGGGTCCCAAAGAGAGGGGGGTGGGCTCCGAGCAAGAGAAGAGCATTACTAACTCCTCCAGGATTTCAAATGTGGGGATCTTTCCTTTCATCAGTCTTATGGCATCATGTATGAAAATAGAGGGCAGGAGGATGGACATCAGTGTTCAAGGGCTCATAGTGAGGAGAAAAAAAATGACAGTAGGGCGGTGCACCCTCCACTTGTCTTTTTACATTTTCTGAGTGAAGTTGACAGGAAGTCGAGGGGTTTGTGGCGTGTGTGGTTTCATTCTTCCAACCTAGCAGGGTGTCTGTCAGCTCCAGGAATGTGGAGCAAAGATGAAGTTTCGAAGCATTCGGTGAACTGTCTGAGGTTTTTTTTCTCTCTCTTTTTTTTTTTTCTAAATCCAAGAATAACAAAGTAAAGTGGTTGTAACATTCCAAAGGGACCGAATTGAATGCGCCATTGCATCACAATGTGAAGAGTTACATGACAAGCTGAGAAAAAAAAAGTAATTGCACACTAAATGCTGCTGTAATGGCACGGCAATTTATGTCCTTGACAAGCAACAGACAACGTCAAACGCAAGTTTTAGGACGAACAATGCAACGTGCTCTTTTAGTACCCCCGACCCCTCCGCCGCAAGAATCCATTGTGAAATATACAGTATGTCAGGTTGCAGTCTGACCTCTGACAATCTCTCCAGTTTCCATCACACTCATTTGTAGATTTTTTTTTAATCCAATAAAGGGGTCCAAGACCTTCTAAAAATAAATAAGAAGCCTCCATTTACAAATATTTAAACAGACAACATGTGGGAATGTTTCAAGCGGCCTTCGTTGTCAGTGAGCTCATCGCATGCACAGACATCACTGAAGACGGCGTGTGCGCAATTAGAAATGACCATAATAACATCTACACCACCCATTCGTGAAAAAAAGAATATACCCTTGGATTGCGAAATGAAGTCCACTTGGAAAAGAGCAGCACCTTGGCTAATCCAAGGATTGCGAAATGAAGTCCACTTGGAAAAGAGCAGCAAGTTTCTAAAGAAGGGGGCGGGGGACGGGGGTTTATGTGGAAACATACCTTACACACTAAAATGTAATAACCTTTGAGTCTCACGGTGTTTTACTTGGCCGGCAGACGCAACAAGATCAAACACAGACTTGGATTCAAACACTTTTGCCAAAAATGTCAACATTAAGCAGCGGGCTCCAGCTTTAGGTATTTTCTTTCCCCTGGCAGCTAGCAAGAGCAGCGTCCGCTAACCCGTCGTCACCGAAAGCATGCTGGGAAAATGAGGGCTACCCGCTGCCACCGACGTCCAGTCCAAACAGTCACTTCGTATGCATTTAAAGACACCATATAGACTGATGATGTGTTCGGGATGGATCTTGCACACTAAGTGAAGACCATAAAGGCGTGGTTGGATGAGTTTGGTGTGGAAGAACACGGACTCTGACCTCAACCCCATCCAACATATCTACAAGAGAGATTTCCGACCTCTCAAATTTACCTTTCAGATTAAAATTGTGCTTTCAACCACAAAAGCATGACCAAATCCAGAATTCCCAATAGTATGAATTGTGGTTGTCTACACCAGTGATCTGCCAACCGCTGCCCACAGCATATTCGTGTGCCGAGAGAGATCAAGTCAAGTCAAGCTTTATTGTCAAATATGCTCTGTGTGCAACATACAGCACAGATGAAATTACTTTCCTCTCTCAACCACAGTGCAAACATGCAGTGCATTGAAACACCCAGCGCTAAAATATAAGATCATGAGGTTTGCAGCCGAAAACCATCCAATTACACAGAACTGGTCCAAAAATGATCATTTTATGAATAGCGTTTGGTTCATCTAGCTTTGCCAGCAACCTATCGTAGCAAGCAGAACAATTAACTCTTCCACTGGATGTCAGAAGGTACAGAAGTAAGTAAATTATCATTCGTTCAGAATGGAGTGGTGCCTTTAGAGCGTTTTCATTTGTTCAGTGACCATGATCATGACTCAAAACAGTCATATCTCAAACAATGTTTCCCCATTGAAATGAATGGAAAGGCCATTAATCTGTTCCAGCCCCCCACTCCAAAAAAAAAAACCCTATAAATTTAAGGGGGAAATGCGTCTTTTTCAATGAGAAACATATCACCCTATAATATTGTATATGGATATGCCTGATAGCACAATAGAGATGCCTGGTAGTAGAATATTCCACTATCCCGGTGTGGTGATGACTATTTTGATGAAGGGCTACAATACTTCAGTTTTTTTTTTTTTTTTTAAATTATTTATAGCTCCTTTCGGTGTCTCAACTTCATATAGTGTATAATCAAATGCTGATGTCTTATCATTCTGCGCCGTGAGGCTACACATGGATGTACCCTGATGTCCGGAAGCAGCAAACGGCACAAACACCATGAAAAGAAGCGACAAGACGTGAGTGACTTCAAAGCGCCACTGACGGCACAAAGAGAAGGCGACAACTTAATTCCATGAAGAAAACATCTCTGATAATAATGAAAGTGTGCCTCTTGTCTAAAAATATTCCCTTTGCGCTGTCGGAAAACTTGACGCTGATGAGATCCTTTCATGCTTGTCGCAAGGCACATCAATTTTTGGGAATTAGTACTCTAGATGGAAATTTTCATGCGATGTAGACATGTAAGATGAGGAACGCCTTTGAGTTGGTTTTTATTTTTTTGCCTCATAATAAATTAAACTTGTCTGTAGGACACTTATATATCACACTATAAACATTTGGGTCAAAAGCAACCCAATGTGGGTCATGAAAAAAAAGGGACCAAGCCGCTACTTAGGTCAATTTGACCCAACTGCCTAGATTGTTTGATAAAATAGCCCATTTTGATTACGCATACAAGACATGGATTTGAAGATAAATTGTAAATTAACAGCAGGAAGGAGAGATGGAAAACATGCAGGATAACGGTCCTTGAGGATCGGAGTTTGACACCTGTGCCCTGTAAGAATATCAATCTTTTTTACTTTTTTGGGGAGGGTGGAGGGGAAGGGTGTAACGGATTAGTGGCATTTCCATTCTTTCCAATGGGAAAAGATGATTTGAGATCCAAGAGTTTTGAGTTACAAGCTTGGCCATGGAACAAATCTCATATCTCAAGGCACCACCACCAATGTATTTTCACAATTGCCCTTGATGATAATGCAAAGATTGCACATTGTAGTGATGTGATCTTTGTTAAGCAAGAGCTTTCAGGATCGGTATAAAACAAACAAAATAAACTGTCAAAGTCTACTTGTATTGGGACCAACCTGATTCAAAATGTCGACCTCAACCTACTGGACTGAAACAGTACGATTTTATAATTTCTCAACGAAACAAGAACAAGTCAGACGGACATGTTTAAGATTTTTCAGCCTGGGCGGAGGTCATCGCTCTGCAGAGAGCAATTCTAAGTGTCAAAGCACGATGTTTGTGTCTTCCAGAGTGGTACAATGGAGCTGTGTTGAAAGTATTCCAAAATACCCTCATGGACATGTAATGCTCAGCACGGGCTCTTTCCATGGGTGAGACTCGCCCTCTGACTCAGAGGCGTCGCGGTGACGCTTATGTGAACGCCAGGGACATGAAAGAGCGGCTAAATAAGCAACTCGTGCTGGTGATGAGTGTGGAAGCCGCGCTGGTGATGATGTTTACACCGACTGCGAGGTTTGTATTCGGCAAATGGCAATCAACATCGGAAAAGATCAACAGACGCAGAAGTGTCGAGTGATGCACATATTGGTTGACTATTAAATGAAGGAAAGGGAAGGTGAGATGAAAAGACACGTTTGTCCCAAGAGGTTCGGGAAATTTCAGCTCGTCGCGGTATGGTTCGCAATATAAACACTGATTTGGGGTGGATTTGGTGTGAAGGCGGGATTACAATAACCGACTTGGTGTAACCAGCAGATGAAGTCGACACTGCCAAGTCTGTTTTTAAAGGAAAAGTCATGACAGGTGATACTTTTCAACTCAAGTCCAGGATCATGTCAAGAATCAAACTGAGAACCTTTGGAGTTGAAGTTGAAGGCATTTGTGCTCACCACCAAGGATGCACTGATACTATATGGCCTGGAAATATGCTTAGATACAAACACATTAATACCACATTATTAGTTTGACATAATTTCCAGGAAGGCGAAGTCAGAGCCGCGTCACCCACGTGGAAGAACTTTGGGGTAAACACGGCTCAAAACACTTTGTTCGCTGACTGGAAATTATGCTCCGCAAAAGGGACAATGAACTCCACTCAGGTGGAGCGGGAAGCCTTTGCGTCGTGAATTACAGTGGCAGGCCGTCCGTCAAGAACCAAGTCCTTTCACCGGCTCCAAAAATAATGATCCATCCATCCATTTTCCGATCCGCTTTATCCTCACACGGGTCGTGGCGGGTGCTGGACCCTATCCCAGCTGTCTTCGGGCAGTAGGCAGGGGACACCCTGAACTGGTTCCAGCCAATCACAGGACATACATAGACATACAACCATTCGTGCTCACACACACACCTAGGGACAATTTAGAGCAGGGGTGTCAAACTCATTTTTGTTGCGGGCCACATTACTGTTTCCCTTGGAGGGCCGTTATGACTGAAACCATATAAAAAGTCAATAATAACGTTTTGTTCAACTATTGTTTCAGTTACTGTAATGAGGGGTTTGAGCACAAGAAAATGCTTACAATATGTCTCTAATTTATTAAATATGAGAATTTTAGCAAGCATCATGGAAGTGGACATGTTTGATTTGCTTTTACGGGCCACATAAAATGATGTGGCAGGCCAGATCTGGCCCCCAGGCCTTGAGTTTGGCACCTGTGATTTACTGTTTTCCCATTAACCTGCTACGCATGTTTTTGGAATGTGGGAGGAAACCGGAGTACCCGGAGAAAACCCACACAGGCACGGGGAGAACATGCAAACTCCACACAGGAAGGCCGAAGCCAGAATCGAACCCTGTACCTCTGCACCATGAGGTCGACGCACTAACCTGTCGACCACCGGGCTGCAAAACTAATTATAATATAAAAAAAAAAAAAAAAAAGAAATTGCTGAAATAATAATGGATGACGTAGTGGCAAAAGTGTACATCCAAGATTTAAGATGCACCTTTCTAAGGACAGGTACGAAAATGGAATTATTGTTAAATTGAAGTTATACATTTGCTGTCATTTGAGGGCATGTTTTTTTTTAACCCTGATTTTCTGTAGGCGGGATCACACAACGTGATTCCCAAAAAGGCTTTTTTTTTCCAGACACTCAGTACTCAGGTTGAAGTGGTCATTCCAACTAGGGTCAGCATTTTGAGAGATTGTCATTTTTGGGAAATCTCACATTGCTAGTTCAAGCTTATCCAGCTAATTATAGGTGCAATGATTAATCGACGACTAATCATTTATCATATTAATCGCTAATGATTTTTGATAAGCGATTAATCGTTTAGAAACCTTGTTCAACATAAAATTTCAGCCTCACAAGAGTAAATTCTATTCCATAGTTCCATAGTCCTCCATGAAAGCAAACTGATTATGTTTGTGTTTCTGAAAAATAAGCCATTTGTAACCATTTGCAAGAAAATGATTTTTGTCCATTTTCAACCAGTAACTCGATCATAATCCACATTTGTGCATTTTCTGCACTGCCAATTTGAAATATCCCGTTTTTTTCTTAAATCCGATTCATTGACAAAACACATATGATTAAAAGAATCGTTAGTTGTAGCCCTACCTCTCATCCTCGTGCTCTTAACAAACTAAAACAACAAATCAATCAATCGATCTACCCTTGTATCTCGGGTTTCACAACGGCAGAAATACTGGCGGGTGTCATCCAATATTTTCAGTTTGACCTTCCTCGCCTCGTTTGACAAAATATGCATTCTTGTTGTACACCAATCAATGGGCTGCAAGTGTGTGGAGCTCCTCTCTCCCTGAGGTCGGTACCACAACAGGAGCATGCCAAAAAGTGGTTTATTTTAGTACCATTCAGAGTTTGTGACAATGGGAAAACTTACGTGCAGCTGAACTAAACTGAACCGAACCGCTGGTAAAGAAAGCGTCTTCCTCCCAAAGCCCGGGCAGATGTTGCCCGCCATCCTGCCCCCTTCCCCCTTTCCCCCACTGATGCCTCAAAAACCCTTCAAATATCTCCCCCAAAGAAAAAAAAAACACCCTTAAATCCCTTCTCCTCCTCTTTTCCTCTTCCACGGCAACCTTCCACCCCCTTCCCACCACAGCCCCTCTCGCCGCTCCAGGATTTTTCAGTACAAACCAGGAACAGATGTCTGCCGGGGCTGTGCTGAAAGACCCCGCTGTTCTGGATGCCAGCCACATGCTTTTCATTCAGAGATGAAGGCTCAGAGCTCGCCTTCTTGTGAAGCCATTTTCGGGAGGGGATGGGGGGGTGGCGGAAAAAAAACAGACCCTCCAAATGCCTTCAAGACTGTTTAAAAAGAGCTACATATACCAGCGCACCTTTATGTCGCCTCTCTGCCATTTTCGCATCTCAGGTGGTGTTTTTTTTTTTTTTCTGTGTTTGGTCGCTCCGAATCATGAGTGAGGCAGAGTACAAAGTCATGACGCGTTGCCAAAGAAAGTATTTCTTACAACCAGATAGGCAGGAGTAATGTCTCTTGAATGAGATTGTACTGATTACAACCTCAGGTGAGGTGCCGAAACTTTTAAAGGCGACCGCGACAGACTGATGGGAAACTTTTATAATAATCTCAATCATATTCTAATTGTGCTTTATTATCATACCTTCGAAAGCATCGCGGTGTTTTGGTTTTTCTTTGGCTTTCTGTGGCTTTCCGCAGCCAAATTTTAACGATAAAAAAAAAAAAAAAAATCCGCAAGTATGTAGAATGAGGCTTTAAAATCAAGCCATGGTCTTCGCTCTCGACACAGTGGGCTAAATGCGCGAAAGCCACACCCTGCTCCACTGTCAATCAAATGCAACTTCTTTGACTTGAAAAATGGATGCTACTTCATCTGGCAAATTTCTCAGGTCTACACATCCCTTGCTTGAGCATCCACCCAATTACATCACTGGGAAGCTGTGTTAGACACGCCCCCTGCCCCCTGAAAAATAATAATCAGGAACACAGATATGGTGAAAAGAGTTTTTACTTCTATAGCTCCATAATTCAGCCCTGCTTCGTTTTCTGTCTTTTCACATGTTTACAGCAATTACCTTCAAACGTGTAACGTATTAAGAAATTATTTGATTAATTTACTTCACGGGGGCTATAAAGACAGTACACCAGATGTTATGTGGAAATAAGCAGACCCGTATTTTTTTCGTGACACTTACCAATGCTGCATCCGCGGCATGACCCTCATTTAACTTAAAACCAAGTGTTTGATTGTTTTTAGGCCTCAGTATTGACAGCAATTATCGTTACACTTGGATGAGAGTTAGGGAAGACAAAATGTGACCCAAGTCATTGCGTGTGCATTGAGTAAAGGTTTGACGGCAACAGTACTGAACAAATGATTTCCTATGGAAAAACATTGCGAAGCCAGACAAAACACAGCAGCATTCCAGATCAAGTTTCCACCATAAAGAATAGTAATGGGTCTTAAAAAAAAGAGCTGAATCGTTATTGTTGCTTTTAATCTTATTTTTGCCACTGACATTTATATCACTGAGCATTTACAATCTGATCTCAGCTGAACCCCTTTTCTACTCCAAGTGTATTCAAATTAATCTTTTTAAAGTGGAACACTGAAGTGTTTTATTTTTTTTTCTTTCCGTCATGGAATGCGACGTGTTGACATAGTGGATCCCCACAAGCAAGTCTGTGGCGAGGCTTGAGACAAAAGGCGTTGCTGAAAGGCCAAATTAGCCTGTCATTATTGGGGCATCCCAGCGAGCCTGTTTGAAGCGCTTTGCTTGTGCGCGACAAGGTTTGAACCTTGTTGATGTTTCCAGAGGTGAAACACACAGCGAACCCTCACTGGGCTCTTGTGAACTCATTGAACACACTTCTCCAGACTAGGTAAGGAAATTTTAAGCATTCAGTAAATCCAGACGTGTTGATTTTTAGGAACTCAAATACATGAATTGGTCTCAGTTGAAGTGAAGGTGATTCAGGCACGAGCGTGCTGCTGTCCACTCCTGCACTCAAAGTGGGATTACAACACCGAAGGCAACCAGCCAGACGCCGAGTGGAGTCATGCTTTGCCGAAAAATCAATATTTAAACACGTCTGATCTGCTGTTATTTCTTTCTAAAGCAAAGCCTCGGCAGATTGCCGGATCAAAATTAAAGCTTTATCAGGAAGATTTTCGAGGTTTACACAGACTTGTGTTGGGCACAGGCCATGTTTGCGCTTCTTTTCCCGGCAGTATATCATCCCCTGCCCCCCGCCAGACCTCCTCCCCACCTTCCGCAAGCAGGGGCAGGGGGATTGAGGGGTGAGGGGTGAGGGTTTGGAGGTTCCACTTGATATCAGAGCCCTTTTATAACTCTCAGCACTGCACTTTGAAGTCGCAGCCAGACAGCTCAGGAATCCTACTCCCCCGTTTGACAATGAGGAGGAAGGGGGGTCGGGGGGGGGGCAGTTAAACAGCGAGTTTGGTCAATCTGCTCTCTTCTATAAAGTCACAAGTAATGCTATCTGTCCCTGCAGCTTAAGACCAAACCACCTAGTGAGGGCCAGATGTTGAGACACTACATACTAAATGTGAAAACCATATTTACCGCACATGTGATGCTAACTCATGATAAGTTGTCATAGGATTGACACAGGAACCGGTGCGCCTTTAATCGCTTTGGTGAACAAACAAAAACTAAATCAAGAAGTCATAAGCACATTCAAACACAAGTTGATAGGGCCCCAACGGACACCCAAGCATTCAACAGTGCGCAATCTTGTTAACGGTTAGCCAATCGCTTAACCTGAGCTCACAACAACTGTACGAGCTCCTTCGCTGACTCCCAAGCCACTCACTAGTCAGGGCCCACATTTTCAAGCCACACACATTCAAAGACACAGATATTACAGTGAACCCCCTCTACAACGAAACCCACATGGGCAAAAATACCCCCTATTGTGAAAAAATGTTCATGCATGAAAGCCATTCCCACTTTTCTGCTCCCCCTACAACGAAAAATCCCCCTGTTCCGTTATACGAAATCTTTTTCTCTGCTCTTGCCTCGCGACGAGATTCACCACAATGAAAACAAGCCTTCCGCAAAAGTCTAATCCAACCTCAGCATGCCACAACGACCTCTACTGCTTCATTCGGAAACGGCAACAGCAACCATCACACTGGTTTACACATGCGCAGTAGTACAGGAAGTATTTGTTTCAGACGCGGCACGAACGTTGCATTGCTAAAATGGCGACAAAACGGACCTTTGCAGACCAAGGAGTTAAGAAAAGAAAAGCTTTAACGCTTGAAGACAGGATAAAGGTAATAAAAATGAAAGATGGAGGAAGCAAAATAAAAGAAATTATGCAAGAAATTGATGTAAGTGAAAGTAAATGCTGGTTGTAAATTTCACAATATCTTTCCCTTTTTTTCTTTCTACGCTGGCTATATGAAGTGTCAAATAAGTGCATGGTCATACTTATGCACTATTGGAATAAACATAAAAAGTACACATACGTTTTTTGTGTCTGTTCGTGTCTACGTCTGAGTTAAAATTTGCTACAGTGAAAAGCCCCCTGTTGTGAAAAATTTCTTGCTGCAAACATGATTTCGTTGTTCGAGGAGTTTCACTGTATAGTTTGCATTATTTCCTCTGGGAAAGTCCGATACTGAATCAATAAATACAATCATCGAAAAATCCATCCATTTTCTATCGTGCTTATACTCTTCGGGGTCGAAGGTGAGCTTGGGACTTCGCAGCTGACCACCCCCTGGACTGGCCAGCAGTCAGTCACAGGGCACATAAAGAGACAGACAACACTTCATAATTCCGTAAGTGAAAACTGAACCGACGCTTTCTAATTCAGGCAAAGGTAGTGCTACAGTGTAGCGACTACAACATCCTTGACATCCTAAATTATGAATTACCAAAGCAATAATTATTACATATAGAAAACCTTTTGCACTTAACTAGCATGTTTTTACAGTAACTACAAAAAGAAATAAACACAAAATTTGACCAACACCTCGAGTATTACTGCTGCTTATGTTTTGCCTTGAACTGAAACTAAAGCCACAGACATCTAACCTAATAATTACATTTGAAAACATGACACCATCTAATTCTGGTACAGGTCTTAAAATTGAAAATATGTGGCCTCAAACTTGCTGCGCAACAGCAGTCGTAGATTCTAGCCCCTGAGGACTTCTTTTCAGCAATAAACTCCAACTGCAGCCTCATTTAAAACATTCATGTAACGTATGAGCAGGCAGACTCAATTTTCCTCTGCCATACTATGCATACTCATTTTCAGTCCATATTTCATAGACAACACAAGCACGTGAGAAACTTTTTGATATATACCCCCCCCCCAAAAACAAATCTCCTTTTTGCCAGATTCGGGCGACAGCTGGCATGCATAAAGATGGAAAAGGGGCTGAATATGCAGATGTGGTTGCAAGGAGGGGATGAAAACGCATGGAAAAAGGGTTATTCTGACTTTAGCACTGACACTATACTATGTGTGGTCACATATATATGATGGCATTCTCAGACATGTCTTCTCAAATGTTCCTATTAAAGTGTTTGGTGAAATATGGAGAGCTATTTTGTTCTGTGGCCCAATGGAAGTGATTAATGACGGCAGATAAATCAGAGTCATGAATGTGATCGAGGTGCGGGTGGGAAGCACCTAGTAATAAAAGCCTTGCACCTTTGGTGGTTTCCCTCCAGGGCGAGTGTGAACTGCAGCACCCCTTTAATTTGCAACCAGTGGGCGGATAATAACCTGATTTAATCTGCAATACTTGCATGATTACAAACCACCCACCTCACCTACTGTACTTGCCCTCCATATAAAATGTCACACAAACTGTGTCCACCTCAAAAGGAATATAAGTGTTGTCTCGTGATGCTGCTGATTGGGAGCTACTCTATAAAATGGGAGGCATGGAGGAAGGGAGTCCAAAGTTACGATGCCGGCAGCCACAAGAGCAAACTTTACACACCTCACTTGGAAGAAGAGGCTACCTTTCCATGCACTGTGTACAGTACGTGTGGCTTTCTTATACTATCCGGTGATGGTGCGGGTTGGGGGGGTGCTATAATCGCAGCACTGTTGTGTCGGGGGCCAGACGTGTCAGAAAGAAACAACAAGAGACTTTGCACGGGTCTTCACGCATGCTCGTCAAAGCACTTTGCCTTCTCCTTAAAAGTCAAGAAGTGCTCATCTCCTCTTACAGGGTGTTGTCAAAGCTCCGAGCAGACAACTTTGAAGTGCCTGACACACTCATCCCATCAGCAAACGCACCTCCCACACACACACGTACACACTCTCACGCATGCTGCTGGCATTCTTTAATGAAGAGTTTTCAAAACTTTCCATTTTAAACTCACAAATTGGTTTCACTCCAGCAGATAAACATATTCATATACTGTACGTATAATTGCCATTACATAGAGGATACAAAGAACATAGAGGACATGGGTTTACTACAAACATGATTCAAAGAAAATGTTGTCTTTTACTAAATATCTTTTATTCTAAGGATGGCTGACCCCATACAAAATAATCGGCCGCCCAATTTGGACAAGTTTGGGAAAACCTACCATAACCTTTTGGAAACCGACTAGAAGAAGCAAGCATGAAAATATAAAAATGTGGACTATTAGCTAGTGTGTGACATGTTTAGATTCGAGAGATTGGCCCATTGTAAAACGATTTCAACTTTTTTTTTTTTATAATATACTGTCGATAGATAGATAGATAGATAGATAGATAGATAGATAGATAGATAGATAGATAGATAGATAGATAGATAGATAGCAGTGTTTTGGGGGCATTTATAGAATAAATGTCAAACCGGATTTACCGGTGTGTGTATCTTGTTAAATATTTAGAAATAGTATTAATAAAATGGCTAAGGTAAAGTACGTAAAGTACACATTTGCATGGGCAAACTATATATTTCACCTTGTGAATTAACTTCATACAACGTACATGTGATTAACACTTACCCCTTCAGTGGTACATAAAAATGTAAATACCTTACTGACCATAAAGACTGACTCGTTGTCTTAATTTCTAATGAACAAAAAAACACCATATTAGATAGAAGTTGAAAGTCTGCTATACCTGCATGTTCTTCATCTTGTGATCCATCCCTCCATAGCGCTCAGATTCGTCCATGCCCCTCCGGAGGAAAGCGTTCACAACAAAACTGTCCCCTGACACATTAAAAGAAAAACAATCAGCGTGAACAAGAATATAAATTCAAAATAGTCTTCATGCGATTGTCCACGAGACTAACCTTCTGGGTTCTCTCTGCGCTTGCACGCTTTGGATCATGCAAAACAGACATCGTTTTGAGTTCATGTTCGAAAAGCTTCAGGTTGAAATGATGCGCATTGAAAGCGTGACCTACCGTGTTTGGATTGTAGTTTTCCCATTCTTGAATGCCGCGTCTGTGGATCAATAAAACGGTACCGAGTAAATCCGAAGTGCCTCAGCTCAGCGTGGTCACATTGTGCTGCGGCCGAACTCCAACTTTATCCAAAGTCCGACAATTAAATGTCTCGTTCATGGAGGAAGTACCGAGCGTCCACGAATAACACAGAGAAGTCGTCCAAAGTGATGGTGGGAGACCTTTTAGCGGCACGACTCTCCTCTCATTACACCTCAGTGCGACTGGAAGTGAGGCAGCTGGCAAGTGAAACAAGCTCACCAGACTTGCTCGGTAAGTGTCAAGTTTGACGTCACAACTACAAGCTTCCGGTTAAGTCTTTTAAAAACAAAAGCAGTCAATGGCGGGCATCACAAAATGAATTCCCCAAATTTTGCTCAGCACAATAAATTATTGGATTTAAAACCAAATTCAATAACTTTAGATGTATTATTGTCAATAATACATCTGGATTTAAAACCAAATCCGTTTAATTCGAGAATGAATTATCTTAAATACATTTACAGATAATTAGGAGGCACAAGCAGAATTTTACACATGAATGACGGGAAAGAAAGCATGAAATCCATCTATTCAGTAACACTGTGCCAGTTTCACCTAATCATTTATTTACAATAAATAACGTTTTTGTTCATCTATCTACGCCAGTGATGAATAGTAATAAGGCAAAGGATTAAATAAATGCTTGAACACAAGCTGCCCGAAAAAGGAAGAAGCAGGCGTACCTGGAGAAAACAAGCTCGAGGAAGACATTCAAGTTCAAATTCAAGTTCAAGTCAACTTTATTGTCAAATGTGCGACATGTGCAAGATACAGCAGATTAAATTTCTTTCCTCAGGTCAGAGAGGAGCCGCTGCGGGTACCCGCGCTGCCATGCACAGTCCATCCCAGCTTTCTCCAGGAGAAACTTAACAGCATGGCTGTGGACCCCAATCTTGTGCACTGAATTTCTGACTATTTGACCGACAGGCCGCAGTTTGATCTCCTGTATCGGTGCACCACAAGGTACAGTCCTTTTGCCCCTCCTCTTCACGCTGGACAAGTGAGATTTCCAAGTGCAACTCAGATACGTACATGTCACATGCAGAAGTTCTCTGATGACACTGCAGTTGTGCCAGGAGAACTAACTCCCACTTAACACCACTAAAACAAAGGAGGCTGTGCTTGATTTCCGCCGGGGGGGGATTACCATCAAGGGATCAGATGTGCAGGTGGTGGTGTCCACATATGTGTCTGGGGTTGCAGTTGGAGAGAACATGCAAACTCCACACAGGAAGGCCGCAGCCGGAATCAAACCCTGCACCTCTGCACTGTGAGGCGAATGTGCACACCACTCGCCTCCTGTGCTGCCCCTCCAAGAACATCTGAACTTTATTTGGGGGGAAATTAAACCAACCAGTGCTGTCTCCTATTTCACATGAGAATGTGAATGGTTAATTCTGAACATAGTTACATCCACTTATAGAGGAGGTGTATACTGTACACGTGGAACCACATTATCTCATGTGTCTATTTAGACTTCCCCTCTTCAAAATATATATTTTCAGTTATACAGGTTATAGGTCACATCAATGGTGGACATACTGTAGTTTTAAAATTATTTTTTTTCCTGGTCTCATTGTTTTAATTTCTCGAAAGATGACATTCAAACAGGGGTGTGTCGACTTTTTATAGTCTGTCCACTGGATCTTCCCATTCATGTTATTTCTCACTGTTACGGACAACGCTAAATGGTCTTTGAGACTGTGGAACTCCCCCCCACCCCCCCGCGATTGATTTTGGTGTATTAGAACAATTTGAGAGGTTAAGGAGCGTGCAGCACATGTGCTAAAGATAAACTGCTGTTTGTAGAGGAGAACCTGGAAGAACTCGCTGTACTTTGAGCGCTCCACACTTCAAAAGCTGCTCCCCACTTTTATGGTTTGTTTCTGTTGGCAGGTGTTAAAATAGAGTCTGGCTCCAGAACACACGCGCCCTAATGTTATGACTATGTAAGGGCCATCGCTTTTTTCCCCCTCCCAATTCCTAACTCATTAATGTGTATTTTGTACACACTACACTCCTGCAAAGTATATTCCAAAGGAGCGGACATGGTTGCAGGTGGTCCTGAGTGAACAACATTTCTGGATTACAAACATCAATAAACTAGTTTGCTCAGCCACGTGAGAATACATCATCGGCATGCGGCACATTCACTTCTCGCTCTAATTGTTTTTTTTCATTTGAGGTTTTTCTATTTGTGGCATAGAAGTGTTTATAATACAAATATGTACTGTTATTCTGATTTAACAATGCATTTGTGTAGGTTAGTGGATGCCTGGGACCTTTGTACACACAAATTATTTATTTTGTGAGTAATTTAAACCTAAATATTCAATTTACTGTTCAAGAAACTAAATTAAATTCAATCGTTACCCTTCTTAACTAGTTGATAGTCACTACTTTCACTAACAACAAGGCTGCTGGAAAAAAAAGAGAGAGCAAGTGGTGAGATTAGAGAAGGAAATTTGCAAATTTTGTAATTTCATCACAATATTGAGCGACTGCTCTAGCAGCACTTCCCCCCCGCCCCATAACAGCAGCTAGCGTGTTCGACCTCCACTAAGAAACAGACAACATGAGCGGAATCTTTTTCACATTTTTTGCTGTATGACAAGAAAGTAGACCGGTCGAAGGCAAACCCCAAAGCCATTCGTGCTTCACATTGCAGGTCAATTCATGACTTGCAGGAAACCATGTCGAATAACTAGAAATGCTGCAAGCACGTTTTTTTTGTTGTTGTTTTGTTTTTATGATACGACAAACTGTAATTCACTGCCAAGTATTTTACAGAGCAGAACTCCAGTTTAAAAACTTCTGCTTTAAATGCTTTGGCCGACTGTCTCATGAGTCATGACATTATGAGCCATGGACTGATGCGTATCCTCCTTTATTATCGTAACAGTGCAGCTCAATGTGAAGTTCTAGTCCGCTTGCCGTGCGTGAGAATCTTATTAGACGATGTCAATGAAAACTCTCACACAGAGGACCTTCACATGTGCCGCTGCTGCTCGAATGAGTGTAGGCATTTGCATAACTCATTGATGTCAGCCTTCACTCATGCTCGCTCGCCTAATTATTGCCTCCGCTTCACGTAGGCCGGCTCACAGGATGCAGGCTGCATCCTCCTCGCGTGCCTCTTTTCCCTCCGCTACATCAGACACTTTCCTTGAAGGGATCACAAACACGCGGGAAAATGTCAGAATGCAAGGAGAGAGGAGCCTGGGAAAGGAAGCAGGAAATTCGGATAAAATGTCAGAGCATATCAAGGACGTAGAGGACATCATCAGAGCAGTATGATATACTTCAATGTCCGATGATTATGCGACACCAACTAAAGCATCGTACACACATAGTGATAGGGCCAAATTTGAGCTCTCCCATTCGATCAAAGTCAACTAAGGCCTGATTTGCTGATGTTTCTAAAAGATTATCTCGACCAATTATCAATAAAAATTATTTCTCAGGCAATTGTAAATGTTAAACCTGTTCACTCTTTGCAATCACAAATCGTGAGTGTCAACAGCAAGTTCAGCCAAGCTATGGCCTCCATGTCTATGGCATGAAACAGAACGATAGCCAATGTTTGTTCGGAGTGTTTGTTTCACACATCTGTAACCACATTTACGTTTTTTGTATGGAGAAGAGATCCTCGCGCTAACTTACGTAACCATGTCAGGCCAGCAATTGGCAATCCCTGTTTAATAAAAATAGATTCACAACAGAGTACAAGTTTTATCTTTGAGACTGCAACAGTAATGCTGACGTTTTTAAAAACAGGCCCATTTTTCACTCCCCCGCCCCAAAAAAAAAAATTCCATCACTGTGTCGTTTTGTTTGTTTGCTTCCATTACTATGGTACTTTCGGCACCACAAAACTCAAGTATTTGAAAGAATTTTGAAAAACAATATCATTATCGCTGCCATCTTTAGGCAAAATACCGGAGTCATCTACGCGCAAGTACGTCAATGGAAAGCAACACTAGAACACTGAAGACAGATTGGTTCAGTACAATCACTTGGCGTGACTGCTCAAAGTCATTTTGCCAACAAATGGTCTGGCATACAAATTACAGCATTTTTATAGGTCCGCGTGATCGGGGATCGTTTTAATAGCATGTGTATGTCAAGGTTTCTCTTACGGCCTGGTTAATGTTCAACATAAAACTCCTTTTCAGATGTTTGTATTTATAGGCTCGGAAAAACACTGCTGTCAGGTTTACGAATACGACGACACATTCTGCTTTGGTATCCAAAAAAACAAATGAGTGGTGTTTTCCATTGTTTTTTTGCATGTATGTTCCCGCCGGCATGTCTTACAATGTGTGTAAATGAATCACCATTGGCACATGTCCTGGTATTTCATTGCTTTCAGCGACTTACACTTGAAACGCCGGACTGTTTGTTTTGTTTGGGCTTCTCTGTCATTGGAATAGCGAGTTTAAAAAAAAAAAAGTTTGAAACAATAACAAGGAGGCTTTTGACTTGTCTTCTTCCTCTCACTTGATGACCCTTTGACAGCTACTTTCAGAAGATCGCAACTTGCAGACTGAGCAATTATGGTTTGATTTACTGAAGCTATTCCAGTAGTATTTCTCCATCTCCTCAGCTTTGCTCACTTAACAAGCATGTGTCCTTGTGACATGAGGGACTTTTGAGAGTGGATGGGAATCCGATCCAAGAGTTCTTTTTTTTTTTTTAAATCCAACTTTGAGATGTGTCTGATTAGAGTACAAAAGCCTCCGTTTGATCCTAATGACAGACTCTGGATCGTAATGCACCGTGTCAATTGTTTTTAGTGTGGCAACCGGAGCAAAGTTGTTTTTTAAGGTGACACTGGTGTGATTGTGTGGGGATTAAGGATGAACTTTCCTTTGGCATTTTGCGGAAACCTTTGAAGTTTTGCGAAGAAAAAAAAGCTGTCGGCCAACAAACAAAGGGCCCATTGTCTGTACTCTGCAGCTGACATGCAAAGAGGCCGAGTATTCACAGAATGCGAGACATGCTCCAATGAACAATGCCACCACTGATCTCTTCATATAAACACTGCTTATGACTGATGCGTATCAGGAGCCCTGTGACAGTTATGTGTTCGGGTCAAGGAGGCAGGAAGCGCCAGACAAGCCCAGAATGACACTGCGGGTCACATTGTCTGAACTCATTCTGACAATTTGCTCGAGCAAGTCTGGAAAAGTCCCGACAGAAAATATTGTACAAGACAGTACTTGGTAACTTTCAACAGTGCCCTATTAGTCCTAATCAGTAACAACTAGCATTCAAGAGGAAACATTACAAGAAGCAATGGAAACTTGCAAACAGCATCGGGGCGCCATCTGGCGGCAAAAACATTTCACTGCCGCTGGTGTGCGCAAACACAAAGAAATTGTTTATTTCTTTTCTGTACAACAGCTTTTAAACAGTTCAAATATTATTTGTTGGCATAAATATGGATCAAATGTCCCTTTTAAAAAAGTAACACAAATAAATCTGTTGAAAGTTCTTTTTTTTTCCCAGATGAGACGTGAGACGTTTGGATTTTCTTAATTTGGTGCTCAAGTCGGCATAGGACTATATCCATAGGACTTGAGCTGGGGCATCTGAACAAATTAACCGGGTGGAGTCAAAATCACAGTTAAAAGCCTGCAATGGAAAAACAGTTTAGTGTTTTCCTTAACAGTGCCAACATATGCAGTTCAAAGTTATGAACCGCAGCTGCGTAAGATGTCATATGGCACAAGAAGGTACACACCGTTACCGCTGTCCTGATTTTCACTTATGGGTTATATGTTTTTCATACAAATATTGACTTTACTACGATGTTAGCATATGTTTGCGACAGACAACATATTCCGACTTGGGCATTTTAAACATTTCTGTATGCAAGAAAAATGGTTTCGGCTGTTGCACGAACAAACATACGGACAGCATTTCTTTGAACAATAATTTTCTGTGGCTGAATCAATTAGTGTAAACATTCAGCACCAAGTTACCTGATGATGCCTCATAAATAAACAACTGAAGCTTGTAGCCTACAAATGTGTCAGACACCATTTGTTAGGTTAGCTTTTTCCTCCTTCTGCTTATCCACTGCCTGGTCCATGGCCTTTAGAAAACTTTCCAGAGTTACGCTGGGTGTCTGCAGGGAAAACAGCATGATTAAGAAACAACACAATTCTTATTTTTATTGTTTGGTTTTTTTTTCCGGGTTTCAATCCAACGTTTACCTTCACAAAGAGTGCATGAGCTAGAAAGGGTAATTTCCTCAGTGTTCTTCCACTCAGACCTTTGCTTTTTCTGGAAAGAACCAAATTAAATGTTCCAAAGAGGAGCCCACGAAAAGCTGCTGATGCATCATGGGAAAATGTACTCACAGGGCAATGTTCCTCAGGGTCAGACTGTGTTCAGATACATGGCTCATCGCAAAGCCCATGGTCTCCAGCTCAAAGATGGTGAAGAGCGGCTGCCGCGGGTAAATGATTTGACACTGCACACATCAAGGAACCATTATCATCACGCACTCACTTTCATTTTGGAGTGACTCCTCATACCTTCATAAGCTCCTCAAGGCAGGAAAGAAAAATGTTGTAGATGCCCTTCTCAGACGGTGGTCCGATGTACTGCTTAATGTCCGCTCTGTCTACAAAGGCCAAGTCGATCTTTTCGGTCACGTTGGAGGTAGTCAAGATCACCACGTTGGAGTGTCTAAAATAAGAACCTGAAAGTTAACATCATAAAGAACAACATGGTTGGAAGGGCGAAAAAAAGAAAAATGGTGGGTAAAGTTTTCCGACTGCTTGATTTGGTCCAGCTGAGTGAGGACAGCGTTGACCACGCGGATGGCGTCAGACGGTTCCGTTCCCGCCTGGCAGGCGTTCCTTGCTGCTGTCAGACTCTCCACCTAGCATCAGTGACACAAGACAAACAGCACCTTTGGATTTTGGAGAAAATACAGTCTCCTGTGACCTGTATGTATAAAAAGGGTAATATGTTTTTTTGGGGCGGGGTTTAATGCACAGTAAGCTGATTGTGTACTACACATCAAGTCCACATTTTTTTTCTCCTTAACTGGTGAGTTCACTTTCATAGTGTGATAGTGGTGAGCATGCCTGCCTCACAGCTGAGAATTCCTGGATTCAAATCTTGGCTGATGCCATCCTTTGTGGAGTTTTTTTTTTTTTTTTTTTAATGTTCTCTCAGTTCTTGCGCGTGTTTTCTCAGAACACTGCAGCGTCCTCTCACATTTCCAAAAAATTAATTGTGTAGATTCACAGTAGACTAGTTTGTCCAGAGGTGTGAATATTTCTTGTTTTTTATGAGCCCTGACACTGGTTGGCTACAAATCTGGGGTGTACCCTGCCTCTCGCCCAAAGTTGGCTGGACACCCTAATGAGGACAAGTGATAGAGAAAACAGATGGATGGATGGTGTTCATTTCAGTGGCTGAGGTCAGAGCAACATCAATGATGTGAATAACTTAAAAAAAATAAAATAAAAATAGCTTTTCACAATATCTATACAATGATTACCGAAAGCAGTGGACAAATACAGTGGGACCTCCAAAGTCTAGTACACTCACTGTAAATCATTTGATGACGACTTTTGACTGCACTTACTTTTTCAAAGCAAAAATCATGCTGAAATTGCTTGAAATTTTCACCAACCTACGCTTCCAATTAAACCCATAAATCAGCATGAAAACATGTTTTGACAGCTCGATTTGTGTTTTCTTTACCTCATCAATGAGAACAAACACGAGAGCATTTTTATCATCAATAAGCTGCTGAATCTTCTGGAACATCTTTGTGACCAGTTTGCCGCTCTGCAACATAGACACGTGGTTAGCAACCAAGGAGGGTCCCCTTTCACAGAAACCTAACAAGAGCTCATTTACCTCAGAGAACCACTTTGAGAACAAGCTGTGGCTGTTTATCTCAATAAACTGTCCATACGTGTACCTGCATGGAGAAGGCAGGAGTGAAAACAGCAGGTGCCTTTGAGGGCTAGGTGGTTTTAATTAAATGAAGGTCTTCTCACCGACTTGACAGTCTGATTGTCAGCTTCTGGGCAAGAGCTTTGCACAAAGATGTTTTCCCGGTGCCTGGGGGCCCTGGATGTGTGAACACAGAGAAGTCTTGATAACTGCGACACAACAAATTGTGAATTCAATTGTTACCGTGGAGCAGCACAACACGATTCCACGAAATCAAGTTGCTGTCGACGTTTTTGTCCGAGAAGTAAATTGTTGTTGTGACATAGTCCAGTAGCTGGAAGAGAACCAGAGTATTTTGAACTTCAGTATTTTGTTCGCACTTGAATTTCCATGTAACGATGGCATAATAACTACAGCGTGTTCACAGCCTCGTGATTTGACATCTGATTTCATTGGCAGACCGGATTACTTAACGCTGAGGAAAATTCATGTGGTTTACCTGAGTTTTGACCCCACTGTCAAACACCAGACTTTCCCAAATACCATGGAAATCAGCTGCGAGGAAAAAAAAAAAGAGAGAAAATGACTACTTATATGCATAATTCGAAGCAATGAATATGGCTCCAAGGTTTGTAGTTCTAAAAAGTGAAAACAGAGGGGATGCAGTTTTAAATTAAAGATGCATTGTCTCATAGATATCAGCAGAGAATCGGGAAATTAAAAGATGTGACAATCTGTACTTTGTCCTTAGGGGGACCCTTTTCCATTGTTTGTAAAAGCTGTTTTGTATAAATACTGACATGAAAGGTGGGGCGGGGGCAGAGTCATTCAGGCAATAGTCTGCCTTCAGTGGCAGGATGGCGCTTGTCTGTGTGAGGGAACTCCGAAATGCAACACAGGAGCCTGACGTCCGACACTCAACTTCTTCACATAACAAACTCCTTTGACATGGTGCTCCCTGGTGTTCAGACTGAGACACCACATAACTGAAATGGCTTGGCTGACAGGCTACATGCATTTGGATAATTCATTGTCAGTTATGACAAGTTGTTTTTCTAAAAACACTCAAATGTAAGTACGTATACTTGGTCTTAAAACGGGGGTATCAAGCAGCCCTATTATAACGCATTCATATATATTTCAACAGACTGCAAATATTGGATGTATACCACAGTCATTAATGATACATTGCCCACACCTGCTGGAAGTAACCAGTGATTCGCCGCTGAGAGCTCCTCATCATCCTCAAAACTGAATGTGCTCGGCCCATCCTCATTCAGGGTGAAGATGTGGAAGTTAATCGTGCAGCTCGTCAAATCGAGGGGCTGAATGTGGAGAAGCAAGAATGAGAAAAGATCACCATACATAACCACCATGCTCAAATAAATTACCTGTGATGACATCTCTTCCCGGTCAACTATGGCCACAGATTCCACATGAGTGTGCAGGAAGGTTTCATCAAATTCTGTCCACTTGTAGTTTCCAAACACCATGCTGTGGCGACTTAGCAGAGCCTGGACATGCATCTTCACCTCTGACACTTTAGCTGTGCTACAATACCCACAAGATACAAAAGGGGGAAAAGCTATCAACATCCAATAAAGGTTGGGAAACACATGGATTTAAACAAGGAAACAGTGTAGAGTGTGGAGCCTTAAGTGCATTAAGAATAATCACGTTATGACGGAAATAAATGTGTTGGCTCTAAGTTTGGGAAAAACATGCACCTACTACTTGTGAGCGGGTAAAAGAAACAACGAATGTAATAGGATGTAACCTAATTTATAACCCACCTTTGGGATTTAACGTGGACCTCCAAATCGATCGTTTTTTGCTTTTTCGCATCCATATCGTCACTTTCCATTCCTGGTGACAGCAGAACAACATTATGAAGGGAAAAAGTCATTCTCGGGTTTCTCGACTGGTCATTTGCTCCGAATGAGACAAATGAAAAACATTCTCAACTATCCAAAATGCTTCGAGTTTGACAAATGGTACATTCCGGTTGGCTCGACAGTAGAGAAGCTAGCTAGGTAAGTTTGCGCGACAGCCAATTGTCGATGTAGCTATGAAACAAAACATAAGCAAACTTAATGTTAAAATTATACCTACCCAAATGTACTTTCACAGAAGTGACACTGACACTTTATTGAGATGAAGATAGCCCGGTGATGTCCAAAGACTCGAATTCAGCGCGCTGCTTTTGGGAACGGAAATACCAAACACGTTCGTCTGGCGTCATTTCCGGTTAGCCTCTGTGTTAATGCTAACGCCAATGCTAACGAGTACGCCTGCAACACAGACTGAATAAATCTACGCTTTGAATGTAAATATTACGAAATGGGGAAGAAACACAAGAAACATAAACCGGAGTGGAGAACAGTTGATGGTAACTGAATGCAATCGCGGCATTTTGTCAGTTAACGATAGTTTCTCCCTTGTAGTTGCTGCTATCTTTGTGCTAGACTCATTTGCTGGCAATAGCAGCGAATCTAGTTTGTTTTCATTCATAGATACTTGAGGAGGCAATTAATATAATCATCTACTGAATGTATGTTAAATAAATATAAACATGCGCCAACATGCCCGCCATCAGTTAATTTATTTCAAATTCATGGTTCATATTGATACATGGTTAACCTTTAAGAAAAGAAATGCACATCTCTGAGGAAGCATAGAGCTGTACAACTACTGTACCAAATTACAAACTCTAGGTTTCTCGTTTAATGTGGTCCAGACTATTAAGCAGCACATCTGCAAAGCGATCTACAAAATGATTGCACAGCGTTTGTTTAGCCTCGTATGCAAGAAGAGGCGAGAGTTAAATATGGTATGATATTCTCAGGGCTGAACATCTGACAGTTCCTGGGAGAAAAAAAAACGCATCACTTTCATGGCTAAAGACGTGGCTGAGAGACTCCAAGTAAAATAATAATAAAGGAAAACGTATAGTTAAGATTTAAAGTATGTTCTGTGACACCAGTACAGGAACGTTTATCACAATTTATGATATTTCATAATAAATATTGTTGACTTGCTGGAGGCAGCCACAGTGAGTAGATTGTATGATTTGTTGGCACAGTTTTCTAGCATAACATAAGAAAAAAAAATTCTACAGACTATTTTGATTTCAATTGCATTGAAAAGGCATACATTCTTTTTACGTAAAATTTCAACAAGAGATTAAACGTCATAAAATACATCCACATCCTGTACCACTGGCTCAGCAAGTGAAAATGTCTTCAAAATTTTATTTTCAGACTATGAGGACAAGACATTGGAGAAGCCGTTGAAGATTGTGCTCAAAGTCGGAGGTAGTGAAGTGACGGAACTCTCCGGTTCGGGCCATGACTCTAGCTACTATGACGACAGATCAGACCATGAGCGCCACAAAGAGAAAAAGAAGAAGAAAAAGAAAAAGTCTGAAAAGGATAAGGACAAATATGTGGACGATGAAGAAAGAAAACGACGGAAGGTCAGTTTGATGAGATGATGCCTACATATCAAATTGAAACTTTTTTTGTTTGTTTGTTTGAATAGTATCTTGCCTGTGATCTAACAGGAGGAAAAGAGGAAGAAAAGAGAGCGAGAGCAGAATGAATCGGAAGCAGCACCTGCCACTGCAGGTAGCACCGGGGTGCCTGTCGAACCGTTTACTATATCAAAGACTATGAGTATCAAAGTAGAGGTGAGGAATACTAATTTAACCCTATAAAGGTGACATGTCTATTCTGAATTCTGTTGAGTTTTGAGTGTGATCATCACACAAATGACATTATCAATCAGCCAGAAGAGAAGAAAAGGAAGAAGGAGAAGTTTGAGAGTGAGACCGAATTTGAGGAATTTCACCCCAGTGTGAAGGTCGAAGTGGAGCACCAAGGAGAAAGGCCCGTGCGAGCATGTCGGACACAGCATGGCAAGGACCACCTTATGTTATTGCCATAATCAAGATCAAAATGTGTCATGATATTGCTTACGTTTTCATTTTTTTTCCACCAATTCAGAGAATGAGTCAACTCCTCGGCAGCTATTACTTCAGCACTTCCTGCGCCAGCTACAGAGGTGAGTGCACCGAAGAAACTCTTTCCGTTTGGGCTAGATCTGTGGCGTAAACGCTACTATTTAGAGACGTAGACCAAGTTGGCTCGCGTCAGCCAATGTCAATCAGAAATTGGTCTCAGCACGATTGCCCTAACCTTGGTGTCTTGTCCTCACAGAAAAGATGCCCATGGTTTCTTTGCCTTCCCAGTAACTGATGCGATTGCTCCCAATTACTCAATGATCATCAAACACCCAATGGACTTCAGCACCATGAAAGACAAGATTACAAACAATGAGTACAACACAGTGACAGAATTCAAGGTGGGATAAGGCTTTGCAGAAGAGCCACTGGTCAAAATTCTCACTTGGGTTAAAAAAAAACAAAAAAAAAAAAAAACGAACAAATTGGAATCAAGTTTTTACCTTCTGCCTGTCTCAATCCATTGTGTTCTTTAGGCAGACTTTAAGCTGATGTGTGACAATGCCATGGTTTACAACCGCCCAGAGACGGTCTACTATAAGGCAGCAAAGAAACTTCTGCATACTGGGTTTAAGATGATGAGCAAGGTAAGGAGCTTCATGGTCTAGTCTTAGTCAACCGAACACTTGGCTGTGTGCATTCAAAAGTACGGAGGAGGTCAAATCAAGTTAAGATGTACATTTTAAGGTGCATTGTAGATCATCCTAAAATTTCATCCACAACTGTTTTTGGGAGTATTTTACTCTACACATGAAAATGTTTATTTCAGATGGAAATGGATATGGCGTTAAATGTTTCCAATTTTTGTTGTCAGGATCGCCTGTTGGTTTTGAAGCGCAGCATGTCTTTCATGCAGGACATGGCAGCCATTTTGGGAGACGAAGAACTTGCGGCTGATCTACCTCCTGCGGAGATAATTCCTGTGCCGGTGGAATCAGCCAAAAAGTCAAAGAAACAACCTGTGAAAGACATGAAGTAAGTTACCTTAGGTTTGTTTGTTTTTTTTTAACTTCATATTTACGACACGTCTGCTGGAGGAAGAATTGATTTCGGCAAACTGACAAACACTGTCATCTCGTGGCTTCTATTGATTTCAGCTACCTTTTTGAGCCAGAGGGGAACGCCTGCAGCCTGACTGACAGCACTGCCGAGGAACACGTTCTAGCCCTGGTGGAACATTCGGCTGATGAAGCCCGAGATCGGATCAACAGATATATGCCGAACTCAAAGGTGTTGTACTTTCCGTGGTCAATCTATATGAACATGCTTCCAGTGTATCAGCACTGTTTACACTGATACGGTTTGCTCATTGCTTTCAGATAGGCTACTTGCAGAAAGAGGCCGACACGTCTCTTGTGTACACTGTCGTCAATCAGCTCGATCCCGATGCAGAAGGTCTGATACCATTGTCTTGTTTTCTCCCTCCAACATCTTGTTGGTCAGTTCGATTCCAAAAATTTGATATCATGAATATCTCAGTTACTGCAGAATGTACATGTTCTCGACAAACATAGGCTTTTGTTAAAAAATAAAAGAATGAAAAAAATTCCTACAACATATTCAAAACGCTTATAGATTTTATGGAACCACACCCTTTCCTTTTGCCTTTGTCCGCCCTTGTTGGTCAGTTCGACCACCACCACATCCAAATCTCCATTTGGTGTATTTGTACTGAATTTCCTTGAAAATGCATTGCACACTTGTTTGACTACGTAAGCACAGATCTCTAACACACTAAAGGTTTTTTCATTGCTAGTGGATGTCATTCTTCATCCTGGAAAAAGTGAAAGAGAAAATTAACATGAACCTTTGATGCATCATTTGAGGGGAAAATTTGAGATTTTAGTATGAAATGATTTTTTTTACAACACTGTATTTTCACAATGTCAAATTAAGAAAAATAACACCCACACTTGTTTTCCCTTTTGCAGAAGAAGAGACCCACAAAGTGGATTTGAGTTCGCTGTCAAATAAGCTTCTTCCTGGATTAACGACACTAGGCTTCAAAGACGACAGGAGACACAAAGGTTCATATTAAAATGCTCGCTCTTGAATTTCCTTACAGCTTAAAAATCTTGGCTTTGTATTGCAGTGACTTTCCTGAGTAGTGCCTACAACATTCAGACCCTTCAGAAGAACTCAGTCTTTCCAGACCTGCTACCCGATGAGTCGGACTTGCTGTGCTCAGCATATGGAGATGAAACCGGGGTACAATGTGCTCTGAGGTAGAGAATGGAGTGTCTCCACTATTGAAGAATACTGACATTTAGTGATAAAAGTGTCACCAATTTCAGCGTGTGGACTATTTCCTCCCCCCACACTCTTAGCATACTGGACTTTGTCCAGGGCTGTGGAAATGTCACCAAGCGATGGGTCGATGGACTTCTGGATAAGATGACAGGAGGCGATCACACGAAAGCTGCCAATCACATCCGGCAGGTATGTGGCTCACTATATTTTTCGATCTGGATGTAAGTCAATCGTGACCCTTGATGCTTATTTCTCAGAAGAGGAACATGATGCTGAAACCCGACGAAACCAAGACAGGCCTCTGCGACATGCAGGTGGGGTTGCATTTAAGCCAAACGACATCCACGCTTTGACTCAACTTATTGTTTTTGTGTTTAGATGGTGGATGGCACTGGTCTTGGAGAGAGCAGTTCAGTGTTGGACTTCATGTCCCTGAAGAACTATCCTGACATGTCTCTTGATATATCCATGCTCAACACATTAGGTATATTGTCCACATTTCCTGCAGCGGCGTCTACAATTGCACTTTTTATCCAGCTCATGTAAATGTAGTGAATCTTACAAATTTAAAATAGCAGGTGCTGAGACATAAAATGCACAGAATTTTGGGTTCACTGACTTTTCTTCTCATGGTATCTTAGAAAGGGCACAAAAATGTGAATAGGTGAGTTTTTCAGCTAATAGCTGAGAATAGGTTCCACAAAATAAAATGCCAATAGATGAATTAGTGAACATTGAAACGGAAATGTGCGGGTAATTACTTCACCATGGACAGGAACTCTTACCTGCCAGTTGGATCTGGTCCATGATGATAAGTCACTGGATGCTGTAAGGACAGAAACTATCATAAAAGTCTGAAGTTATGCTCATGTGCAAGACTATGGTACAACGGTGTGGTCATGTTTGTGTATTATTTTGCCAGAAGAGCACTTCTTAATTTCTCGCCATCCATATTCCAGGCAAAGGTGTGAAGAAAGAACCAGGAAACGAGGAGGGCCAGCAGCACTTTGATGAAGCTGACAAGCTTCTGCAGGAGTTTCAGGAGGCTCAGGTGGACAGAGTCGGCTCCAGGCCTTCTTCCAACCTGTCGTCCCTCTCCAACGCCTCCGAGAGGGATCAGCACCACTTGGGTAGCCATGTTGTCAATTTTAAGCCTTGACAATGAGATGTATTGCCTCGACTTTCAACTAAATGGATTTATTTGATCAACAGGGAGCCCGTCACAGTCCGAAATGGTTCACGATCCCTACGAGTTCCTGCAGTCTCCGGAGTCAGAGAGCCCAGCCAATAACTGACCTCATTATTTCGTTCTTCGTCTGCGTCGACACCTGACGCTGTGACGTTGGACCGTCCAGTAATGTGGCCATGACACAAGCCTGTGACTTTGAAACAATGAATGTTACTTGTACAGACTGTTACTTGTTTATATGGATGTTTGGGGGGTTTTTTTGTATTAGTGCAACAGTAAAAATAAATGCTTGCACTTGTGTTTGTAAATACAGTTTGTGCGGTTTCATACAGTGTCTCATAATCATTAAAAATGGAGGAAACTTTTCAATAGGCAAAACGCGAAAGGAAAGTGAGAACCAGGTAAAAGGGCTTTATTTTGTAAAGTGAAAATCCATACATCATTTTAAAAAAAACAGACCTGAGCTGAACAGCTTTGTTGAACAACTACACAGCATGATAAACAATTCAAATATTCCGTGTGGTATCTTGGTGGTCTGCATTCATGCATTTCTAATTTAACGTGTTAATTGCTGATGCTTTTTTTGAATGATGTGGGGCATCACACTGAAGAGTTTCTACTATTTAGCTACATGAAAAGAGTTAAAAACATTTCTCAGTAAAATGCAGTACTGTATTCCAACCCTGCCAATGACAACCACAATAGCAAATGTTAAGAAAAACCTTTGAATGCCATCAGTCACAATGGATCATTATTGTGTTGACAAACAGTTTTTGTAGTTTGTCGACAAAATTCTGTATGTCACTATTATACAGTGTAATGAAATTTCAAATTGTATCAAATTATTTCAGATTATGGGGAAAAATTTGATTCCAGTATTACATTGTATTCATTAATTTAAAAAAGTTTTTCAAATTCCCACTATACAGTGAGAGAGAGATTCAAAACCAAAGTTAAGAATATTATGTACTGCACAGTTAATGATTTGACAATACAAAACAGACATGAATTTATATCCTGGATTATGTATATCGTCCTTGCATATTTTATGTAATTTGTTTTGTTAATTTCTAGTTGAACAATTTGTTTATTAAAGTGGCATCATTTGAAGTGTGATGTACAGTAATATTACAGGAGTGAACTATATTGCATCACCCTGAATTAGGGGTTGTTTCAAGTACAGGTATTTTGGTGGCCTCGTTCAGTCAGAAATACAGTATCGTAAACATTTCAGTGTGATGCAGTTCTCCACCCCTGCAAACTACAGCCTCAATAAAAACAGTGTCAATCAAAATTGATCATGATTATCTTTGTTCAATCTGATTGTTGTGGGGACTGAGTATCAAACACATCGTGGCCAGTGACTGTGAAGGACATGAACGCGACACGAGCAGGTCGGCGATTAGGGTAGAGTACGCATGCGCAACAGTTGCCATGGCGCAGGCGAGCGCCGTCGAGCAAACTGTTTCTTCAACTTAAGTCAAGCAACATCTTCGCGTACACTGAGACGACGACGTCAGCAAAGGCGCTTTTATCTCACCTGTTTTCACGTTTTTCTTGTAGCCTTAGTTAGCGGCGCCGTGTAGCGTGACGTGAGGTTTGGCACGGTGAAAAATGAATCACTCGCTGGCAATCGCCGTGTGCATTGTTTTCATTTTAAATCGATGACTCGGAAGTTGGTATGAACACCGCAACCAAAGTAAGTAATTCTCAATGCATTTGAAGGGCAAAAACATTCACCCGCATGACTTTTGTGCGTATCCCAGGGCATAAAGTTAATTTGTGTGTATTCAAGGCAAACTCGCAACGTGTTTTGTTTGTCATTTGATGCTGCAAAAATGGTGATCAGACTGATTTAGGTTGCTACGTCTGAAAATGCTTGGTAACACTCAATTATTGGTTGAAACACACGCACGTAAAAAAAAAAACCTTGTGTCAGCATGAAGGGCCCTGAGCAAAACATGTGAGTCAGATGACCTAAAAAAGGATGTAGCTTCGTTGTGAAATATTTTTATTCTTTCTTACTTTCTTATTTTCTTTTTCTTTTTAAGCTCTATAAGCACTTTTGACTTTAAGACCTTCACTCATTTGTCTTTTGCAGGAGACATTTGATTCCTGGTTCCCTAAAAGTGAATACAGATAGGCAAGGCAATTCTGTGTACAGCATATCTCATACAGTGAAGCAGTATGGGCCTCCCATACTAAAATTGTTGCATGCTCTTTTATTAATAATTACACCTTCGTAGTAAATGGCTTTCTGATCCATGTTTTTTGGAGTATATTCGTCTTCCATAATTTGTCAACATTGCTGATGGGTAAACCACATGTAATTTTGGTCTAGATTTTTTTTAAATTGAAATCGTTTCAACATAACGTAAAAAGACCGAAATAGAATAAACAAATAATGTTTTTTTTAAGTTATGTATTATATTGTCAAATAAATTTACAAAGGTTAAAGTATTTTAGATTATTGTATTATATAATTGAGATTATTATTACTATTATTTACTTTTTATTTCTTTTCTCTCTTTCTTTAAATAAAATTCTACATGTAAATATATATGATAAATACTGTGTGTAAATTATATATAAGAAATCTAGAACAACAAACAGACCACGTAATGAAGTTTCAATTACAGTACAGGTGATATTTTATCATTACATCAATCATTGCATTATAGTTTTCCAAAATAAATGACAGACAAATGAATTTATTCAGTATTTTTAAAATATTACACTACAATTGCCATTATTCAAAATATGACATTTAATTTGTAAAATTAGGCAGTTTAAAGGTTAATGTGTATGTTTCATTGTACGACATTCCCTGGCAAAAATCTAAAATTTTCACTGGCAAAAAAGGTTTGGTTTTTGCTTGAAATTGTGTCAAGTTATTTAACCTGAAGTCCACTTTGTGTTCGGTTGAATTTTTCTGAGTTTCGAAGGCAAATGTTACTTTCAAGGTCCTGGTCATATCATTTGGTACCTTGATCAGTCAAGAGAGGAGATCACTAATGATTTGAATCTTATGTCGTGTAGATGAATGTCCTTAATGGGAAGTTGAGACGCACGGCTCCCATGCAAGGCAGCAGTCGAAACGAACTGGTCTCGTCCAAGACCCCGCGCGTGAACGGTTGGACGTGGCCCCCTCAGGTCTTCCAAGTCATTGCCTGGCTGTTGTACAACTACCTCGCCGTGGTCGCCTTTGGCATGTTCATCCCCCTCCTACCTCTGCCTTGGAACCACGTGCTCTACACTGTATCCTTAACTCTCATCAGACGCTCAGATGGCGTGCCCGTTCACAAATTAGCATTCACAGCCAGACAAGGTTTTTCTTGTGTGGAAGGCTTTCTATGAGCTTCTGTTACAGACTTGAATTCTGCTTGTGTCCGATTCTATGAAAACTAAATGGGGTAGAAACAGTGCCGTTGTTGTCTTATTGGAGCACTTTTCCTTAACTCTAGCGGCATCTAGTTTACAGGTTTGGCCTTTCTGGTGCACTTGCTCAGCCATGTCGCCGCGGTCACCATAGATCCAGCTGATGCCAGCGTGAGGGCCAAAAAAACGTACACCGGCCCCATGCCACTTTTTGACCGCACAGTGCAGCTTCATGTCATCCAAGACTTGCACTGTTACTTGTGTGAAGTAAAGGTGTATGTATGCTAGCCTTTCACAAAATTTTTAAGATGTGTGATTTTGGCATGTCTTACACACACTGTGCTCACTACAGTGTGTAGTAAGTGGTTAGATTATATGAAATCTAATCTAAATGTTTTGATTGCCTACAGCAAGTTATTTGATAAAACAAGTTATCATGTATATCCCATTTTCATCAGTCATACTGAAAATTTTGAATTTGAAATTGCTGTTCCCTCTGTCATTATGGGGTAACTGTCCCTTTTAGAAAACCGCTGATGTTTTCAGTCACATTTTGATCACCATTTTGTCTTCACTGAGACCTTAAAACAGTGGATGGTTAGAAAATAAATACACCGATATTTTGAAATTGCCATTATGTGTGTATTTGGATGTAGTCAAGCTTAACATTAGCATAACATCCACTATGTGGAGTCATATCACTTGACATAAAAAAACGTTCAGAAATTATCATGTATTTGTCAACCAGTACAAATCAGCTTGCTAATCGGATCATGTTGCTAATTAAGGTCCACCACGTGTTTAATAAATGTTCACAAACAAAAACGTCCACTCTGTCATAGTCCACCCTGTCAGTCAGCTCACATATTTTGCTGTTTGCATTCACATAGTTTGCTTGAAGTTGATTTACAAAAGAAAAGTGTGGGAGCTTGACCAATATACACTTATACACAGCGTAACATCTTGAGACAATGAAGTTCAAAGGAAAATCAGGAGTTGGGTGAAATAGGGGAAGTCTCAGAGGCAACTTGACATGCCGAAATTTTGACTCTTAAAGCCAGTCAGGCATTATGTCCCTCAAGAACAAAAATTATCAATGCATGCTGGCGTGTGACTGATAGATGTATTTATGTATGGACAGACGGACTGCCTCAATTTATTAAATGTGCTGTCTAGCTGTTCTCTATCCATTTCATGTAGTTAATTAACTATGAAGTAAATTTGGTTGATTTTAACTAATGGGTTTTATTCTGTTATTTAAAGTGTTTAATGGTTCTAAAATGTTCCCTTCCCTCAGTGGGCCCAAAGTGAAACACTGTAGCATTTGCAACAAGTGTGTGTCGGATTTTGATCACCACTGCAAATGGCTGAACAACTGTGTGGGTGGCAGAAACTACAGGTAAGCCCATGGGTACTGTTTTTGGGTCTGTGATTTCCACAAATAAAATTAGATGTTAAACACAAGATCACTTGTGTTGCTTTCAGGTACTTCTTTGCAGCCGTGACCTCTGCAGCAGTCGGCGCGGGCTTGCTTGTCACTGTTATCTTGTTTGTATTTATCCAACACTATCTTGATCCAAACGTCCTACGGTCCAACCCGCAATTCCACAGTAAGTCATCACACGATTGGATAGAGGCCACAAATGGATTGTTTGTTCAGATAATTTCTTCATTCAAACGTGTGTGCATGTATGTCCACCTTTCTGCAGGTTTGCTGGCAAACGACACCTGGCTGGTGTTTTTACCATCAGCCCCTGTAAAAACTAGTTCAGCTGGTCTCCTCATAGTGGCCTTTGTTAGTGCCATGCTGAGTCTGACGTGCTTGCTGCTTCTGTGGCACCTGCTCTGTTTCCATTTCTACCTCTGTAAGTCAAACAGCTCTTTAAATCAGCGGTCCCAATGACATATACTTTCTCAATTGAAAACTCGAGTAAATTTGTCTTGTGATAACAATAATAATAATAATAATAATAATAATAATAATAATAATAATAATAATAATAATAATAATAATAATAATAATAATAATAATAATAATATATCCTAAGAGAAAGTATTTTTATTCGATGCCCCAATAAAGAAGACACACTTCAAACCATAGGTGGTAGCATACTAAAAGTTATTGTGGGTCAAGGCTAACATCCTTATTATTGGCTTTAGGATGAGATACCTACCCCTTGCTTACCTGCCAATGATTTTTATAAGTAGCTATATCATGAAACTTAAAATAGAATGAATTATTATTTTTTTGTGAACATGTTTTTTTGTGCTGAGTCGAAGTATCTTTCAGTTGTGGTGCTCGTCACATTGCAAATCAATATGGGGCAGCACACTAAAAGTGGCTGTGTCCACCCCTATTCTATAAACAAGCAGATGCTTACTTTATTAGCATGAGCTCAACGTGCTTTGCGGCTCCACTTTTGTAAACAATTAAATCGCGAGAATTCAAAAACACCATATGTCGCAAAATTTAAGGAATATGATGGGGTTTTTCCCCTTTTCTACACATTTGATAGTGTGAATGTTTTTGCCCTCACCTAATAGCTTTTTGTTGCTAAACAAGCTAGCGTGTCATGCTCCGAACCAGTAGGGGGCAGCATACTAATAAGTGTATCTGTCCACCCACTTTAAAAACATTCACCCTAACCTCCTTTGTATTAGCTCGCATTAAAGATGTTTTTATGCAAGCAACTTTCAGCGATTACATCATAAAAAAGTCAATGTCACAGGGTGAAATTTTAATCGCAAAACAGCTAGCTAGTGATACACTGCTTCACACTCCAAATTAGAGGGGACGGCGTACTTAAAAGTTGCTGTATCCATGCCTGTTATATGAAACAAGTGAATGCTAACTCGCTAACTTTGCGAATGGTGAAAAGTGCTAATACTACCAGGGAGGTGGGAAGTCAGATTTATTCCACTCAGATTATACAAGTTATGACGTCAAAGCATTCCAGGTCAATGTAAACAACAGACGTATCTGATTCCATTTTGGATCGCTGTCTTTGTAGGTTCCACTGCACACTACTACAATTACTAACTGGTGCCTCTTTACAATGCAGGTGGTATTGACAAAAAAATCATAGTATGCTCATTTTTTCCTAGGCAAAAAAAAAAAATAAATTTCCCATTTGATGTCCATTAATCTTTTCTAATGGGTATTATCACAGTGTGTAAAGGACTAAGCACGTATGAGTACATAAAGCTGCAGCGTCAAAAAGAAGCCAAAAGCGGAGACACTGAAGTGGGAAATTCACAGGACCCGCCAATAAAAAACAAGGTTCCACAGGTGACAATTCCAAAGACTCCATTGAACTCTATGGATTGTGAGGCCACACAGATTCATGGTGCAAGGTAAACATCAAGTCACTACTGGTCCTGTTGTGCCAATACAAACTGTGCCAAGGATCTCTGAATGGTGCGTTTGTTTCAACAGTACCCGCAAGCTTGATGATAAAGGACCACTTTCCAATCGACTGTCAGAGACCATGTACACTGAGGTAAGAAAGTATGCTTAGATTATAATTGCCATAAAGTTTAATACTTTTTCACAAGCTTTCACTCTTGCTGCCTGTCCAAAGTGGTTCGTGAATTTTTTATTCTCATCCCAGAATAAGCGTCACTTACTCAACTATTCTTGGCGTCTCTCTAATACTCCAAAATCGGGTTTACTGCCCCTAAAAAGCACAATGACACAAAAATTACTCCCGGTGGTCTCAATGGACTGAATTCTACAATTACCAGGTACTATGACATTCTGTTCTTGTTTTGACCTAGATGGAAAACACCAAGAAGCAATCAACAATGAAAAACAGCTTCCATCAGGAAACACAGAATTCTGCAGAGAAAGAACGTGAGTATTTCTCATCTGCACTTCCTCTCTATTTTTTTCTTCCTATTTTGGGTAGATAGTCTTCCGAGAATATTCCCTTAGATTTTCTCACACATAAATTTGCGCTCTTAATACAGATGTTTTACTTATGTCTTTTTAATCCAGATTTCAATTTATACTACGTTGGTTGTCAAACTATCAGTGCCATCATGAATAATTGTGTCATTTCACATTCAAAATGTTTTTTAAAAAAAAGCAGAAAGAGAGATGAGCACCTCGAGAAGCTGGAAGGCTGATGCTGGTGATGACTTGCAGAGTGAAAGCATCAAATCAGTGGAGAGCGTTCCAGAGGTGCAGGATCCCCTTGGAAGCTTAGTGATGACTCCGGATGACACGTAACAGTCAGAAGTGCATTGGGATTATACGTTCGCTCAGGGACACCTTGTTAAAATGAGTTACCATGGAGCCATTGGTGTAAATGAGGACATCTTCAGTTTGTTACCAGTCATGAAGCGTTTTCAAAGAGGACCCTACTTTTTCATCGTTACTTAACTTCACATTGTCTTTTTTTATTTTTTTTAATGTTGAATTATGTCAACTAATTTTTCATGTTATGGACTTGTATGGTGGTCCATCTTCAATGTTGGAGTCTGTGCCATTAATCTTGGTCAAGTAGATGTTTTTGGCATTTGGAGAGCTTTGATTTATTTTCCAAACAAAACCTGTTCCAAGTACATGGCAGTAATGCTTAAATCATGTCATTTTATCTGCCGGCGAAAGAAACGACCTTGTATGGTCAAATAGATCCGTGTGTTGAGAAGTATGGTGGAGCACATTCTAGTGGAAGAAGAATGAGCATCACTTCTGTGTTTGATGATTGTTACATATTGATAATTGTGTTAGTGTTGTTTCATGTCATAGTAAAGAATCAAGAGCAATCATTTTCGTGATCCCTTACTTTACAACTGGAAGAATCTGGGACAGATGTTCTCAAAATTTAGAGGAGACATTTTTCCAAGGGTCTAATGACAATTAAACATAACGTGTGCTCAGAGGGTACATCCAACAAAGAGGGCACCCATGGCTCAAATTGGAATACACATAATTATAATACATATGACCAGATAAGCACCACCCGGTGCAATAAATTAGGGGTCTTAAAACGTGGCTAAAAAGAGCAAACGGGCACATAAAGGGCAGGCCAAAAAGTAGGGGCATACATATCCCCAGTGCCTTGTGGGGTCTGCCACGTGTGTTTTCCTAATTGTCCCCAAAATTAACATTACAATTTTTTGGGAGAGGGAGTGAGATTAAATTTGTATTTTGTGAAGAAAAGAAACTTGTAATCTCAAAAAGGTTTTGTCATTGGTGTAAAGTTGTAATGTGAAGAGAATCAAGTTATTGTTGAACTTTAAATTGTAATATGATCTGTCAAAGGTTAGAGAAGAAAGTATTATGTTAGTGGATTTATGAAGTGCAATTTTATTCTTGGAATATTACACCTTCAATTCTGGGAAAGATGTTTTATATATATAAAAATGTATGTACTTTTTGATATGATATGACCAATTTATTGAAAATTAATTTGTGGAGTTGTGCAATATGTAGGGTACAAAATAACAAAATAACAGCACCATCAATATTTACATAGATGGTCATAAATCACACATTGCGAAAAAGCCAATTCAATTGATCACATTCGTAGCCGTCCTGGATCAAATACAGGCACTCATACAGTTTCATTCTTCTGCAGACCTCATGGGAGGAGGGGCTGCAGCATACTGAGTGTGAGCCCCCAGGTTTCAGTCAGCATACATTAATCCATGCCTGCACTGTGCATAACAAATATGAAACATAATGGCTGTGGGGGGAAATGCTTAAAATTGAATTCATTATTTAACCAGAAAGTTCAAGTTGAATGTTTCTTCTCATCTTAAACATTGCTCCTTGTGGACTGAAAGCAAAACTGCTAACCTTGGCAGGTAACTGCAAGTAATTGAGGCCCTCCACGTGAGGACTTCTCCCTGGGCTTGTACATTGTCCATCGGTCTGAATTATAAAGTAAAGTTGATGTCTACTTGATGCATGGCTGATGGTGGTTCTACAACGGCCTCATGCACTTAGGTGATAAGTCTTCCTCTCAAATTTTTTGTGAGGTGCTACAGCAAAGGCTACAAAGTTACATAATCTCCATGCAAGTTCAGCCATTAGGCTCACACTGGTTGTGTAACAGCCTTTAAGGAGAATCCGGTTCAGAGGGCAGCCTGTATGCTACATCTTCCCCAAGGATCTCGAAAGAGCTAATTGTCTCTCCACGTCCACCGGGATTACAACCCCCCCCCCCCAAAAAAAAAAACAGAACAACACATCTCACTAAAGCCCAGTGGATTTAAAGGATGACAAATATTTGTGAATCAAGCAGCCAATCATTGTGCCTCTACGGGCAAACAAAACAAAATGCTTTGGTTGAGTGCTTGTTTGTCGACCCTTTACGCACAGCACCGCGGCCGAGCGAGAGGAGAGGAACTCGTCGCGGCGCTAACGCAGCCAATCAGTGGGCTTCTCTCTCTCCAGCATCACGGGGGGAGGGAGGGGGGGGGCGAGCCATCATCGCTCGACTCGAGCGCGGGCAGCCGACAGGAGAGGAGAGACGGACGGAGGCGATTCTTTTAACGATGATTTTTAACTGACGAGGTGGGGGATTACGTCACCAGGTGATTGACATTATTTCATCTCTTTTTAAAATTGCTCAGGCGTGTTGAAACAATATTAAAAGCAGTCATCGGCTGTTTGCTTATATCAACGCATCCGATTCTAGAAGGTGCGCTTTTTTTTTTTTTGCATTCCTTTACGTCAACGCTCCCTCATATGTGATATTGTTTTTTTAAAGGTTCGCATGCAGCTACTGGAGCTGATGAGTGCAATTATCTGGACGTTGTACGAGCACTATTGAGGCACGTCTATGTGAATGTGGCATTTGCGGCTTTATGTAACACTTGTCTCGGGCAACAGCTGCAGCCGCAGCCATGTCTGTGTAACGTCAACAACACGAGTGTCTTCGCCTGTGTTTATCTTCCAAACGCACCCGTGCGAGCGCGCTGATTGGTCGACGAGACTGACTGACACCGCAGTTGGCCTATGGCTGCAGTACTTCATGTCAGGCTAATGTGTAGGCCTGTTACATAATTATGCATGCAAGACAGGATGCATTGCCCCATTAATCAGCTTCCTGACACTCCATGCATGCATTTGCATGCATGCATGGAGTATTAACTATAATAACACTACATTTATTGAGCAGCACGGTGGGTTAGCTCGCACATCTGCATCACAGTAAAGCGGTTCCGTGTTTGACTCTTGGCCTTCCTGTATGTAGTTTGCAGGTTCTCACAGTGCTTCTCTCCGGATTCCTCCCACGTTCCAAAAACAGTCAAAAGAAGACTCATATATGTGTCAAACTAAAGCCCATCACGTCATTTTAAAAGTGGCTTGCCGCATTTTATTTGACGTTTGCTCAAACCTAGCCATAGAAATGCTCATAATCAAATGCAGGGGCAATCTTTATGTGGTTTGTTTAAATATTAATATTAATAATAAATCCATAAATTTAAAAAAGTTTGTGGGCCAAGGCCGCCAGTTGCCCATCCCTGGGCTACAGTCTCTTCTGTTGTAATAAATGAAGAACTCATGTTCTCATCCATCTGGGTTACAAGGAACCTCAATAGTAAAACACCTCTGACATTGAACGCAACCAATGTTTCTGGTGAAAGTATACTTCTGAAGTTGCATCGTAAACCTGACACTTGAGACCTGTAGGTATTTAAAGTACTGACTCCACAAATGAGTTTTGAGGGGGCTCTTTGTGATGCGACTGCAGAAGTGTATCAGTTACGGCAGATTAAAAATAGAACCAGAAATACAATTTATAATGATGTTGCAATGCAGCCTATGCATCTTTGTACTAGCTGCTTGTACAACATTGCTAATTCATCAATAATAATACTATGGTAGTCAAAGAAGAATAATGTACACTCCAAAGTCAGCTGATGCCTCTCCCTATCCATTCATTCTTCACTCATCATTAAAAATACTCCAATGTGAATACATTTTTGCAGATTTGGAATGACAGGACGTAAACACATCGTACCAAAATGCTAAAAAATTTTGAGTCACTTTATTTTTGTGTGTGTGTGGGGGGGGGGGGGGGAAAAGAAAAAAAGAGTTCTTGCACCTGGTGTTTTTTTGTTCAGCAGTTCTGTACCATCATTGAATAGTAATTTTTATGCAGGGGCGCCCTTTGCACTGGTTGTTGCTTAAAACCCTTTGTGTCATGTTGGGATAATGGCTCATTTAAACATGCATTGAGGAAAGTATGATCAAAATTGAAATCTAGTAAGCACACATTTTGCACATACGCGCTTATTTACCATATTGGCCCGAATATAAGACGGTGTTTTTTTGCATTGAAATAAGACTGAAAAAGTGGGGGTCGTCTTATATTCGAGGTCTAGACATTATACCCATGCACGACGCTAGATGGCGCCAGATATCATTGAAGCGAATGCTAAACTTGACTCCCCAAGCCAAAGTGAACCCATGTCACGAAGAAGAAAAATAAAAAATAGCGGTAAGAAAGAAAAGAGAAGAAAATAATATAAGAGATAACAGAAAATGGAGAAATGTAGCTACAATCTGGAGAAAAGTGGGTCGAAGATCGGCCAGGTTAACCGGCAGCTGAGGAGAAGTTATGATGTAATTTACATTTCAAAAACCAGAAGCCATTCATTTACGAATGTGATTGCACTTTAGTTTACATATTTAAATGTTCAGATATTAACAATTGAATGAGGCAAAATAACTTTCCTTTTCTCTCAAATATAGTGTAATAATAATTTGTTTCAGATGTACTGTAATTATTCTGTATAAAAATTAATTTGGTGTTCAAAAAGTATTTTTTCAAACTTGAATCTTAAAAAAGAGGGGGTCATCTTATAATCAGGGCCGTCTTATATTCAAGCCAATATGGTAGTCCTTATTTACAATTGCATTTTTGTCATGCATCTGGTTCGGAAGTGTGTGGTCCTATCTGGCTCCCCCAGTAGCAATGATGATAAACTCTGGTCCTCTTCAGCATTTAAATTGGCCATCCCTGCTATAGCCAAAGAATTACTACTTGGCCTTTCCCGTTGACATCTATGGCGTCACGCTTTCTTCACACAGTCTGTATTGAGCTCACTGCTGCTGCCAACAATAACCGCTGCGGCTGGCTCTAAGCATCTTGTTACTCTACAGCTCGGTGCACGCCAACATGTGTGATTCAGAGCAGTCGCAGGGAGGCGAAGACTGATGGAGAGTGTATGGTAGTGGTGACCACGGGTCTGTTTTACACAGTGATGATATCATTCTGATGTTTCTTTTAAGAGGGCGGGAGGGGGACAGTGACGAAAACCAAATACAGTCAGTATCTCCTCGAGCTGATTCCAGTGTCATTAAGTAGTACAATCTTGAAGCATTGCTCATGTCATATAAAAAAATAAATGCATTTTTTAAATATAGATATAGCAATCTATCTATTGCTTAACTCATTCACTCCCAAAGACGTATTTAGATGTCTTTTCAGACGCCACACATTTAATAAACTCCTTATAATTACACTGACATTGAACTTGGGAAGGCTTTTGATTTAGGGTTGAACAAGTTTGAGAAATAATCAAATTGCGATTTTTTTTTTGCCCCCTCTCAAAATTGCAATTATTTTAACAACCAAGCAATAGATTAATCTGTACTTGAAGAAACAAGAATTTAATTTACAAAAATGTTTTGGTGTTATACACATAATGAGGACGCCTACAAGCTTCCGCTAAAATAAAGGCAAATGAATGTTGGATTAATATGAAAGACATTTTCTACTTCAGTATTCGAGTTGGGAACTTGCAAAACACTTTTGATTCGCCGTCTTTTAGGGATTCACTAAAAAAACAACAAACAATCTCTCTCTATATAAAATTGGGCTCTCCTAAACTGCAAAGTCCATTAATTGTTCAGCCCTATTTTGGTTGGAAAGCAATCGTCAAATTCAAACAGGGCACCATGAAATTTGGGACTCAGCCAAATTTTGGGGGAAATTTTGCTTCCAGTCGCAACGATCTTCTTTGTTATTCAAATTTCACGTGAGCTCAGTTCAGTGAGTAAGGATGAACTTTTTGGCGTGTTCTCATTCAGCAGTTTATGTGATGCAGGGTCCAAAAGACGAAAGCTGCTTCCTTATCGGAATTTCCATACATTCATCCAAAAAAGCATCTCGAGCATCACCATGCGTGCAGTCACCTGTTTTCAAAGTTACGCTTCACACATCCAAAGTTAAGACAGTTGACCCTGAAACTGAGTATTTCAGTCTTGTTTACATTACAAAGGAAAAAACATTGGCATCAATCAGCATCCTGGAATCAATTGCGTGTGGTGAATGCGGGCAGGGTTTGACTGCAAAGGCGATGATCCCTACTTCATGACGGATCGGTCCCAATCAAAAGCCTCTGCCAAGCAAGGATTGGGAAAAAGCACAGATGGAGTTCGCTGTGATACGCTGACATGATGTCGTGTAACATTAACACTCTCTTCCCTCCACGCCCCCGTCACCGTCAACAATGTCATCATTTTATGTGTCACACCATCTGCCAAACAAGCACATTTTTTGGCAGCTCGCACCTTGCGCTGGCTGATCTCCTATCCTGAGCATGAATAGAATGTTTCCAACCGTGATGGCGTATTGTAGCTCCAAATAGATGCAGTTAAAAATTGGGTCAACTTATGGTTGAAGCACTCATGCGTGGAGCATGTTGCCAAAAGGCGAATGGATGCAAGGATGCTGCAATACGCTCACAGAGAGCTGCCCTCCGCCTAGCTTAGAAGGGTTGGAAAAACAACAAAATGATGCTTGTTTCCATATTAAAGCTATAACACTGATACAGTTGCTTTAACATCTGAGCTGTCATTGTAATATTTTTACTACTTCTCTGCATTGGTCAGCATATGGTGCGAGGAGGTGTGTTGTCTTCTTGACTTGGACACTTGATACTACTGACTATAAATCGGAGGAGAAGAGAAGATTCTGCCTATTGATTCTCATATTTGGGGAAGATAAAGCCTATAAGGGGATTCAAATGTTTGGAGTATTTGTTGCTAGCATAAATCACAAGTGACACAATTTATCGTAAACAAATATCAACTATTAGTCTCGAGTTTCATTTGACATAAAACGTTCCAAGCGGGTAAATTTTTTAAACGTAGCACATTTGCAGCGTTAAAACAAGGTATTATGATGAGGTGTTTCTTTTTCCATTTGTGTTAACTTGCCATTCACATTTAATCAACTAATCATTGATAATTTAGGCAACTTTAATGACATATTAATCTTTTGATCCATTACTTTGAGAATCATGATCAAGATTTGAAAGTCATAATTTTGATCAAGTAAAGATAATCCAAATTTGAAATATATAAAAATTAAACACATCTTACTAAAAAAAAAAAAAAAAGCCGCTTTAGTCTGAAAAGCATCTACAAAATAGTCGCGTTTAAAACATGGAACTAAAACTGGAGCTAAATTGTGTCTTTCGTTTGTCTTTTACTCCAAACCGACAAAAAGAAGAATTGACTTTCATTTGACGAAGTTCAAGATTCCTTTGATGGGAGTGCCCTTTAAAAAAGTTATCTCAGAAAAGCAAAGAAGCTGTTTATGTTTATGAAAAGGCTAAAATTCTCTACACGTTCTTTGGGGAATCGAGGCTCAAAACATATCAGCATGGAAAATGATCTGTTGATATCAACTAACCAAAACACACTTGTAAAATCACATACCAATGTACTGTTGAGTTCAACAAAAGCACCCATTCAAAAGGTAGAAAATGGAACGATGAGAGATGAACATAAAATACATGTCAGAGGGATGAAATAAAGAATAGGATTTTGTCTAGACTCAACTCTGGTGTTGGCCCGAGTCCTCGATGACAAAGTGCCTTGCGTCAATAGTGAGAGTCTACGATGTCGCCATGTGTGTGTGAATAAATGTGCGAGGGTCGTGCAGAGAGAGGGCCCTCGAATTAGACAAAGGGCTCCCAGTGTTTGCATCCCTGAAAGACATATTATTCAGCCATTTATATTTTCTTTTAATGCTGTGTCACTCTTCGCTTTGGTACCCATTAACATCTATACAAGGTTAAGTGTTGAGTGTCCATAGGCTGCTGATGGAGACAATAGGCTGAACTTTACATGTGATCTTGTTGGGGGCGGGGGGTTAAGTTAGAGCTTCATGAGTCACGTGGACAAAAGCGGTTCGGACTTCTCGCAAGCGCCTGAACATTTCGTACGGTATCGATTTAAACTGGTAGCTACTCTTAGTGTCTTCTTCGCCAGAGCTACGCACGCTCTTTAAGGATGCCTCGTTAATTATGGGAAACGCTCAAAGGTGAGCATACAGGACCAGTGGATTGAGTTTGGGACGGATGGCATTTTACTGTATTTTACTTTTAGGTACAGTATATCATTTTTCTACTTTTTACGTTATGGATTTTAGATGCAATGTTAGTTTTTTGTTTTTTGTTTTCAAGTGGGAGGTTAGGTAGAGGTGAATGTGCTGCTACTCTCAGTGTGTAGAGACATTTTGTGAATATTTGTAGTCAGTCTGTCATGTTCAATTTTCCTCAGTTTGTTCGCCACTATTTTTCGACACCCTATTGCGTGAATGCTAAGATGTTTTAACACGGCAACGAGGTGCATATTTGTATGGTATCTAGGGACTGATACAATATTTTATGGTGTACTGTGCTGTATTCTCCTTATTCAAACAAGTAGTCCTTATATGGTCAAGGATCTTATCAGCTACCTAAAATTACTTAAGAAACCATTCCATAGTGATTTAAAGAAATATCCCAACCCAGTATGTGACCATTTTGGTCACAATGCACTGTAGGTCGGTGATATTTTTTGGTTGGACCATCCCATTAGTTTACGAGTCGTGCTGTGTCTTCAGTCTTTGCAATAAGATCTGTCGAGCAACCTTTGTAAGGATAGCGCTAAAAACATGTCTACATAATAGATGTATGCATGAATTTGGCTCAATACTCTGTTCATGGCATGAGGGGAATTAAATGACGTTTACTACTGGAAACGCATGAGAGAAAAGACCTACTGGTACTGTCTTTCTATTTTCTATTGCATTCATGTGTGGGCACATCATCTCACAGTATGCACCTCCATTTTCATCTTTTCCACAGCACAAAGAGAAAACACACGTCAGCTCATCCAAGCACTGCACAGAGGGAAGCTAATTCCTGCACAAGCATGGCAGACCAGAAGTAAGTTTGAGAAGCTACATGTTCATTAGCGGTCACGTCAGTCAATGCTTGTAATCCAATAGGACATTCATCCCTGTAAAATACCATAAGACCACAACAAATACACAAGTCCAATCACAGTGCACTTTAATTTGGTAGAATTAAATCCTGCTTGCATCACTTCACTGACAGGGATCACTAGCACATTGGCCAAAATCTTTTTTTTTTTTTTTGTCTTCAGAAGAGTTTGTCTGCTTGTATACTACTTGGATCCTCTCCGGGCTGATTTTTCTGGGGCTACTTGCACTAACAAACAAAATCATGTATTGTAATGTGTAGTACCTGCCTTCCAACATGTTGTCTACCTCCTGGATTGTGTGGGAGAAAACAAAAAAAAAACCTTCAGTCACTGCATTTGTATGATCTTACTATCAGTTTATTTGTCATACCCCACACTGATGGTCAGACAAACGTTTTTTTTTCTTCTCAGAGACAGACTAGATGACTTTAAGGTCCAGACAGCCAAGAATACCAACTTCAGCTCGGCCCAATTGAGGCCACATAGTGAACACTCAAGAGACCGTACCTCCAAAAGGCTCTCTACTGACTCAAATGGGACCAGCGAAGGAGGTGTGGGCTCATCCACACCGGTGGAGTTGACAGCTCTAGAGGAATCGTTTCGGCGATTCGCCATTCATGGCGACACGCGCGCTACCGGCAAAGACATGCACGGGAAGAATTGGTCCAAGCTCTGCAAGGACTGCGGCGTGATCGACGGCAAGACCGTCACCCTCACCGATGTCGACATTGTCTTCTCCAAAGTCAAGTAAGAAAGCAGACTTCTTCTACCATAAACATAACTCAGGATGTTCAATGCCACTTTTTTTTCAGACCGATACCAGTACGGGGATTCTTTCTTTGAGTACTCACCGATACCGAATACCGATACCTCTGGTACTTGTGATACATACATTTTCATTTAACACAATGACAAAAACTGTGAACACCTTTGTTTCTGATGCAGATATTGATTCGCCAATGTGTCAAACCGCCACAGTAGTGTACCTACTGCTGCCGAGGAGGATTTACTCAATCTCAGATTTGTTTGCGTGAAGTATCGGTGGCGAGTATCGGCAGCCTTCCTAATACCCACTACATTAAAATAAGGCTGTTATCGACCCAATACTGATACCTGGTATCAGTCTGGGCCACCCTAAACATAAGAGATGCGTCCAAGTCACATCAGAAGCAGTCGATCCAGACATGACTCAGGGACTGATGTATTTGGATGAATGCGGTTCACCACAGATGTGCCATGACAGGACTGCTTCGATATTACTAGCAGAAGCAGCGATGACTTAAGACTTAGTCACTGAACTCTCACGCGTGCCCCAAAGTCCAATGAAGTGGCAATAACATTGCCTGGGTTATAATTACAGGAACATTGAAGGGGAGATGAAAAACACATTTTGATGTGATAAAACATGCAACAGCCTTTTAGAGCAAAACTGATCCACGGTTTGACGTCTAACTGTAAACACAAAGAAATGAGATATGTTTGGTTGGGTTTTGAACATGTCACTAAGCCAAGCTGCTATCAGAAACCAGAACAAAAGATCTGGATGAATGGCTCCTCCTGAACCTCCCCGGGCCAGATTGGCTCATCCTTTGATGCTTGATTCAAGTGCACTAGACTCTAATAATAAACTGTGACCTCAATTGCACTAAAGAGGGAAATGTTTTATTTACTGACCGAGCAAAGTGTGCTAGGTAGTTGGACGTATCACAACTTGTTCCTGCAAATATGTACCGTCAAATCAAACGATAGTAACCAAGATAAACGATGTGAGTAAGGAAACAGGAGAGTGTGTTTGGAAGTAACTCTTCATCATGTGTTGCGGCAGGAGTGGAAAAGGCCACGGAATAGGAATTGTCACGCTGATTTAGTGGATTTTGCGCTTACACGGCCAGACTTGTGTTAATTGTGACGGTTGCCATGGCAATCTGGACTATAATCAGCAGCTTGCAGAATTTTGGATTTGTGGCATGAACAGGAAGGAGGCAATAAACGGATCCTTCGCAATTAAGTTGTAGAATATTGATGCTCATCACTGCAAAAAACCCACAAGTTGTGGTTTAAACACTCTATGTTGCTCTTACGTACCGAGCGATACTCTTGCAAGCGTTAAGGTGCAATAGGACAATCTCTACATACAGTGGAACTTTGGTCGACCGTTATTGTATCCAGGATGCTGCATCGGCTTCCAATTTATTAAAATTCAGACTAAAATGTCTCCATCAAATTATTCATTTCAACATACAATTTCTAAAATCGAAATTTCCCACAGGGCATAACAGAAATTACTTTTCTGTTTCCATGTACATTATGTTCAATTGTTGACTTGGCTATGTTGCGCTGAGAAGCAGACGAGTTGCAATAATTTTTATTTATGGTTTTTAGGCTGTCGTCACAATCTTCTACTATGCTTTCATTAGTAAAGTAATACTCACTTTACAGAATCAGATTTTCCAGGTATCTGTGCTTTTTAATGTATTTATTTTTTTACCACTCCATTTGAAAACGACATCTGTACTTTCTTCTCCTAACTTTGTCAAATTAGGCTCATTAACTTGTATTTACCTCCATGGATAGCAACACAATATCAAATATAAATTGTAAATCGAGCGACAGAGTGAGTTCTGGGTTGATGAGGATCTTACTTATTTAAGAAAAGCGTTTGATGTTGGCTAAGAAAATTATACGTGCTGAAAGCATTGTTTTGTACCAGATTCGATAATTCTCCGTCTAATCTGAAAAAGCACTTACAATAAGGTGCAGCTTGTTATCATGAGCTAATTGAACATACTCAGTTCACATTAGCAAAGCCATGGAAACAGGTTCTTTCGACGCCACAGAAAAGGAATGGGGGATGATACGGGCTGGAAAAATATCCAAGGTTGGCAATTTGGTGAATGCCACATTATCATGACAACAGACCAGACGTGTGTCCAAAAGCTTTGAGGTCAGTACAGTAGCATCTGTGTCAAGTGGAGCGGGGTCCAGACGGGGGGTTGCTGGCATTCATGAACTGACTAGCTCCAGGCATGACTGAAGAGTTTAAGTCATCCATGCATTTCCCTTTAATCAGCGTCAAGGCCCGTTGCATGCACAAGTACATTCAAATTAATGAGCACTGGCTAAACAGGGTATGGCTGAGTGATTTCCTAAGGTTTGGAGTGTTGAGAGCCCAGAGGCCTCAACATAAACTATGACGGCTGTAGAAATCTGGCGTAGACAAATTAATAACTGGCATGGTTGCATGGTGGCTTTATTTTCCATGCCGTGGTTCCCTATTAGTGAACATTATTGGAAGCTGTGGATTAAACACAGTCTTCCGTCTTTGGTTCGTGGTCCAGCAAGCAGATGGTTCAAGTATGTAAATTATAACAGGTCAGCAGCAGTTTTCCAAGGTGAAATAATGTTCCATTCCATGTGCAACCTTTATCCTTCTTCTCTGTCACCTCCTTAAACGCTGATTTGCTGTTTATTTACAAATATTAACGATTTGGATATTTGAGGTCTTACAGTAAAGCGTGTATGACTCAATCTGATGGGGACACATATTTGTCTTCCCCAGACAGAAACGGCAGTGGAAGTTCAGCTTCCCGTCTGACATTAGACAGCATGGGAATGATTCCGAGCATGGAGCGCAAAAATATTCAACACTGATGGAGTGCCTAAACAGAGCAGGTCAATGGGGGGAGAAGAAATAATGATAAACCTTAACACCCCTGTTTACCGTGCCTTGTTGCTATGACGGCAGGTTGCCTTGGGAGACGGCAGAGCTTCATGCGCTGTTGTTTGGTTGATCTATCTCCACAGCGATGAATGTTTGTGTTTGTTACTATGTGGAAGTCAAAGGGGGACGTGGCCAACTAGACAAGTGAAGTACTCTCAGATGGAGCATGAGTGAGAAAGATCTGACTTATTGCCAGCTGTCACAAGTTGACCTTATAAATGTCAATGCATTTGGTTCCACATGAAGCAGTCCATCACAAGTTAAAGCTTCGTTCGTCACAAATGGCACACGCATGCTGATGTCGAGCCAAATTTCCAAAGAAAGAAACAAAGTCAGGAATATAAAACTAATCATTACAGCATATTATAGGAATCTCAATGTACCATGCATATAAAGGATTCCCACAAAAGACTGAGGTCAGCGCAGGGATGAAATTGGAGCTATCTGGTAATATGATTTGACAATCAAGTTCATAAGCGCCTCACATTAGCCCAACATAATGTGGTTGTCCTTCAGACTGTATGCGCGATATTGTTACTGTGCATTTATCACTTAATAATAAAATAAGACAGTGAACCCCCTCCTAATCACAGTGCTCTTTTCATGAAGCCGCTCACTTTGTGAAACTTATCCTCAGCTATTCACTGGAAAAAAAACTCACCTATTTGCAGAATGTTGGTATATTTTGGGACTCTTTATGTAACACACACAGATGTCACTAGATGGCACCAAAGCCCTCGCTAATATGTAAGTAGTGCTTGGTTTCAAGGACCCACATGGATGTGATACATCCACTCTTTGTATCTTGAGGGGGACTTAAGTTTTATCCTGGGTTGTCATCAGAAGTTAAAGAGCATATTCACCGCATATGTATGTTGCTGAAAGACTATTAAAAAGTTCACGCTAGTAAATATTGCGTATTTCATAATAATGAGATATGCAAGATCGTATAACTATGAGATATGCAATGTTTGTTTGTATTACAGGTTACAGATACACTACACCTCTGGTGTATTTTCTCAAAGTCAAATAATCTGCAACACATTTATTTTTAAGGGTAAAACTGTCACCTGAGTTTGAAATGACACTTATGTCTTTTTATTTTAGAGTTGGCTGAGCTTCCCGGTAACAAATCATCTGTTTCAGGAAGAAATCCTGTCGCACCATCACATATGACGAGTTCAAGATTGCTCTAGGAGAGCTTGCCAGGAAGAAGTACAAAGAGAAGACTGGCGAGGAGGCCGAGGCTGAAGTATACAAGCTGATTGAGGGGAAGACGCCCGTGATCGCCGGGGTCACGGTAAGAGTTCTTGTAAAAACCAAATCCTCAACTGACTTTTGCGGGGTGTGGCTTTAATATCCCGCAAACTCCCTTGCAGAGAGCCGTCGCTTCCCCGACCGTCAACCGACTGACAGACACAACCAAGTTCACCGGGTCGCACAAGGAGCGCTTTGACAACACGGGACGCGGGAAGGGTAAGGCGGGACGAGTAGACCTGGTCGACACTTCGGGATACGTCTCAGGATACAAGCATCAAGGGTCCTACGAAAAGAAGGTCACCAAACCCCCCATGGCCAAACCCATGTGAGCGGTGCAGAGAAAACATGGGTCGACAGCTTGGATCACTTTCTTTGAAAAGAGTACTTAAAACAAACAAACAAACAAAACAAAACAGGTTGTCATATATTTTCCCACCCAGTCATTTTGTGTGTGCATGTGGTTGCGGAGAGAGTTCCTCTCTTTGTGAAAGTGTGAGAACTGGAAAATTGTTTACATCTATTTTTACAAAGTCTTCACCAGCTGGTACATTCCTATCTAATAGTGAGTTCCTGCCAAGAGGAGAACGCCAATGATGATGACGATGATGATAACGAAGTTTTGTTGTTTTGATCGGGCCTTAGAATATCAAGCACAATGAACAATGGAAGCCAACAAAAACAACAAAAAAAAGGTACAAGGGTTTTTAATGTAATAACATTGCACTTTTTTTGCAGGGAAAAAAAAACTTTCTACATCCACTTTAAGATTTTAATTGGCACAGTGTTCCAGATAATTGGCACACCTTTGTACATGTTTATTAAATATTCTGACTTGTGTCTACTATCCCCAATTGTCAACTGTGGATAAACTCTGCTGTTCATATTCTTTGTTTTATAAGGTCATTTTATGAATATGCCTTTAGCTCAGCACCTCCCAAATATAGTTCCTGGGATGCCCCTATTTTCTCTCCCATCACACCATTAAAACAATTTTGCATCTAATTTTAAACAGTTAAATCCTGCCAATTGAGCGGGCGGGAGTGCAGTCGTGCAAGATTGTATTTTTAACATTTGACATTGGATATTATTCCCCCCCGTTCATGCACAGAACCTCCGATATATTTGTGTTTCAATTGTGTATAATCTAACTGTAGCCACTTGTTTGATTTCTGCCACTGGCTTAATATTCCTTCCTGTGTTTCTGTACCTTGTGCATGTTATTATGTATATTACATTTGATTGGGAAGCACAGAAATGATAGTAGGACTATGTTGTATTTGATCTACTGTGCCTGCTGTAAGGACAGACTACTGGACAGTTGTTTTCTTGCTTAGAAATCGTAAGTAATGAAAAGTGATGATGAAACGGTGTTATTGCTTGAAATCTATAGAATATGTACATGTACAAAGTTGGCTGACACCAAATGCTGTTATATTTGTTATCCGGACAACCTTTAACGTGTGGTACTGTCATCCGAGGCACAAATTTAACTGAAGTCAAGCAGGGAATGCCAGTTATATCCTTAAATACTGTCTGATGTAAAAGGGAAAAAAAATCCAAACAGTATACTTTTGTAAAAGATTTTTTTAACAAAAAGTTTGTTGTCACACTTGCCTGCAGTCGCAGCCACAAAACTATAGCAGCTATCAGTGTGATTATTTTGTCTGCTGGAGTCGCTCGAGTAAGCTCCCTGTGCTTAATGCCAAATACTGTGCACCTTTAATGTGGAGGAACAATATGTGTGTATTCTTTTTTTTTTTTTTTTCCATAACATTTTAATGTGCTCTCGTGTCTCCGGTGCATGCAGTGGATCTATGTACTTGTTCTTTAGACCTCTTAATTGTGTGTTCATGATTTGTAGTGCATTATTGAAAATAAAAAAGATGGCCCACCAAACACCTCTGCTGTGAAAGTGAAAGTGTCATGTTACAGCTTGTTTGGGCCTATGAAAAAGAAAAAGTTCGTCTATTCGGCTAAGTGTGTGTGCATGCTTGCCTGATACCTCAAGTCAGAGGTAATGTGTATTTAAAAAAAAACAAACAAAAAACACTCACAGCACAGCCGCAATCTTGATGCATTCATTGTGCTGCAGTGTTGTTGAGACTCCCATCGGCTCTGACCTACAAAAGTGAAAAACAACCGAGGTTAAGAGGAGACACAACCTTGATGCTGATCCAGTTGTCCCAAACATTTCCCTCCCAAATCATTTGTTAAAATGACAGCGGTCTGACACACTTATACACAAACATCCTTTAATAAATTATCTTTCTCAGTTAACTTCAAATAAACACTGCCTTCGACATTTTTTCCAAATAACGAATAGCTCAACGATTCGAGCATCTTAAAGCAAACATATCAGAGAAGAAAATAAACCAAAACTCCACATTTAACTCGCACTCAAACAGCACCTGCAATTGCTGCTTCATACCTGCCGGAATCTCCTTAATCACATTCCTGCACATTTCCAGTCAGACCCGTAGTGAGTGACCGAACAAGTCACACAAACAAAAGTGAGTATGTATGAAGTCATGTCATTTTATCACCAAAGCTAAAATGGAGGAAGATACCTGAGGAGGTTCATTGGCGCTCTGAGCCTGCTTCACTCTTCTCCTCAGCTCTTCCAACTCCTCCTTCACCTCCTCCACCCTTCTCTGAGCCTCTGTTCACGCAAATATGACATATATCAGTTTATCGCCATAACATTTCCTGAAATAAATATGAAGTGGCGTCGCCACTGACCGATATTGTGAGAAGTGGGCGGGTGCTCTGTCATATACTGGCGATACATGCGTTCTGATGTGAGCAACTCTTTACGGAGGGCGACGTTCTCCTCCAAGGCAACCCTCAGCTGCACGTTGAGCTCTCCCTGGGTTAGTTGGGACAAATACTCATCGGACTCAGAAGACACTCAAGTTGTCCTATCATATAATTTTTTTTCTGATTTTATTTCTGCCTTTTCCCGTCGCTTTGTATAACTGTTTTCATTGTAGTACTGTATATCGATATTGTAATTTATACTCTAGTCTACTATATTAGAAAATAATTTGACATTTTATTCTACTGGTGATCTTGGGGGCATAATACTGTTCATGATGATGAAGGGATAAAATGGGACAAGAGTAATAAGTGAGTAAGTGCTATATGGTCTGTGCAGCACATGACTTGCTTTCTTGTACTGTCGCGACAGTACGTTTAATTTGAATGTCCCCATGAATTACTTTGAATAAAGTAATTTATATTACAAACTATTAGTAAGAGATGTAATCAAATGTGGTATCAGAGGTTTTCTAGAAAATTATCTGTGATGTGAACGGTGCAAACTGTATCCAGGGGGTGTGTCCTCAGATGCCCTTGACTAAGTGGCATGTTGTGGATGCAAAGTGAGTGCAAAGTCATCTGCCCGTTCCAATCTAGATGTCATATGGTTTTCAAAAGTTGTGTTATGTAAATTGCATAAATTCCCATGAAACGTTTTCAACGTAAATTCTGTGTGTGTCATCACCAGATCAGCGGTGAATTTGTTCACATCAGCTCTGTGTTGTCGTTCTTGCGTAGCTGCAAAAAGACACAACGCTCCCACTTCCTCCTTTAAGGTCTTTATCTCAGCATCCTGATTATAGATACGGTTTTCCATCATAGAGAGAATCTGGACAATCTGAGCTGGATCCAGAAAAGGGAAAGAATGTGAAGATTTTTTTTCTTTTTTTAATCTCAAATTCCTGCAATTAGATAAAATCCCCAAAGCGAACTCACTCAGGAAGTTGGTGTTAAGTTGCAGAGTTCTCTCTCCCACCCAATGTTTGTCCAAGAGGTCGAGCAGTTCTCCCAAGGGCTTCCTGTAACTCTCCTGGAAGGAGTAGTTAGATTAGCTGATGGCACATGAATGTGGCACCAAGCAGTCACAGAAAAACTTCACAGCCGGTAATCTCGCAGATATTCTACCTGCTGCTTGTTTTCTGCTTGTGCCGGTGTGCCAGTAACTTCAGTCACCCATGAAGGATACAAAACGGGGTTGGAGCCAGAATGGTGGGAACTGGGATATTGGTGCTCTTGAGCTTCAAAATGTTACAACACAACACATTTACTACCAACACTTCCAGGATTTGGGTCAAAATGTACTGGATTTCAGTTACTTGTAAAATGGTGGGAGATGATAGCACTTGATAGATGATAGGACTAACTATTATCTATTTATTTACAAATGGAATTTTAAACAATGATTCATTTATCTTCAGTACGAACCATCGGCTCTGTGCCTTGCTGAATAGTGATCTCACTCAGGAAGCAGACTACCATCTCTCCAACAACCAGCTGCCATTTTTTTTTTAGTCCGCAGTTACGAATTTGGAAGTCTGATGTCAATACTGGACTGACCTAACGCCCCAAATAAACAAACAAATGCATGCTAAACTACAATCACTCATATCACGCTGGACCTTTGAAAACTGTTTTGTAGCGGCCCTCTGTTGCCACCTAGTGCTGGAATTACGTAACTAAATTCAACAGAGGATCAATGGAAGAACATTTTTGTTTCATAGATTCTATTCAGACTTTCTGTCAAGTACAAAACTTTGAAATAAAATAAAAGACACATGACTCTTAAAATGATCAGATTGTGAATCCTCAATGATATTGGCATGAAGGCCTCAACCATACGCCGCAACAAAAACAGGAAAAGGTGGGGGCTGGCCTTTCTCAATAAAACTTCAATCACCTGGAACTAAAGAGATGTGTGAAACTCTATCATTTCTCTCAGAAAGACGTCAAAATATAACTGCATGCTTTTAAATGGGAAAAAACTAGAGGAATTCTATCTCACCCGGCTGTTGATTAGAAGACTGCAATTCTGCATTTGAGTAACTGCCGCTTCTGTGATTGGCGCCAGTGTGGTTCAACTCAACACCATCAGTGTCATTCAATAGGGAGAGCTTCCTGCTGAGGCGCTCCACTAAGGCTTGTCGGTTATTACGATTTCTGAAAATTGTGAGCAAATAAGATGATTAATGAAAGCGGTAACAGGAGTACTGTCAGGAATTTAGGTGCCCCATGAAAAAAAGCTCACTTTTATGCACTCCACCACTTTAATGCTGTGAATAGAAAACACAATTTCTGAAGTCTGCTATCATGGGTCCTTATAATCGTCAGCAATGTTTTTCCCCGAAATGGTATACACGGCTTTTGTCCTGGCTGTTCAGTATAACAGGCCAAAAGCAGCAATAATTCGACAATAATAAAAGAACAGAAAGTGCTACAGCTGTGTTAATGTTAATATAATGACGGCTTGAATGCAAATAAGTACAGATGCTTCTACTCAACCCACAGGCAAACGAGCTCTTGTGTCTAATACAAACTGAGGCAAGTCTTACTTTCTGGATCTGGATTTGACACCTCTGTCAGACAGAAAGATTTGCATTTATGTTGTAAATGTAGATATGGACGGCCTGGCTGACTCTAAAGGGCCACCACAAACACCAGAAATTGCGTTTTTACTTTAAAGATTGCATTGTACCTTTGCTGTGAATACTGCCTTTTAGCCGACTTGCGCTCAGCATCTTTGACCAGACATCCGTCTGAAAGCAAAGAAGTCCACAGAAATACTCAAAACATATCTGGAATTAGCAGTCCGGTTGATTCCTTACCTAACTTGCGCAGGCCGGCCATGGCATGCACGACGTAAGGTCGGTAATTCGGGTCAGTCTTGCCCAGAGGATTGAGTCTCAGATCAAGGTCTCTCAAAACCGGCAACTCAAAGAGGACCTTTACCTCTTCCAGGGAAGGTATGCAATTATAGTAGAGATTTAGGATCTGTAAATGTTTCAAATGTTGCAGACCCTGAGGTATAACAAGGAACATTAAACACATTAAAGACAGCAATTCAACGCCATTAAAAAAAAACAGTATCAGAAACACTCCAGCCTACCTCAACAGAGACTATTGAATTATGCGAAAGATTCAGAGATTTTAGACGTTCAAAGTTGGCCAGTCCATTTCCCAGGTATCCGATTTTCTGATTGTATGTCCCAGGGAGACTCAGTGAACGAACATCCCCTGTTTAGAAAATAGAGTAGGATTTTTTTTTTCTCCACAGTAACTCAATTTAATCGTTTACATCCTCCTGACAGATTAACAGCAACTTTGTTAGAAAAGCCACAATTAACAAGGCAACATTTTTCATAGACTGACTTTGAAATCTTCATTACACATTAATGTTTATTATTATGGTAAATATCAAGAAATGTTACCGAGGCGTTGATGACTTAATCCCAATTTGTTCATTATCCATTCTTCAGTTAAAGCCACCAAAGTCAACGGCGCCATTTTTTTCGGAAAACTTGCTGCTTACAAGATAACCGAAAACGCGACTCTTCCGTTCAATTCAAGTCAAAAGGGAGTATTATTTTCGAATACGTCTTTAAATAAATGCATGTCTTATATAGCTAAATTACAGCGAAATTGAAAAGTCTCAGCATATGAGACTAGTAGAGGAAGTGATCAACGTCAAGTTGTAAATGAAGTTCAACGGACGTGTGTCCACAATTCTAGTAAGAACTGACAATATATTAATACTTAAATATTACTTAAGTAGCCGAAAGATAGCAGCTAAAACATGATTTCCTTTCAACTCCCGGTTACGCCAAATGACGCAGCCATGTGAATTTACTAGAAATATGAACGCATCAATTCTGCGCCTGCGCACTGTTGACGTCTGGGTGTGTCACGTGCCAAAACAAACGTGCCACTGTTTCGCTCAATTCGCCTTGTTTCGATCACATTTTGCTTGAACCACAGGATTCTCTAAAATATTATCCGATTTTTATGCTATGTTCTAGATTTAGCTTTTTTTCCAAACACACGTCCCTTTTGTTAAAATCACAAATTATTTTTTCTTCGAATTAATTTATTTTCCTCAGCTCTTTTCTCTTTAAATAAACTATTTAAAATATGTAGTCCATTTGAATAAATTATGTATCAAGTATAATCGATTTAATTGTTAATGCCTATGACATAAATGAGAGTGGATGCAATGTTTTCACTCTCTTTTCTGTTGCTTCTGTAGAAACTCAGAGCTCCCTCAATTGGCTTCTTCCTGTTTGGACTCTGCATGACTGATGCTCTTTTGCCTGCCTCAAGCACACGCCTCGCCTCGCTCCGGAGAGTTCCAGAGAGGTTCTGGCTCCATCACTGCTTGCGTTCCACTTTCTTTGACTCAGTGAAGACCTCAACACAGCATGTATTCTCCTGAGTGGCACCTCCCTGCTGCTGTGACAGGCTCTCAGCAAATACACACACTGTCTTCATGGGCCTGACGTCCTTGTCCTGTTCCCTCATGGTTTGTCTGTTTGCACCATAGACATTGTATATTAAATCATGCTCTCTGAGACTTTCTGGTGTGGTTGTAGTTCAATGGTTTTAAAGGGGAATAAAAGGTGGCTTAATATACTCAACAATACAAGTAGACCCTATGAGGTCAAACATAAGTCTGTCTGGGATTCTGTCATCCTCGTGTTCTATTTTTCCCATAGGAAATAACTGAAATTGGCAGCACAGTGCTGCGCGATGGACACGTTTCCCCTGCAGTTGTTGTGAATTGCATTTCGTTTAAAGTCTAATCTGCTCAATTTGAATAATAGTCATGATCAAACCATATCTATTATTCATCTTGTTACATTTATCTCCATATATCATTTTTATCGGTGTTTGTCATTCCCTTTATACCCTGTGTGTAATTATGTTTGTTATCCATTCACTCAATTGGTCATTTGAATGATTTCTTATACCTGATATGTGTTTAGAATTAAAGTAGTGTTCAACTTCATTTTGCAGTATTTTAGCAATGGTATGATAGCAAGTAAATATATACAAGGCTCAAAATAAGATGCTATACACAATGTAAATTGAAAAAAATAAAAACAAAATGTAATAAAGATTGTTCATTCATTATATTGATCTATTTTCATTGTTTAGTAAAACCCATGCTTTGGTTCCCTGGAATTAACTAACATAAAATAATAATAATAATCATCATAATAATAATAATAATTGATCTACAATATTGGAAAGTTCCTCCTCAAAATAAGTACCGGTAATTGATTTACAAAATTGCTCCCCAAAAGTGAAAAAAAAAAAATCAAGCCTTGAATAGCAGGTTGTTTGTGATTTGAAGGAGCTAATCATTTTAGCTTTGAGCACTTGAATCATCCCTCAAGCCTCCATCGCAGCTGACTGAGGCTCTGCACTGAGCATGCTCGCTGCAGCTGCAGCCTGTAAATGGGCCAAGAGTGCAGAGGAGGAGGAGAAAGGGGAGGAGAAAACAGTCAGATGGACTGCACAGCATTGGGATGCTGTTGCTGGCATTCGAAAAGGAGCTGCATGGCAAAGATGTGTCATCGATATAAAGTGTGAAAAGGGGAATACAAATGACAGCAATGTCGAATTATTGCCACAAAGGAGAAGACGATATCTGTTAAGGTAAAGAAGATGGAGTGTTCTGCATGATGGAATGTGGTGACTTGTAACATTTTTACCGTGGCTAGAAATGTCCTCTGCTGCATGATTTGATTTCAATTCACAGGGACTGTTGCACAGTGTGGAGATGTACGCCTTCTACTCCCTTTTAATCTACATCTTCTACACTGTCTTCAAGAAGGAGGAGGAGGAAGCCTTGGAGGCACCATGTGGAGCTTCCACAGATGTACGTCGAGTAACATCATATTCAGCCTCGGGCGTCCCTTCGTCAAATAATAACATTTTGCGGGAGGACTGTGCATGAGTCATAGCAAAAACCTGACAGTCAAAATGGTCTCTCTTTCTTGGATATAAACAGTGATTCCACACAGCTCTAGGTGCAATGTGTAAATATTGTGATCATTACCACCTGACCCTCATTTATCTTGCTGTGCTCAGGAGCCAAGACCTGTTTCCATGGAAACAGGGAGAAGAGAGAATAATGGCCACACCCCCAAAATGAGAAAGAAGGCCTGTGCTAGGTTTAGTGACTCAAGTAAGTGTTCAAAACAAATAGTGATGGATGTGAATGCAGTGTGATGTTAACTCTCTGTTAATCTGATTTGTGGACATCCAGGCAGTAGTAGTGACAGTGATGACACGTCCCTGAGTGATGAAGATGAGCAAGATGGCTTTGACATCCCAGCTTGCACTCCTCTGGCAGCATTTTTATCCTTTAAACAGGAGTCTGACAAGACAAGGAACTCGCAGGGGCAACTGGAGGCAGCAGGAAAGGTAATATTTTAACACAAATAAGCACATTTTCCACAACAAAAAAAAAGTGCAACAAATAAACTTGTGCTCAGTTGGGAGAGTCTCCCTTGATGGCCGTCATGTCCCACCTGCTGAGCTTCCTGGAGCAGTACTCCCACTTCCAGCAGCTGCAGCAGCAGGCTGAGAAGTACCGCGTCCAGCTCAAGAGGCACCGGGTTCAGCACCGCCAACAGATGAAGGCACTGCGGGCCTCCTACCGTCAGCGCCTCAAGGACAAGAAGAGCATCATTTGTAACCTGGAGGAAGCCGTCAGCCAGCAGCTGAGCCCGCAGAGTGACGGTGAGGGAAAAGGTCGAGCATTAAAAGGAGGAAGGAAGACTATGGCGCATAATTGGACATTTACATGTCTATATGGAGGGTCTGTGAGCCATTCAGTGCGTTGCTTTAGGGGTCATCATGACATCAGCTTTTGAAAGATGAGCTACTGAGGCTCATTCAAGACTATAAATTGTTCAACGGTGTGAATTATGAGTGTGACTCTCGACAGGCAACACTCTCCAAAGTCAGCTGGGATAGGCTCAAGCTAATGACACTAATGAGGACAAAAATGGATTGGTGGAGTGCAAAACTTGCAAAATTTACTTTGGTTCATAGACCACCTATTAGTGACGTAACAGAGACTAGACTGTTGTGTACATACATGCCTTACTGTCTGTGAGTGTGTATCAGCATGGAGCAGATGGCTGTTTGACCTTGGTGCAGAAAGGCAGAACTAATTCTAAGCTCTATGGTCGTGCGCGTGTTTTGAGTATTTTCACATGTGCATGATTCTGGAAGTGATAGCACCACTGAGACGAAAGTGTGTGATGGCCATCTCATGAATATTAACGCTTGCAGGTCACAGGACAAGGATTCGACATTCCTTGTTGAGATTCTCAGGTAAACGCACAAGCGGTTTGGAGGCGTTTATGAATAATATCTGAGGGGTTTTTTTTTTCCATCTGCACGCACATTTACAAGTCTGGCGCATGCAAGTTGGCACGTGTACTCGTGTCAGACTAAAAATAGCTGCTGGTGTCCTGGTGTTGTAAAGCTGTTTGCTTTGTTTTGCCTGTAACGCAACATGCAAGGCCTTAGGAAATGTGCCTGTGCCTTCATACAAAAATATATTCTGGTTTAAAATGTCTGGTTTTGTTTATCAAGAACTAATAAAAATAATAACGTTTGCAAGGCCTGCATTGAAGATCAGAGGTGACATAGCCTGTCTGGCCACTCTTGGTGGTGTGGTTATTAAGCTGCTGCAGGGCATGCTTCTTCTACTCTTATTAAGCTGTTTATGGCCACGGTTGTTCCTGCTTTTGAGTGAGGCCACATGTGAGGAGCTCGGCGACCCTGGAGAGTCCAAAGACAGCAGCAGCAATAATGTTAGCATCACTGACTCGCTACATGCTGGTGTGTGAAAAGGCTTTAAGTGCATGCTTAATGTTCATTAATATTCCACGTGTGTTCAAGTAAAACAAATAGGAGAAATTGGTTTCATAGGGCCGTTTAGAGGAAAGGCTTTGTTCCAGCTACAACTGGTGTGTAAAAGCGCTCCAGTGTCTGAATAAAGATCTATTGTATTGTCTTGTAAGAGCCAAACAGGTATATAATATTGGTGTTTATTATTAATCAATTCCATGTATGCAGTTTAAGTAATTGAATATTATTATTATTATTATTATTATTATTATTATTATTATTATATAAGATATGCTATAATATGGTGGCCCGGTGTTCCAGTGGTTAGCGTATCGACCTCACAGTGCAGAGGTACCAGGTTCGATTCCAGCTCCGGCCTTCCTGTGTGGAGTTTGCATGTTCTCCCCGTGCCTGTGTGGGTTTTCTCCGGGTACTCCGGTTTCCTCCCACATTCCAAAAACATGCATTGCAGGCTGATTCAATACTCAAAATTCTCCCCAGGTGTGAGTGTGAGCGCGGATTGCTGTTCGTCTCTGTGTGCCCTGCGATTGGCTGGCAACCGGTTCAGGGTGTCCCCCGCCTACTGCCCAAAGACAGCTGGGATAGGCTCCAGCACGCCCCATGACCCTTATGAGGATAAAGCCGTTCAGAAAATGGATGGATGGATGCTATAATATATCCATCCCATTTCTATAGGAAGTGTCCTCTTTAGGCTCACGTGTGAACCTTGTTTACTTCAGGTGAGAGGGAGGTACACTTTGGCCAGCGAGCAATTGCAGTTACCCAATTTAGTTAAGAGTTGATGAAAATTCACCTATTACAAAGCAGGTCATAAGAAAATTAAAGGATTACTATTTCTGGTTGACCTAATATGAATATGTGTAAGATGTGACAGAAAATAATCAGGGCTCATTCCGCTGCTATTAAATAGACTAATTGTGTACTTTCAGGCCAGAGCGGCAGCGACGCCGGAGCTCAAGCGGGAGTTCACAGCCTGGTGGAGTCTCTGTACGGCCTGCAAGGGGAACGCAGCAAGCTCAGAGGAGAGCTGCGTCTTCTGCGCTCACAGCTTGAACAGAAGGATCGAGACCGACACTCACGAATACTGGCTTTTCAGCAGCAGGTAGGTATACAGCAGTATACAACAACGTAAGATCCGGGTGTGTTTCAATTTCCCCCCAAAATATCAATCGATTTTTCTTGCACAGATCGACGAGCTTAAAAGTGGAATTGAAGAACGCGAGGAGGAGCTGTGCAGGCTCAAAACTGCCACTGTAAGTCCTTTTGAGTGCAGTCACAGCAAATGAAAAAAAAAAACCGGATAGCAACTCTAATATATACAGTATATGTATAGACATTTGCCGAAATTCATCTGAAAATTCGTATTTTGGTTGTGTAAATTATGTGCCATCTCTCAATAAAGTTGCGGAAACACTGCATGACATTACATTCAAGTATCAAACACAGCTCTTAATCAATCCAGCGTCGGGCTGGACTTGAATCTTAAAGTGTCCCCGAATTACAAAGGCAGTATGGACAATCTGGTGCTTCCAATTTTGTTGGATGTATGTTCCTTTACGACAAAGCAAGAGTGATAAAGGCATTGTAGTCCATCCCTACTGTAGATCAGAGAGAATGGGCTGACACACTCCAAAAATCAAAAGGGGTTCAATTCCAGATGTTACATTTTCACATCCTCTAGTCAAGATGAAACTGACAGCTGTCCCAATACTTTTATCCACTATGCTTTATTTCCTCAGGGCGCCACCGATTCAGAAAAACGCGTATTGTGTCTTTCGGCGGAGAACGAGACTCTCAAGCAGAGCCTGACTGTCACCCAAGGCCTCTTGCAGCAGCTTAGCACCATCCCCTCACAGTCCAGCACCATGCTCATCAAGGTGAGATGCGCCGTGACTACCGTTTATTTCCTTGGCACATTTTTTTGAGGATTCCTATTGTCTTTCTTAGGAAAACGAGAATCTGCGAAGCCGGGTGCAGCAGCTGGAGGTCTCCCTGCAGCAGCGCGCTGAGCGGCTGTCGCAGCTGGAGCAGCAAAGCGAGCAGAGCGAGTGGAGGAGAGGGGAGGAGCTGAGAAGGCGAGAGGACAGAGTGAGGGAGCTTCAGCTGGAGTTGGACAGAGAGAGGGGCAAGGAGCCTGTGGTTAAGGTACAGAACTGCTTCGGAGGTCTGTCATGTGGAAATATTTGACATGGATGCTTGACAAGAGCAGTTTTGAAATACACCTTAATGTTTCTGCCAGTATATCACCCAGACTGTTGAGGTGGAGTCGCCGGCCACCATGAAACAACTGGCCAAATCCAGGCAGAGGAATGAGCTGCTGTCCGAGAAGTTGTCCAACCAAAATGAGCGGTGCAAACAGCTGGAGGACCAAATCAGGAAGTCGGATGAATACAGCTGTAATCTGCAGCACAAGGTGCATATCTTCATTCCCTTATTGCCCCCAGAAAGTATATCGTGTGGTATTATAAAACAAAATAAATGATATTTCATTAAATAAAAGAAATAATAATGGGGTGTTATGTTGACCTGCATCTCGGACACTTAATTAGGTACATCGACTTAACTCATTCAGTACCAGCCAATTCTGCAAGTCAGCCAAGTCTGAAAAGACGTTTAAAAATGTCTTTGGGAGCGTATGAGTTAAGAGGAAATAAACACCAATATACATCATCATCATCATCAGATTTTTTCCCATGAAGGGGAAGTCAAGACAAAAACTTTAACAACAATACGCTTTCTGCAGCCCTACTAGTCTAAACATGCTATTACGATTAATATTGCACTTGTGGAGTATTAATTAAGCAGCAAAATCCATCTATTTTAGGCAGCAGCCATTTTGCCACTTGTTGTCGACTGAAAACGACATCACAGTTGCTAAGGACAATTGCATATGTTGCTGTCAGGTCATAATGACAGTTTTATCAAATAAGACAAAAAGTGTTTGGGTTTTTTTGTGGGGGGATATTGCAAACTCCACCTTCAACCTGACTGGTGAATATATGTTTTCCCCTTTTCATAGATTGCATCGTATGAGCGGGAAATTGGACAGCTGAGAGAGGAGCTGTTGAAGGAGATCGGCCACTTGGAGGAGAGGAAGGAGGAGGCAGTGAGGGCAGCTGCAAACTGCTCAGCAGAACACTTCCAGGACCTGCAGCACCAGTTCTTTGGTCAGTCATATCACATGCACAAAGTGAACGTTTCATGTCAGTCTATTATGCCTAATTTAAACATAATTTTCCCCCCGACAGGTTTACAGAAGCGTCTGACTGCTCTCCCCCCGACTCTGCGCTGCATGAAAACAGACTACGCCAGCCTGCGGAGCCAAGTTCGTAACTTCTCAGAGTTTTACGGTGCGGCGATAAAGGAGGCAAAGAAACAGGTAATCAGCATCGCATGACTTAATATAGTTCCGACCTGAATTATTGAAATTAAAATTCCATTTAATTCAGATGTATTCTTTGAAAATGTATCAATTAGTCACAACTGCCTACTCTCTTTATTTCATATCCCTTTCTTTTGGCTGCGAGGCTTCTATTAAGTGTATGTTCCAATTGTTTTTGTCCAATTAGATTTCAGCCTTATGTGTTGCTCTGTCAATGTAATCTGCCAAGGGCCTTCAGAACTTCAACTATATTAAGTTTCTTGAAACACAATAATGTCCTCATTTCTACGTTCACTGATTGATTGGACTGAGCAAAACTTGCTCCACTCAAGGTGATCTAGTAAAGCACATCTAGTGATTGGCACATATTAATACACGTAATAATTAGGATTTCTGGTGAGTGTGATGTATTTAAAATGTAAAGATTGATTCAGAATCGCACCAAATCATGTTCAAGTTGCCTGCTGTTGTATTGTATTGTTTTTTTTTTTTTTTTTGTAATATTGATGGTTTCTAAAATTAATTTGTGTATATCGTCACAGAAGATCCAGGTACCAAATACACAACACACCGCCACTTGATATCACGATGTGTCCTAGACACACAAAAATAATGTCATCATCATTTTCATTCGGCAGGTTTCAGCAGCAATCTCTGAGATGTCAGAGGCCAACAAAGACCTTCTGGAGAAATACAGAAAGGAGGTTGCACTGCGCAGGAAGTTGCATGAGCAGCTTGTGGAACTAAAAGGTATGCACTCAGGCAAAGCAAAATCATTTCCCTGAAACCTTGGGACAAATATTGTCATCTATCAGCAGTTATTAACAACTTCTCAATACGTCCCGTCGCCCAGGCAACATCCGCGTGCTGTGTCGCGTAAAGCCTGTGCTGAAAGAAGACCAGCACGAGGACGGCCAATCGGTGGTGGTTACCACAGACCCCGACAACGAGTCCTCTCTGAACGTGCTGAATAAAGGGAAAGGTCGCACCTTTGAGCTGGACAAGGTCTTCCATCCTCACGCTGGGCAAGAAGAGGTAGCACAAATCAACAACAAAGACAAGGGAAAGGAATTATCTGCAAAGCTGTAATTTAACTTGCATTTTGCCATCTTTCAGGTCTTTCAAGAAATTGAGCCTCTTGTGATCTCGTGCATCGATGGCTACCATGTTTGCATATTTGCATATGGACAGACTGGTTCTGGGAAAACATACACAATGGAGGTCATGAAGTTGCATGTTTTTTTTCTTTCTTTCTACAGAACCAATACGAATGTATCATTAATTAAACCAATGCAAGTTATCTTTATTTTGCTATTTAGGGCAGTGTGGAGAATCCCGGCATCAACCAGAGGGCCCTCAAGCATCTCTTTAGTGAAATAGAGGAGCGGAAGGACATGTGGTCTTATACCGTCACTGTCAGCTCTGTGGAGATCTACAACGAGGTGCTAAGGTACAGCTCGATCCCGGGCGAAGAACGCTGATGGCATTATGAATGCCAGTTGATGACATATTTTGACTCTCAGAGATCTATTGAGTAAGGATGGAGAGAAACTGGACATCAAAATGAACCCCGATGGAACAGGACAGCTGCACGTGCCGGGCCTCAGGGTCATCGAGGTTAAGAGCTTTCAGCATATCAAGAAGGTGACAGATGGTTTTATGTCGAGCTCTTTTTTTTTGTATGGCCCTCAACTTACTTAAGTTTTTAGACTTTCACAATATTGTCTGTCTTCAGATTTTAGCCATGGCCCGCAGGAACAGGATCACGTTCGGCACTCAAATGAACGAGCACAGCTCTCGCTCTCATGCTCTGCTCTGCATCACCGTTCAGGGCACAGACCTCGCCACCGGCTCCAAAACTACCGGTCAGTCGCACAGGCATCAATATTTCAACATCTATGTGAAAAGACCTGCTGTATAATTAATATGATTCGACTTTTTCCCCTAATAGGGACAGATGACATTTCGAAGGTAATTTCAGCACCGCTGACATTTTCTTTTGCTTGCCCCCAGGTAAGTTGAACCTGGTTGACCTGGCAGGATCGGAAAGGGTTTGGAAGTCTGGTGCAGAGGGCGAGAGGCTGAAGGAGGCCCAGAATATAAACCGCTCTCTGTTGGCCCTCGGGGACGTCATTCAGGCCCTGAGAGCACGACAGACGCACATCCCTTTCAGGAACTCTCGCCTTACGTACTTGTTGCAGGACTCGCTGGGTAAAGGCAGCAAGACGGCCATGGTGGTGCAGGTAGGACTACAACTGATTTGGAATTTTCCAAAAAGGTATTTGTGTGAGGTACCAGGACGGGCATTGTAGTTAGCGCATTTGCCCTACAGTCAAAAGGTCCCTGCTTCAAATGTCACATCTCAGTGTGGATTTCACATTGGTCCTCTCCGGTTTTCTCCCACATTCCCAAAACAAGCATGTTGGGTCCATTAACAACTTTAAATTGTACATACAGTGGAATGTCAGTATGAATGAACAGTGAAGTGTGTACCCTGCCTCTCAGTCAATGGAATAGTATGCAATTTTATAATTGCAAAGGCTCAAATTTGGAAAAAACAAACCAAACCTCTGCTTCATTTCACTCGATCGGCTTTATTTTTTAATGTATAATTTATTGATTAAAAAAATACACGGGAAGAACATCTTGAAAATAATATTTTACATATTAAATCGCAATTATTTTTCAAAATGATTCAGCCCTACTTGTGACAAATACGCACAAGCGCCATAGAAAACGGATGAATGGATTCTTGGAATATGTTCACATTATAGTGGTACATGCGAGGCCAACAAAGGTCACAGATGTTTCTTTCCAATGTCATTGATTCACGGCTTATAACGAGAGTTACCAAGGAGTGGAACATTTCTGGTAAATCTGCTGGTGAATTTGGGAAATATTCAATGTTGAACACAATTGAAATGTTTTGTACAGTTATCGACTTAATTGTAAAAATTTGTATCAAGTTCATTAAAAAAAAAAAAAAAAACAATGTTGCACTGAAAAAAAAACAAGGGAGTGTGCCATGTGCATGGATGGAGTTGTAACCGTTTTTATTCTTATAAATTCTCCGTCACACACTCGCTTGAGAACTTGCACATGTTAAGTTCATACAAATTGGCCTCGCTGTGACATACCACGCACTAAAGATTTGTCAACTTAGGCTATTATTTTTAAAAGAGTGATGTTGCTGATTTTGGCTTCTTTTCCAAAGGTGTCTTCTCTGGAGCGCAACGTAGGTGAGACACTCTGCTCTCTGAAGTTTGCCCAGAGGGTGTGCAAAGTGGAGCTGGGCCCTGCAGCCAGGAAGATCGAATCTGGCAGCGGCCAGTGTGACTGAACCAGCGACTTCCCGTAGCCACACAAAACACAGTTTCAACTCATTGTTTGTTACCTTACAATAGCAACCAAACAGCTATCCTGCTCAAGGGCTAACTAAATCTGTCCAGGTCAGACATTATTGACACAGGCAAACAAGTGAGCACCCTTCGCCGTCACCGACTACGTACTTTCACGCCGCGTGCCAAAGCAACTTCTGCCTCCACCACGTCCGATTCTATGCTTCCTTGAGCCACTCGTTTCCCTTTCCTTTAGGAGAAATACAAAATTCAGGATCTTCTCACCAATCATCAGCATTTAGAGCATCAGTAGCGTTTGGTTTACAACTCCCACAAACACAACACGCCATCTTGTGATGTTTTGATGGATATTTTTCCAATGTAGTCGTCAGACGCGTGACGTAACGGCACTTAATTCACATATTGACAGTACGATAGTTTATGTGCTGTCTGATGGGAGTAACGCTTTGCTTCTCTTTAGAGCCTTCTTTATTTTAATGTATTTCTTTTTTTGCCTTTTAACAAGGGCAACAGCAGTCAAGTAGGTGCAGGTGGCCTTGTATTGTAGTGAGTAGTGCAATATGCGCCTGAGGAGAGAGTATGGGCCTATGTGGACAGTAAATGCACTTTATGGGTAAAGAATAGGACGCTGTTATTTCAGACCAGGCTACTGAGGTGCTGCCAATAGATATCACTAGTGAATGTCATACCAAAAAAAGAAGGTTCAAGTGTGTTTTCATCATTGTTCCAGTGTATTCACCCTTTGAATCAAAACTCAAATTTGATTCACTTGTAGCAAAGCATCAGTGTAATGCGCCATCGTGGTCACTTATTCATTAGAGTGATAGTTTTCCTAATAAACATGATGTACACTACAGTATTTCAAAAGTGCGTGGACGCTGGATGACCCAATAAAACACAGGGATTTCAAAAACATAAATTGTACTTTACTTCGATTTAAAACAACCATACAACAGAAAATATGAAAGGTTTAGCCTGGTTGTTTATAATTCAACCACATATACAGATTGTACCATTGGATTCGCATGATACAAAAACAAAACAAAACAAAAAAAAAAGCACAAGGCAAGACTGGACAAAGTTTCCAGCACATACCTGTGATAAACTATTCCCAGAATTGGATGCCTGCCCTGCTGTTCACATTTCCAGTGTGGCTTTTCTTCTCATATCTCCAAATCAGTCTGAGTCTTCCTGTTCTGCTTGTACCGCTCCCACCACACCGGCCAGCTCCTCCTCGCTGCCTCGCAAACGATCGCCTGGACGCCAGAACCAGATCAATATTAATATTTCAGAAGACATTGAAGAAAAATGAGGGGCAAAAAAAAGTACTAACGAATGAGTTCAGCAATGGCCCTTTGTGTTCTCCTCGACAGCTTCTCCAGTTTCTTTGCCACATCCCGCTTGAGATCCCTAGATCCAAAACCACACTGTCAGTCAGAGAGAACCATTAATTCACACCAAAGTGAAAGTAACAACCATGGTCTTCTTACCAGTCTGGTTTCCTTGGGGCTAGGTTAGCCAAATCCTGGGAAAATCAAATTTAACATTGTATTAAAAAAAAAACCATTGTGTGCTTCAGAATCAGAAATGAAAACGCACCACTTCTTCAATGATAGGCTCTGGATTGGCTGCCTTTAACTGGTCTTCAACTTTATCCTCCACTGCAAATAAACAAACAAAAATATCTCTTAAATCCAAGATGATTATTATTATATTTATAATTACCATGTGGACACAGTATAAGAATAACGTATCCTTTCTTTTTGTCCTATTTATCCTAAGCTGGATAAATGGACAAAACTTTTGTAACACTGAATCGCCATTTATATCCCCAATATGTTGGTCCATTTACACAGTCTGAATATCCTTTCATTTCGAATAATGAAGATTCTACAACCAACCTGCTGCTGGTTTGGCTTTGGGGACCTGCCTCTCCTTTAGCTCGTCATCCTCTGGAGTGTAATTTCTCAGTTTCAGCTCCCTGAGCAGAAGCCAAAATGTGAGACAATCATGCACCCAATAACTGATGACAACATTGAGAAATCAATTCCAGCGAGCAGCTTTAAGTAAATTTGAGCGCAAATGCAGATGAGATCAAAATGATTTCCGAATACAGACTTCAAGGGCGATGTGCCGTGAGATTTGTCTATAGTAAAAAAACAAAAAATGTCTGGAGTCAATAGAGCTTGCCAAAGCTGGACTTCGACACACAGTGTAGCCACCGAGCTTCCAGTAGGGGGTAGTGTGTGCGCTTTAGATGAAAAGAACTTTAAAAAAAAAAAAAAAAAAAGAGGGAGACCATCTGCATCCCTGTATGGCCGCCTGTTGATTGACTCGAGCCCCTTGGGGATAAAGTCACCTCTTTTCCCCCCTCCCTGTGAACCCATCTAGTTAACGCATCCCACCTGCTCCTGGGCACAGACAACAACCGGCCGAGGAATGCCGACCTTGACATTGTAATTACTTTCATCGTGCCTCTTCATAGAGGAATTCTTGGCAGACTCAGCTCGACGACCACACAGGGTCCGGGAGCTATGAAGGTATAGCGCTGTCTGGCCATGTGTGCAACAAGAAGAGAGTTCTCTGAACTTGTGAGCAAGCTAGCGAGGGCTCTAGCTGACACATTCATCACCGTCCACCCCCCCACCCCCACTCTGCCCCACTTTGCAGCCAACAGACGCGTGCCTTGTATGGCTATAGGCAAGGATGCTGGTCATGTCTGCCACTCTTCCTTGACTCCATGCAGCTTAAAGTCTCTGATGAAGAGGCAATGTGAGTGAAAGCATCTATTTCACCAACATGCATGATATATGGTCAAATACATTGAGAAAATACACAAATTTAGACGGAAAACGTGCTTCAAATTTTGTACTTAACCTTTAGCTCAGTCAGCATCTAAAGTAGGGCTGTCACACTCATTCCTGTTCACCATTGAAATGATTGGAAATACCATGAATCTGTTCCAGAACCCCCGCCCCCCCCCCACCCTTAATAAAATAAATAAAAACTGTGGAATTTTGTATTGTTTATTAACATTAAGCTAACCCGACTGTGGACAGCACAATGTGATTGCTTTAAATACAAATCTTATAATTCTCTTTATTTTATGTTTAATTTGACAGTAAACTATGACTGGTCAGGCAATAAACAGCTTGAAGCCTGCTGCTTAGTGCGAAGTGAGTTGAGTTCACTGCCACGGACGGTACTTGAATCTCAAATTATGGTTTACCAGTCAAAGGGGGGGAAAAAAAAAAGTTTTATGACAACCCGTATCTCCAAACATTCCAAGTCAGGTCATTCGTATCTCAAGGCACCACTGCGGTTACCACAGTGGACAGTTTATCGTGTTATCAGGTTACGGGGGTGCATGAAAAGGTTAAAGTCAAACATCTTTGAAAATACAGAGAACCAAATAAAAAGAATATAATTCAATTCAATTTGTGTTGAAAAGGGAGTTTGTTCATGAAATATAATGTATCTGTAAAACGTGAAGAAACATTGCAACTTCGGTATAGATTTTCTGCCAAAATGAAAAGAAATAGGCACACAAGTCACAAGTTGAGCTTTTTGCGGCCGTCCGTCTCTGTCCAGGCTGCTCATTTCACCGATGAACAAAATGGAAACTGACCAGGAATCTTGGAATGGATTGTGTACAGGCTTCAAGGTGGCACTTGAACAAATATTGGTACAAAGTCTGACCTTTACAGTGACCATTAAACAACACAGTCACAAGGTCGGTAAAATGTTTTAAGAATTAACTTCAAAAAGGCAGGATTCATATCTGCATCAAATTCTAACGGTCTAAATATTTATTCCAGACAAAAAGAAACACTGCCCTTCTTAGAACAGTGACAGTTATTGTCGTCAATAGTCTGCTTGCTGAAGGCTCGCCCATCTGTGCGTTTGCACATTTCCATCTCCATCTACTGATACTTGCGTGTTTGTAGAGTGCGGCTTGAACGGAAGCCAACGATCATAATGTTGAAACGCTGTTGAGCTGCAAGCAACTTTGTCAAATCAAGCACTTTGTAATGGTCGAAAATCTTTATTTCTAACCTGGTATGCGTTGCTTTTTGAAATCTTACTCTTTGTCATGTTGTATGGTACACAGTCAATATATTTTATACCTCTCCATTTCAACTCTTTGTTAAATTGTGAATGTAGGATATGTTAGCACATTGGCATTTGTCTTTCATCGCATATACATGCTGGGCATATCAACAAATGTTATGTGCATTTGTAGTGTATTGTAATTCATCATTGTGCAACAAAGGTGTTGACCATGTGGCTCTTCAACCTGTACTTTGTCAAAGTGATGCCTCATGAAATTTTTAGCACGTGCTACAATACACACTCAGTCAAAAATGGGTGTCTCGAATTGCATAAAACAATTGGAGAGATTCTTTTTATTTTCTGCCCTGATTACTGTCATTCGTTATCAGGCAATAATTGCTTTTGCTTAAGAGAAATGTGTTCAATTGCACCGGTGGAAACACAAAGGCACTCCCTTGGTGTCATCAACTCGCAGTCATTAAGTATAAACAATGGAAAATGTCATTTGGTATGCACGGGCGGCCATCTTTCCTGTCCTGCAAGACACGAAGCTGCAGGATATTTGAGCAGCTCATAACACGAGGATGTGACAGTAGCCAGAGTAAACAGTGTTTCGATGCGTCACCAATAATTAGTGTTGAGATGAGTTGCAGATAATCGTCGCGGCGTTCCTTCAAATCGGTTTCACATCCGTGCGGCGCGGCCAAGAAACAAATAATAGATCAAGACCGTCACAGACACAAACAAATTGAAGTGGCAAACTCACTTGTGTCTCTTCTCCGGTGTTTCCTCTTCCAATGAGGCTTTTTTATGCTCTGGCTCCCCATCTTCCTGCTCTCGCCCCTGTTGAAATAAAACAAATGTCTCCTGGATGAACATAACAAAACGTGTTTTGATCCATGTCTGTAAGGTTTATATTCATGTTTAGAGTGCATTATTAGAGTATTGCTACCAATATTTTGTTGTTTGTGTTTATTTGCCAGGTCAATTTGGGTGGTATGATGACTTTCTCCATTATGCTATTTAATGCATATACTTTACACAATTACCTGCTCTCTTCTGGATTGTTGCAATTTATTTTACGTTATCTTAAGTCTATTTAGTATTTTTTTGTTTTTTGAACAGGTAAAAAAAAAAAAAAATCAATATTCATCATTAGGGAACGTTGTGATTTCCAAAGAATGTTGTGGAGTGGATCATTTAAAAATTCATAGAAATACAGATTTATAGACGTAAAGTAGATATTTGGGGGTTCGCTACAAGAAGAGTCAACAAAGCTAACAAACTGAACCACGTTTGCAGCAGCATTTCAATCGATCCCAATCACAAGTTGAGACAAAGTACACAAATAACAAGGTAGCACAAATCCTGGAAAAAGAAAACCGTAACAAAGGATATCAAATCCCACCCAATGTGCATTTTCCTGAAGACGCTTCCTGTCCACATGTTACAACAATTCATAGCTCTGACTCATTCTTGAAGGGGAGTACAAAAGGGAAGCAAGGAATGTCAACATCAAACTTGGCTTGCAAGTCAGTTTACTTCCATATTGTACCGCCTTAGTGGCATCTCACGTGTACAGTGAATGAGCTTCACTATTACAAAACTTTGGTCACAACGGACGGGGGACGGAAAGATACCAGTTGTTCAGATGAAGTATGACTCCAAGTACAGCCAATAGATAGGTGTGATAGGGACCAGGCCGCCTCGTAAATCCGCGTATAACTGCCAGCCATTGAAATGCATGAGGGAAAAAATAAAAAAATTTAAAAATGTACCCCCCCCCCCAAAAAAAATGCTCTTTAAAATGTTCTGATGCACAATACACATTCTTTTATGGAAAACTGAAAACGTGTGTGTGTGTGTGTGTGTGTGTTTACCCGAATATCAAACTTTTTTTTTTTAATATTTTAAAAGTTTGAGGAAAAAAAACCCAGGATTGTGTGAATCCAAGTGTGTTGAACTATGCGGATTTCCACTGTACTTACCATACACTTGGAGACGGCCTTGCAACCTGACCACTTGTGTCTAATTATGCAATGGGGTGATTTTAAAACTCCAATAAAGATGATAATAACAATAATAATAATATATTTAATTAGGGGTGGCTCGGTGGGCCAGTGGTTAGTCGTCCTCACAGTGCAGAGGTCGTGGGTTCGATCCCTGGGTTCAATCCTGTGTGGAGTTTGCATGTTCTCCCCATGCCTGGGTGGGTTTTTTTTCCAGGTAGTCCGGTTTGCTCCTACATTCCAAAAACATGCATGGCAGGCTGATGTAACACTCTCACTTGTCCCTAAGTGTGAGTGTGAGCGCGGATAGCTGTTTGTCTCTGTGTGCCCTGCGATTGGCTGGCAACCGGTTCAGGGTGTCCCCCGTTATCATATTTCTAAATTAAATACAAGGGCATTCACCACACATATTAGTGCAACCCATAATCAGTCTGCCTGCACCTCCATCAAATTTACCAAAATGACATAACACTACCCGTGGCAATAGTGAGACGTGGTTCTTTGAGCCACCAAATTGCCAGGTGCCCTTGGTAGGCTAGGAGGCCAACCATGACGCAGAGTGGTCTGCAAAACTCTCAAAAAGGCAAAACGAGGCTTGCACCGGCACGGAAATAAAGATGCGCCCATTTTTACAGTTCCAGTGTGAATACAAGGCTAAGTATTAAACTTTTCTTATCGTTTTTTTGTTAAAAAGAACTGGCATTTGGTTGTACTCACCAAAATTGACTATACAGTAAATGTTTTTTCTGAAGGTGACAGTTTGGCCCTGGAAAGACATAGTTTTCTACAGAACGTGCCCTTTTTGGTGAAACAGGTTATCTGGAGCCAGTCTCAGATGACTTTAGGAGAGAGCCAGCCAATCTATGGGGACATATAGACAAACAACCATTCACACTAACATGGTCTCTGGTACAAATAGGGACACGCATAGTACTGTAAGTACTGAGAAGTGTGAACTGAGGTCAAAATAAGGTGCAGTTCTGTTTTGTCGCCTTATTGATTTTTCACAAGTCTTTCCGAAGACTACTTGTGAGTCGGTGACGTCAACGTGTCATAAACGCTCCGTCGCAAAGCAACGACAAAACCAATGTAAAATACAATATTGCCGCTAATTTACAGTCCTGTTTCATGGTATCGTTTTATAAATATTATTCTTGTCCGTAGAATGCGGCAGAATAGTCCAGAAATAAGTTTATGACCGCTTAGCAGTCATACACCAGCGAGCTACATGCTAACATGGCTACACATGCATTTTAACTTAGTATTGACTGTTTTTGATCATTAACTCTACTTTGTGTCTTCCCGACTTGTATCTGCACTTACGTGGAGTTGTTTATCCCTCAACGCTTTCAATCTCTCCTTTCGCTTCAGGGCTTGTTCCTGTAGTGACCCGATATTTTTTTCCATGTTTAGCCGCTCCACGCTTCTCTGTAGTTCTTGATTCCATTACAAATCCTACGTTAGGTTAGTGTAATCAACTAAAGAGAAATCGATTGCATATGCCTGCTCTAGTTGGAGTGTTTTTTTTTATTAATTTTAACAACACAAATACTATATGTATAATTGCATGTACAATTGTTGTATTTTTTATGTACAGTATGCATGTCGGATTGCACTTGATTAATAATTTGTTTTAGGAATGGTAAATGGGTCGTTTCAAAAAAGTTTAACGATTTCACACTCCGTTTCAAGCAAGAAGTCCATGGTGTTTTTATCGAACTGCATTTTCAAAAAAAAATTCAATCAAGTAAAAAAAAAAAAATAAATCTGGATTGTTGTAGGAACCATTATCGTTCAAATGTGTTGATGTTACCCGTAGTTCGTTTAGTTTCTTCTACAATGGAGGAGAACAGGTGCAAGTGCTACTAAGTGATACGAATGATGGAATTACAATTTACAACTGATTAGGTGTGGTAGTAGAATTATTTACCCTTGGTAGCCAAATATGTACCCTTAGATGCAAATTTGCCGACAAATATGTACCCTAAGGTAGGCGACACCAAATGATAGCCTATTTGCCAACAAACAACAAATTGGGTCCCAATATGTACATAGGTGTACCCTTGAGAGTACTGCTCCAAGTGACAAGCCTGATAAGCATTGGTAAGTATTTAGCACCTTTTTTTCCGACAGTATAGATGGGTAATAATAAGAAGAAGAATAATACCATGGTCAAGATTCATATAGCGCACTTCAAGGGACCCAGTGACAAGGAACAATATTTCATGGGAATCATTAAAATCGGTTTGTGTGTGTGTGTGTGTGTGTGTGTGTGTGTGTGTGTGTGTGTGTGTGTGTGTGTGCGTGTGTGTGTGTGAGTGTGTGTTTGTAGTCATGTTACAAAATTTAAGCTATGGTAAACAGAAGGTGCTTAAGGAACTGCATGAATACAGATGGACTTATTGATGTTTTAATTGATTCAACTTTTTGCATACCATAATGTAAACATGAGTCACATGTCGGACAGAGAGAGGCACTTTCCCACCATCAGGAATGTAGGCCATCAGCATGGAAATACAGCTGATCCAGTCTTCACTCTTCCCAGTTCGTAGTTCAGGTAATAGTGTGTAATCACTCAAATTTAGGTGGGGTTAAAGTGAAAGATGGCAAACAATGTAATCTATTTGCAAATGTAGTTGTTTTCCTTGGTATCTGTTCAATTATTTATCAATGTAGCACCTGTATCCTGCCTTATTTATTGGCCACCTAAGTAACAACAATGTGCTGTGTTTTATTAAATGTGCAAACTGCAAGCTTCATCAACAAATACAGTTTATTATTAATTTATATGATAAAATATAGAGGGTCACCAGTGACAATAAAGATGGTTAAGCTGTCTCACTTGTCCTGCATTGTTTTGTATTGAAATCTATACTGGAACAAACACAGTTAACACAGTTCTGCTGTGAGTCATTCTATTTGCATGGTGTAGTAAATAGGTATGAGGTGACTAATAAAATCTTATTGTGTGTTTGCGTGTGTGTGTATACGTGTGTGGGTGTGTGAGTGTGTGTGTTTGTGTGCACGTGTGCGCGTGCGTGCGTGCGCATGCGTATCTGAATGTGAACAAACATGCGGGGAATGTAATAAAAATACTTTATTACAGTACTAAGTAGCAACATGCAACCGTTTGCAGGATAACATTAAAGAACAATTCTTCAAAAAAGAAGCTTCAAGCTGTTTATGTCACTTCCTACTGATGTTTAATTGCTGTATATTTAAAACGACTACATAAATTTTCCTTAAAGAGTGCTAGATTAACGGAAACAGAATGGGGAAACTCCGCTGATTACATTTACATGCAGTCAATAATAGGAATAATAATATTGGCAGTACTGTATTCGTTATTTTAAAGGCCATGTCAAGCGCGCAAAAACCACTTATTCAGGTTTTTAAAACCCCTATTAAGAGCCCTGGCTTGCCCATTTTCGAAGCTATAAATATTGGGCCATGTAAACGCGATCGGATTACCTGAAAACTATACTTCCGTACAGTTACGAAGTATTTGTACTTCATGACTTCCTAGTTCCCCACAACAGCAGCTGTGTGGGGAACTGGGAATTAATGAAGTACCTGTGAGCGACTGCACAACAGGATCGTTTCCTTGAGCTTCCGTGGGATCAACCTCTCTCTCTCTCTCTCTCTCTCTCTCTCTCTCTCTCTCTCTCTCTCTCTCTCTCTCTCTCTCTCTCTCTCTTCCCCCCCACTCGGAAGCAGCTACTGTGCGAGGCGCTCGCTTCTCATGGATGTTCCTCTCCACGCATTATTTCCATTCAATTTCTCTTCCTAGTTCGACGTTAATCTCACCGTGACCACGTCCTTCCACGCCGCCTGTTTGAGAAGAACTCGTGAGAAGTTTTTACAGCGACCCGCCCGCCTACAGCACTGACGCGGATTAATGAATTGAGGGCTAATGTGGCAGGAATGGTTGACGGCAGGAGCGCGCCGCGTCCTGCTGCCGTGTGTTGGAAACAACTTGAAGCAGCTCCGGGCTCGTTGTAGACCATGTTGGTCTCTCCCTGGAGTTTTTAATTAAACGCAAACGGGAGTTAATGAGCAACCAGGAGCTTGGAGGAACGATGGCAACGAAGGAGAAGCTGTACGAGCTGTGGATGTTGTACTACACAAAGGTGAGGACGTTACACCTGACTGGGACACCTGTTGTTGTCGTCGTTTTTTTGTTGCTGCACTTGCATGCGTATATTTGATATTTATTTTTAAAAAAACACGTTACTTTTGCACCTCAGGTGCGCTTGCCCTTACTGCGTGTTCGTGACATAGACGGTTATAAGCGGAAGTAACTCCTCTGTTTGCACGTTAGCTTCCTCATTTATAAATTCAATAAATGGCATCAGTGGACTGTTTTGGTGAGACGTTGAAAGCAGTACTCGAGTTGGATTCTGGTGGCAGGTTGACCCAGTGCGTTGTTTCGTCTTGTACCTGACCTGTAACGCAGGTGTAACCCGCAACCGGCTACTTCCTGCTTCTTGTAACCACGCCCCCTAAAGTCACGCGTCTGTAGTTTAAGCTATTCAAATAGTAAATGTTTTATTATTCAGGCAAATAAATATATCAAGTAAAGTTAGTTGATTAGGCACACAATACATACACCATGTAATCTTTACAAGGGCAATAAGTTTGGACTAACACTCACAGAAGTAATCATTTAACCATAGGTTTATGATTCAGGTAGTGTGGTGTGCTAATGGTTTGTACGTATAACTCACAATTGCGAGGTTTGGGGTTTGAATCTGCGCTACGACTTTCTTGTGTGGAATTTGAAAGTTTTCACTGTGCTTGTGTGGGGTGTCTCCGAGTACTTTCTCCTACATTCGAAAAACATGCATGCTCTGTTCAGCGAGGAGTCAAAGTCAGTAGTTCTCAGACTTTTTACACCAAGTACCACCTCAAAAATGCTTAGTTCTTGAAGTATCATCATCATGACCGACACTGAAATACAGTAGTGCAGAAGGTCGAAGTCGGAGGTGACCATTTGTGGGCCCACCTGATTTAAAAAAAAAAAAAAACATTTGCTGTGTCAACAACTCTTTAAAAACATGGCAGGGAAGAGGGGGCAGTGTGAAAAGTGTGGGTGTCGAAAAAGTGGGGGGTTGTTGCAACACCTATTTCCCCAATGTGTGCAACGCCTCTTACTATGACAACTACTAGTAATACTACTAATAATTTGTCGCTATACAGAGCTTTTCTTAGATTTGCAAAGATGCAAATAAACCACAGTCAACACATTTCTCTTTATAAACGAATAAAGATACATTAGGTTTAAAGTTTCTTTTTTACCTGACAATAGGCTTTTTTTGGTGAAAAAAAAACATTTACAAAACTGACAGCTTTGGCTGTCACTTTACAAATGATTTTCTCCTCATTCTGCTGTATGTCAAGGGCTGATTTGTGAACACTATCACATTAATGATCCTCGAGTAAAAACTCCTGGAAGAATAACCAGCTATTTTCATATTGTTCTTGTTTGGGGTTATACTATATGTAGAGAGCAGACCACCCCAAAATGAAAAAAATGAAAAATCCTAAACTATTTGCCATATCACCCTTAACAGAAAGCTGTAATTCAATAATATACTGATAAACAAAATACTGTAGATTATGCTTGTTTAATAAATTGGTTTTGTCCCCCGTCTACTGCCCGAAGACAGCTGGGATAGGCTTCAGCAACCGCCCCCCCCCCCTCCCCACGACCCTTGTGAGGATAAGCGGATCAGAAAATGGATGGATGGATGATTTTCAAAGTGGCCTATACTGTACATCCTAGAATATTTCTGTATGCAACCCAAAGAGGAAAAAGTTTAGAAACTAAGATGGCCTAAGCAGCCATCAAAACTGAGGCAAAGATTTTATTGCTGAAAAGTATATGAATGCCAGTGTGATATTACAGTTTGAACATTCACACTGCGCTTAAAAAAAAAAAAAAGATTTAAATATCGGTTCAATTAAAATCTATTGCCCTGAAAACTGAAAGTAAAACTCTACCTACATGTTAGTAAAAATATATTCTTGAAGACTGCGTGTGCATGTTAATGTGCAAATGCGAAGGTACTTAAATATAACTGATTCTTTCACATATACCACTTATGGTAGTCCTACCATACTTTGAGAATCACAGCTCTAAATTATCCACACAAATCGGTGTGAATGCGAGCGTGAATGGTTGTTTGTCTACCGTACGTGTGCCCTGCAATTGACTGGTAACCAGTCTCAGGTGTATCGCACCTCAGCTGGGAGAGTCTGCATCTCCCCCGTGACATTAATTGGGCTACACACTATGGAAAATGGACGGATGGATGATTGTGGTTGGAGTTTACAGTAGTGATAGAACTGCACTGCATCACAATGTCATAATGTTTGTCTTATTAGTTACATAAGACAGGCAAACTATGAGCAACGGCTCGCCTGACGATGCCACTGCAAACCACAGCCAAAATAATAATCCTTGTTTAATTTCTCCCCTCGTTGTCTGTTTGGAATCTGTCAGTTAAAAATGTATCAAGAAACCATGGATTTACGAGCATTTATGAATTTACAAATTTATTAACTCTGTGGTTGTTATCGGCTAAATTCAGAGAGTTGAGAAATATGTGTGGGTAGAGTTAGGAAGAATGAATTTACTTGTGGCCACTGTAGAGATCAGTGGCCCAGGCCATTCTTTAATCTGACCTACCGAGCATGTGCATGATCAAGAAGTCTGTCATTTTGGTTGCATTAATTTAGCAATAACCCCCCGTAAAATTGGTGAATTAAAATGTATTCATTCTGTTTCCATTCTTCTTTCGACTCATTTTGATTTTAGAAGAAATGCTTTATTTTCACACATTTAGAAACATTTTGAATATTTTTTTTAATTTACATTTTTAGTATTAATCAAATGATTTGATATTAGCGTTACATATTTTTTCAAATGTATTTTTATTCATTCATGAAACCAAATCACAAAAACACATGACAAATAATCATGAGTTTAAATTACAACAAATATCCCCACAAAAATCCCCTTAGTAGAAAAATATTTGCCGAGAACAATAAATACACAAATACAAATTAAAAGAAGTGAAATAAAAAAAAATTGTAAAATGAATACTTTTATATGTACATTCTATTTAAATGTTAAAAGTTATTGTTTAATAAATTATTTACTTTATTATTTATAATGATTTATCATAATGTATTTATGATAAATGACTGAATTATCAATGTTATTATTTACCACTATTAAAATGAATTCCTTTACACATTTTTTTTTTTACAGAAACATTTTAACTTTTTTTAAAAAATCTAATTGATTGACCTGTTTCATCTGTCCATTTTAAGCACAAAAGTTGTGTGTGAGCTAATGTTCAATCTCAAGTCTTGACAGACAAACTTCCACATTCATCAGCACATACAACAGGAAATAATTAGATCCACAACTAGATCCGGAACTGTTCAAAGGAGTTGACAATTTTGTGGCATGTTTGTGTGCTATAGCCAACAGCAGCAGTTCTCTTTGTAAAGCTGAATTAGATTATCTTTTGATTATCTAGATGTTGAAGTCAAATGGATGCCTGCCAAAAATGTAATGCCGTCTACATTGATAGATCATTTTGATTGTGTCTGTTCGTGTTAAAATTTGAGTAGGGAAACAATACATAGAATGCAACATTTATCAAACGTACCTTTATGCTGGTTTTATTATTGTTGACCATTCAAGATTTTTAAATACACAAATACAAATTAAAAGAAGTGAAATAAAAAAAAATTGTAAAATGAATACTTTTATATGTACATTCTATTTAAATGTTAAAAGTTATTGTTTAATAAATTATTTACTTTATTATTTATAATGATTTATCATAATGTATTTATGATAAATGACTGAATTATCAATGTTATTATTTACCACTATTAAAATGAATTCCTTTACACATTTTTTTTTTACAGAAACATTTTAACTTTTTTTAAAAAATCTAATTGATTGACCTGTTTCATCTGTCCATTTTAAGCACAAAAGTTGTGTGTGAGCTAATGTTCAATCTCAAGTCTTGACAGACAAACTTCCACATTCATCAGCACATACAACAGGAAATAATTAGATCCACAACTAGATCCGGAACTGTTCAAAGGAGTTGACAATTTTGTGGCATGTTTGTGTGCTATAGCCAACAGCAGCAGTTCTCTTTGTAAAGCTGAATTAGATTATCTTTTGATTATCTAGATGTTGAAGTCAAATGGATGCCTGCCAAAAATGTAATGCCGTCTACATTGATAGATCATTTTGATTGTGTCTGTTCGTGTTAAAATTTGAGTAGGGAAACAATACATAGAATGCAACATTTATCAAACGTACCTTTATGCTGGTTTTATTATTGTTGACCATTCAAGATTTTTTTGCCATTTATGAGTGTGACTACATTGTAATGTTTCTTGGTGATGCCGATAAAAGTACGACTATTTTGCTTTCAAGACATGTCTTTTCTTGATGAGGAACGACACATTGGCTGTGGAAGATATTACGATTTCATATGTTGGCAATCTGCTTCAGTGCCTGAGGACAGAGGAAAACAAGATGAGACTTTTTGCTCCGTTTTGATTAAGTGGGGCAGCGGCTCCTCTTGTCTTATCGCAGCAGCTCTATCTGAAGTGTTGCTCACTTGACAAGGACGTCTTGTCATACGCAAGGACATTTTTCTCGTTGCTAATTTCTATTAAATTCGGACTGAATTTAACACGAATTATTTTCCCGCATATTCGCGGTTCACTACTCACTCAAGAAAAAGTGCTGTCTAATATAAAAGTATTGCTTTGGCACCATCTTGTAGTATCTTGTTGCTAAGGAACTATGTCGAAGTGAGTTGAGAAGCTTTTTGTAGTGTTTTGCCATCTTGCAGCATCTATTTGTCATGATTAACCTCTATGCAGGGTTGTCAATTAATCGCAGGTTTTTTTTCAATTCATGGCAGGAGTCCCTATGCCCCACAAATAGCAGTTTAACACTTAACCGGCCTCATGTTCTAGTCATTTGCACACAAATACAGTGCATCTCAGCCTCTGGATTGTAGACGTCATGGCTACTGGTCGGCCTATGCTTTTGAAAGTACGTTAAATTCATTTGAAATGATGTTTTGAGCCCCCACCAGTCTAAACATTGGATTTTGATCAATATTGCGTTTGTGGAATGAATTAAGCAGAAAAAAAACACCTCTTTTAATCCATCTCAGCGGGCAACCATTTTACCTTGCACAGTACAGTCACTTGCTGTTGATGGAAAATGACATCATAATCTCTAATAGCTCAGTTAATAACTGTCTCGGCTCACCTCTTTATTCGGTTTGGACATGTGACGTCCACAAGCTGAGCCCTTAAGTCCTGCGATGTCATTGTCAGTCGACAGAAAATTGTGTTTTATTGATAGGAACAAAGAATGAAATGTCACACAAAGCCAAAGTGATTATTTGAGGCAGTTGCACATTCCATTCCCAATGTAACACGGGAGTCACAGTTGTCCGTCGACCAATTAACAGACACCCGAGTTTCTGGCTCCACCCGAGCACAAGCATTTGCTCAACCTCTCACATAGGCGCCCCCTTCAAATAAACATCTCATACTCTTTGCAGTTGAGTAAATAAATGTCCGGGTCACTATTTGAGGAAATAACATCCGTCAATGAGGGTGTGAAATCTTCCGCTTATCCAAATGGAGACTTTTATTTATTTATTGCGCTCTACATAGTATCAATTTGCTTTTGGTTTTTTTTTCTTTTAAATTTTTTTTTTCTCTGATTGGTTTGCTTTTACATCCACATAGAGTACAAACACCCTCACACATACAGGAGCACAGGCAAAAACCCATTTCCACCTGTGTTGGATTACTGTAATTCTGTGTGTGTGTGGGGGGGGGGGCGGGGGGTGTCAACTTCTGAATCATGTAAATAAGCATAGATGGCTCCCGAGTTCCATTCAAAGGCCTTTTGTTTGACAGCAAACATGACTTTTGACCTGGAACCCTGTTTTAGATACAACAAACACACCCAGACAGATCGCAGCAGATCCCACTGTTGTTGTAATGCTTCAAGTCAAACTGGTAAGAATGAAAAGAAAAGACAGCGTTCTTAATCTAAACAAGTGATTGGAACGCCCATCGCCTTCATCCTGTATATTTTTCTGTCAGTTACTCTGGCTTGCGTGTGATGAAGGAACTTGGCTTCCTGATTGTGCAACACATCACACACCCCTGGAAAGTCTTTTTAAGATCAACATAAGTTCATGGATGATGTAAAACGGACATACAATAATGCATTGTCTTACCTGCAGTTCAGTTTTGCATCGTTTTTGCTATGATGTGCCATTTTCACATCATACTGTATGCTTGAGCAGAGCATGTGACCAGCACTACAAGTTTGTCAGCTGACCTTTCCAGTCCTAAATTCGTTTTTTAAAGTTCATGAATGTTTAGCAGAGACACACTTGGGTAAGTCGACGACCATAAGAGATACATCAACCAAAATAAAAACGATTTCCTGCATGGACATAATGCGCACCCTGAAGGAAGGCTCATTAATGTCTTATTCCTGCAGCCAATCTGTATTGTATACTTTTAACTACATATATGTTGCCAGGCCACATTACTCTGTTACTTATTGATAGTGTTCACATTATTTAACTTATTTGTTTTGCTGCCTAGGCTGGCGAACAAGTTCTCAATTTGTACTTCTTTTTTTTCTCCACTCATGTGTGGAGTCAAATTTAGTGAGATTTTATTGATCATGTCATAATTTTCTCCAGTTTTGCTTCTGGGGTTAAACTGTCGCCATGATAACCTTATTAACCGTACTGGCAAGGATCATTTAAAAGAATATGAAACAAAAATGTGTCACACTTCACCTTGCAAGCACAGAGATACGAGCGCTGTATGGTGGCAGTTAACTTTGGCAGCTATTTAACAATTCAACAGAAAGAAGAGGCTTCAAACTGTTTAATGTCACTCCCAGTTCTAACTTTCCTGTAAAAGTAAACACAAAACAAATAGACGTCCGCTTTGTGGATTTAAACCAGCCAAACAAGTGTCTAAAGATACACCCCGGCAAGCTTAATGCTACGCTGATTAGCATCTGTGCTGCGGTGCTTTAACCCTTTCAGAAATGGATTGAAACAAATGTCTCAGCTAAACCATGCTGATCGACAATATAACATTGACTAGCGCAGCGAGGAGTTTAGACATTGTTATAACTTACACTCGAGGAGGCAGGACACAAAATTATTCGTGTTAAGTGGGATTCATAATAACGCAACCAAGGAACAGAATATCCACCCGAGGAAATAGATGATGAGCAGATTAGTTTTTAAGTAATATTGTCATGGATTAATTTTTCAGGTCATTTTCTGGGCACGCTCAAAGGTCAATCTTCCATATGACATCTTTCCAAACGGAAATTAAGAAAAAGAAAACATCTTTGCAGTGGCTCTGTGACATTCTGGGCTTATAAATAAGGTTCCAGCCTGAGAAATAGCTGCTAATTATATGGTGATTATTGGCCTAAGCGGTTGCAAGGGACTAATTAAAGTGACCGACATGACATCCTGGCTCTGTTCAGCTCCAACATTTGTAATGAGGGAACCAGTTACATTTGCGTCACACAGACAGATATTTCCCGTTGTTGTTGCATGTTGGAAACGCCAGTGATTCCGCACCAGGCTGCTGTGAGATGAGCGCCGTCTCAATTTCCTTTATTTATTTAAATATGATTATTTATTCATTACAAATGTATCTTTGTTCATCTATCTATGCCATTGACACATGGTGACAGGCACAAAAAGTACATTTGCTCCCATGAGAGGGTAGAAGTTACAATAAGGTTCAATATGGGTTTCACAAAAACAGGCCCAAATACCACACAGAATATGTTATTTTGTGAGTAAACTGAGTCAAGATCATGGTTATTTTAGTAGCCATACTTGTTGCGCCTTTTTTTTTTTTTTAATGGTGGTGTGCCATGAGAGTTTTCTTATGTAATAGTGGCTCAATAAAGGTTTGGAAACAGTGGATCATAAAAACAAGCAGAGCTCACATGACACTCGCGGTTTCTGCACCCTTTGCCAGCACGAGGGCCAACAAGCCGGACAATCAAAGTGCTCTTTGCTGCCACTAAAGCAGGGAGACGGAGCTAAGCTGAATGTCAAGCAGCAGCTGCAGACAGAGCAGATACATGTCTGGAGTTGACACATCTCATTGGACATGCAAGAGTTGCCCCGTTAGCGGTTTTGTTGTGGCCTTTTTATGCCGACACATCACATGGCCAGTTGGAGATATTAGGAGAAACGTGTTGATCTTTTGAAAAAGTGATGTCGCCTTGGGTTATTATTTAAGAACTCGATAACAATTCTACAAGGTACTTTCCCTGCTTTTACTTCTTATCAGCACACGTTTCCTTTGTGTAATCAGATTTTTGAATTCGGTAGAAATGTAACACCGTCAGCTAGAAGTACTGAATGCACAACCCCAACTAGGTCGAGACACATAAACACATCACTCATGTGGACAGAAGTTTCAAGGTGCTGTTTAAAAAAAAAAAAAAATCAATAATTCTCTCGTCACAAATTTGATAGAAAAGTAAAAGATAAACAGGCCCTCCTTCAGGTCCAACATTAGTGACTTCAAAAATAGTCTTCCGGGGGAATAAGATAAGATTAGATCAGAAAACCTATTTGTCTCACAATGGAGAAATTCCCAATTTACAGCAGCAAAATTATGAAAGGGAGAAGTAGAAGAACAAAAAGTATATACATAAATATAAATTATAAAATATAGATATAAGCATATTAAAAATGGGTGAGTGGGGGTGAGTCCAGGTTTTCAGGTCTGTCTATTCAATAGCCTGACAGCAGTCGGCAGGAACGAGCGGCGGTACCTCTCCTTGTAGCAGCGCAAATTTGTTACATTTTTATTGGGTTGCCTGTCAGATAGACATTTCATTGATCATCAATCAGACCCTCAAGTTTTTGAATTATGTTTGTTGTAAGAAATGCATGTCTTCTGTGTTCCTTGTCATCTTGATATTTTGAAGTGTGACTTCTGGGGAGAAGCCAAATGTTCTAATTTGGTCCTGAACTGAAAAGTGCTGTTCTGAAAAAGATATATTTTATTCTTTCACACCTACTGTGTAATGATATCTGGTGACGTCACGGTCCAATACTATCACACCGATACCATTACACGAGCCTAGAGTAGGAGCCGCATCAGCTGCATGGAGATACTTAACTGCAAACACGGATGACACATCTCGCCTCGGCTGAAGTCGAGCTGCTTCCCTCGAGCAGAGTTCGTCATCTGTTTTGAAAAAATCCGCGATGCACTGAAGCCGCAATAAACGAACCGCGAAATAGCGAGGGATCACTGTAAGTGATATTATGCATGCCTAAATTATTATCACTTGAAACAGGTGTGTCTGCATGCTAATTTAGCTACATTCTGAAAAAAACATACATCCGTGAACTCTGTTTTAAATACATGCTCATGTGTTACATTTAATTAACATAAATACGCTTCCACAGTCACATTTGTGATGTGGGACTTTTTTTTTTTTGCTCGCAACGCGCAGAAGAGGAAGGGGTTTGTTGTGTACGGAGGAAACAAGTTTGAGTTAAAGTGGCATGTCATTTCCTGGTTGATCGCTTGATGTTGGGACATGAGAAACAAGCTAGTTGGAGTGCTTGCTGTGGAGAAGTGAGCGGCACAGCTACGGACCGGCACCGCCGCATGCGACACTGAGTTGCGGGATTCTGGCCTCCCATGCGCAGACTCATAAAATGAACGATGGACTGGCTCATAAGTCCGTGTCAGCTGGTAATGTAAACTTTGGCGGAATGCAAGCGGTAGAACAGACATGGCTGCAGTGGTTAGTGTATTATTTCTGCATAACTTCTCTGTGGAACCGTGCCACATATTTCTGCAGTCACATTGCAATGACGCTTGGTGTCAGAATGCCACACTTGTCACAACTCTAAAAATGTGTTTTCCATCTAAAGGGAAGCTCCGTTATGCCATACATTATTGACACTATTAATTTTTGTCCTGTGAGTCAGTCCGAAAGAAGTCATGTTTGCCCTCCAAGAGATGCTCCCTCACTGTACGAGGCTTTCTGCATGCTCAGCTCATATCAATCTGCTATTTCGACTATCATGGAGCGCGCCAACACATCAAGGAACGTTTCTGGATGTCTTGCGTGTCACTATTTTGCTACAATCTCCTCGGTTCTTATGGGAATGTCGGGGATTGCAAATCATTATCAAGAAGTCTGTTGAAAGGTTTGACCCACAATCATGACCTGTAAGCCATTCCGATCTTGAGACGGGGGTGTAAGATGCAGAAGGTGGTGTGAGGGTTGAAGACAGGAAGGATGTGGTTCGCAAACATTTATTAAAGCAATTTTCAGTGTAAATAAGTTGTTTGGTGCATTTAAGCAGCAACACATAGCTTGAAAAAACAGATTGAAGTCATTTGGATGGTACATGGGCTTGTACTAAGGAGGAGAATGCTTTTGACTTTGTCGCGGTAGCCAGAGTCCTGGTGTAATGCCTATGGAATATTTGTAGACCAGCCAGGACACCTCTTGCATAAACAGTTCTTCATCTTGTGTGCCTCACTCTGAAATAATCCGACATTTTTCACATTTCAAAACCTGCTGTTATAATAGTGCCGTGATATGTTAATGTTACCCCTCTTATTTTTGTTTTCTTGGCTATTGATTTAAATTATCTTTATGTTGCATACTGGAAAAGTTACTCCACTATTGCTGTGAATTATTGTACATCTTTTTTTTTTTTTTAATGGCTTATTGTGTACAGCACCTTGTTTGGTTGAACATCCTAGTTTTAAAAAAAGATGCTTCATGCTTTTCCTCTCTTTGAGTTTAATCTCTTCGCAACATCCTGTTTCAAAAATCAGGCCATAAGGCTGACAGGAGGCGCAATGTGCCACTTTCCTTAGTCGAGTTTATTTTAGATGGGTGGACAACCTTGTCTGCACTTTCACTGTGCTATAATTTCATGATCACTGACATGACTGGGCCTGTTTAGCTGATGTCACTGTTATCACTTGCTACACTTACTGTGTGTCAGTATTTCCGCTCTTGGGATCAATTAAGGAGTGATACACAAAGGTAAACCTTTCAAAAGGCACCTATTGCAATACTTCAAAGTTAAAATTTATAGCCAAGCTACATATTACATCTCAAGGTATTTTTTTTAAGGGTAAGTTAAATTTATGTTCTAATATTGATATGTGATCCGCCAGTGGAGATCTTGCAGTTCTTAATGAACGTAATTTGCGTGCACCAATCTCCTGCACGGACTCCGCCGAGGCTATTATGCTTCTGCCATGTAGACCGGACGCTGCTCATGCACTGAATTTAAACGGAATGAAGAGAGCCTTTTCTTTTGGCTTGAAATCAATTCGGCTGTGTTCAGTCCCACAACAGCACAAACACTAATTTCTAACTGCGCCCGTCAACGAAAATGCCAAAAGAAAGAAAACTCCACCCGTGTGCACAGTTTGACTGCATTTTGAGCTAAACTTGCTCTGGGCATGAAAATGGTGCCCAGCAGTTCAATCAGCATTTTTATGACAGTGTCGTTCGAAACTGAGCGTCGTTAAAAATGAAAAGTAGAAACTTTTCATGCAGCTCATGTATTTGCTTTTATTACACTGTGCAAGTAGTCATTAGTTTGTACTTTGAGGTATTAACTTGAACTTCTCTCCCTCCCCTTCTAGAAAGATGTGGGCTATTTGCAGCAGTGGCTGGAAGCATTTGTGGCGTCCTTTGAAAGGCTCATAGATGTGAACTCGCTTGAGCCTCGGAGGTAAAAAGTTCTATCTTTGTTCCAAGTTTTATCATTGTTCCATCCACCATTCTCCAAAACAGAATGAACTTTGGCCTTTTTGGACAGACCGCGTTTTGATGTGTTTATTTTACACTTAAACACTGCCTCTCCAGGCTGGAGGAGTGCACCTCTGAGGTGCCCCTGCTCCCCAGTGAGGTCCTGGTGTTCCTCAGCACACAGCTTTGGCAAAGTGCGCCGCACCTCTCAGACAGCCATGACCACAGCAGCAACACCCCGCACCCCCTCCTCCTCATCAAGTTCTTCATAATCGTCTGCAGGTTAGTCTACTATTCAATGTTGGGGTTGCCCTATCAATAAAAGCATGAAATTAAGTATACTAGATTGCGGTCATGATGGAAACTAACCACACAAGTACTGATTAGGCGTTCTGCATGCTGCAAAACACTAATATAGGCACTTTTGTGCCTATCATCAATAGCTAAAATGTAATTCAATCATTCTAAAAATGTTTACGCCAAGTACCACCTAAAATAAATACTGAGTGCTCCAAGTACCACTGTAACCATTGAAATACAGGATCATAGTAGGTCTAAGTCTTTCATGGGGGGGAAAAAGACTTTAAAAATCAGTGATCTAATTTATTATTGACTTAAGGGAAGCCGGCAAATTGCAGTTATTTTGTTTCTCCTGACATTGCGACACGAATTGTGCAAAGAGGCTGCAAGCCTTCGTCAGGAAGTTCTCCCTTTCATTCTGCGCGTATACTGTCGTCTTTACCATAGATGGCCATCTTGCTGAGGTTCGGTTTCCTAATACTGCATTTCTCTCAACTTCTAGAAACATGGAGAACATCGACCCAGAGAAGACCCCCAGTTTCGTTTTTGAATCCATAAAGCTTGTGAATTTTTGTCTGCACCAGGTACGGCGTTTCTAAACTGAACGTGAAGCTGTTAATGGTTTCTGACAAAGGTGCATGGGCTTGTGAATGTTCAACCAGTGAAGAATCACTACATTTCCCTGTCATTTCAAATTAGCGGACACCCAGCAAAATATACTTAAGCTGCGGAGCTAGTTTAACGTAAGGATGTTGCTGTGGTTGTTTACGAGAGCTATGAGTGAAACAGGCGTACAAACACCAAGGTTGGTGTGTCCATTTGTGTCACTGCATTCTTGTTGTACATCAGATAAAGAATGGAGAAGGAGAGCAGTCCACTTTGCAGTCTGTCGTCTATTATGGACTGGTGCTGTGGGAGAGTGTCTTCGACCCTTATCAGACGTGGAGGAGACGGCTGGCGGGGTGAGTATATGTCCAGCATGTACCGTATGTATAAGTCTGAGGGTGGAATTTATTGACACGAAAACTCGACCAGCTTCACCATATCATACTTTTAATATTTTAGTCAATCGTAGGCGGATGATTAACATCTTGTCTGAGTGCCTCTTGACGTCACTCCTCAGTGGAGTCGTATTTTGTAGGTATGAGTAGGAGGGCCTGACTCCGGCCTTGTGTGTGTGTGTGTGTGTGTGTGTGTGTGTGTGTGTGTGTGTGTGTGTGTGTGTGTGTGTGTGTGTGTGTGTGTGTGTGTGTGTGTGTGTGTGTGTGTGTGTGTGATGCAGGGAGGAGGTGAGCTTGCTGGAGAGGAACAAGTATAAATTCTCTCCGCTGCCACTGCCAGAGGAGCTGACTGCTCTGTTCCACGGTGAAGAATCTTCCTCACACTTGTAGAGACAGTAGATCACGTAAACCTGTTCTGTACATACAGTATACTGTAAATGATTGCGATTTTTAAAATTTATTTATTTATTTTTTTTATGCCCGCTGCTTTTCCTCCTCAACTTTTACAATGTGTCGGCTCCAACCTGGAGCCCAGAGTCATTCATTAACAAAGCGTGACTTTCAAAGGTCATTATAGCTGCTAATACTATCATTCGATAATATACACTCAATAAACACATGAGGTCAATGTAATGTGGTCCAATACAAGCGCTGTGTTAAAAAGTCGGGCGGTAAAAAGATAACAATGCTCAGTTTGGATTGGCCATGCGACAGAGCTATTCATCACCTCAGCCTCGGAGGGAATATCTGAATAAATAATGCTTTTATCTTCATCACAGGCTTCAGGGATATGTAGGGCATGGATATGTCATTTGGTACATATTCAAATTAGGACCGTTCGGCCTTGGCAAAGGTCAACATTTTGCATTTGTTCTTGCACTTGTAGTTTGCAGCGGTGTCAGATGTCATGGCATCATAGTGAGAGCCGTTTCGGTCCTCTCAGCTCAATAAGTTAAAAAAATGTCATCTTCCGTAGTTGAGTGCAGTTATACACTAGGGTGGTCCACATTTTCATGGCAAAAAAAAAAGTTTGTCGGATTCGTCGGGCCGGGTCGGAATTCTTGTCGATACTATGGTACAAGGTTCTGTGCAAAATTTCATTCCGATCTGATGATATTTTCCCGTCCCGCAAAGCGGCCAAAGTTTCCACCATAACAACTGGTCTCAATAGGGTGAACATGTGTATTTTAACCGTGTATTTTGCCATGCGTGACACTGGCTGGGCTGAATGTTGCCCGAACGATCACCTCCTGACTAACTAACCATTCCATCGCTGCTCTCAGCAGCCGGAGACAAACTCAAACGCACGCCTAACACACAACGGTCACCTACTGGCGAGCTAATATCTTTCAATTGAAGTCGAGAATCGCCGGAATTCTTACTGGACGCTGAGCTGAGGACGCTTTTCGACATCGAAAAAAAAAAAAAAAAAAGAGCACCGAGGATCGGCAGTTCCTGCTGGGCCAGGAGAAGCGTTGCGTATTGCGTTAGTCGTGGCTGTGCCTGCGTTCAGCATGGCCGCTGCAACTGCAAGACGCTCACGCTCAGCCACCGAAGTGTGGCTTGTTGGGCAGCCCGAAGCTCACCACGGCTCGTCGGCGCGCTCGTCACCTACGGGTGGTGAACGACTTTGCGGAGAGGGGCGTCGCCCTCATCAGCGCGTTCTGCGGCGCCATTACGCGCGACGAGGAACAGCGACAGCACCTTCTGCAGGTCGTGGAGCGACACCGGGCGTTGCACCCGTGCGCGAAGTAGGCATGGGATGGCACGCACGGCGGATTTCGTTTTTTTTGCGGTCTAACAGTGTCACTAGTGTTGATGGACATTATAGACAGATGGACAGATAGACAGATGGACCAGTTAACATGGACCAACAATCTCACCAGTGTTGAAGGATAACCACGGTTGCCTTTTTTGCAATACATGCGTTCCTGTCTTCCGTCTTTGAATTATTGCAAGTGCGAACTGAGCAAAACAAAATCCTTACTGTACGGGAGAAACCGTACTACCATTCAGCCCCGTAACATTCTTTCCATAGGGGAAACTTTGGTCGCTCTGCGGGACGGGATAAAATTATCCGATCGGAATAAAATTTTGCACACATCCTTGTGTCATAGTATCGACAAGATTTCCGACCCGGCCCGACGAATCCGACAAACTTTTCCAAAATGGACCACCCTATTATACACGACACACTTTTCATAGCTCTCGTGTCGGATGTTAAGTGTCAAAAAAGGTTCTGAGTCATTTTCTTTGATTGATTGTCACTTTGAAATACATTTTCTCAGTAATGGGCTTTGTGTTCCTTGTCGTCAGTCTGGTTTGTTTCTTTTTTTTTTCTTGTACTCCGTGAAGTTTATTCAACATCTCCATTTGACCTACGTACTGCATGATTTCAAATTTTACAGAAAGTCTGCATGACAGTGAGAAGATCCCAGAGCTTCTCACACTCAGGCTGGTTCATCTCCAGGGAGCTATCATTAGTGGGGGCAAGGTCTGTCGCCATATTTGCTGTATCCTCATAACCAGAGGTTATTATTGTCTGGGAATGTGATTACCGTGGATCATCTCGCATATGATGCATCTTTCCAGCCAAATGGTCTCCTCGCCGTCACCTCTCATGCTGTCGAGGACCTCTTCTCCGTGCTGCGAGCTTGGTGTTGCCGGGCCTCCCATCACTCAAAAGACACATCCCTCCCTCGGCTGACCTTGCAGTGCCTGACCGCAATGATCCACCTGCTGCATTTTAGCAGCCCCTCAGAGCGGCAAGTCGACATCAAGACCATACTGCAGAGTTTCTTCCAGCTCCTGAACTGGAACCGTCCGCTGAGCAGTGAGCAGCAAGACAGGCAGAACTCCGAGGGGCGCCTGATCTCGCTCCAGAGCCTGATGCTGAGTAAGACGACCGAATCCGCACGGAGGTCAAATGACTGACGTGACAATGAAGCTCATGTTACGCTTTGCTCTCTTTTGTAGACACGGTACCCGAGATCCTGCAGTGTTCGGATCGGCCCGCCCTCCAGGCTGTCTTCCTAAACAACAACTGCTTTGAGCACATCCTCAGGCTCATACAGAACAGCAAGGTTGGCGGCTAGGCCATCTCGAATGTGGCCGTCAGCTTTTGATTCATTTCTAGTCCGCACAGATCTCCTCATTTCTTTTCCTCGTATTCCTCAAATGCAATTCCTCATTTGTTTGCCTGACTGCTGACCGACTCCCCTCAGCAGTACGCGCCACCGAAATATGACAATTTTCTTAAAACCTGCAGTACTTGACGTCGAACTGTCTGCATTTTTGAAATTGTACTCTGTGTATGTCCTGTAGCTCTTTCAGAGCAACAGGCTTAGGCCGAAGAGTGAGTGTGACCTCACTACAAGTTTACTCACAGAGGTCAGAGTGGACCAGGTACTCCCCACAACCCCTAAACAAACCTTTGGTGTTGATTTTGATCTGTCAGCAGGAAACTCAGCCTTCACGTGTTCACAGCTATCAGTGGTCTAAACAGGAAACATTAAGACAGGAAGGCAGGCTTATGAAGCAGGTAGCATGATATGATAACTGTGACTTGAGGTGAGACAGCGACCTTATCTTTACACCAATGTCCTGAGAACAAATTTTCACTTTCATACAGTAAAGTCGGGACACTGAAAATGAAGAAACATCTGTTGCATTTTCAAGCGGCGAAAAGGACTAATAATGTGGAATTTGAACAACTGCCCGAGTGCTGACAGAATTCCAAATACTTGGGCACTTGGTTCTGACATCTTGCGCAATGATCCCCGATAGTTTGTAGGGGATTGATGGAAAACTATTGCCAGCAGTAGAACTGAAGAGGAACATTTATTGGTTTTCAATATTTTACTCTATATCCACCCATCCATTTTTCATCGTGTTTGTCTTCATTCGGGTTTCACTGACTTTGATAAGTGCAACCCCCCCCACAGTCAGTCATCAGCCACAAATAGGCAAACGATCATTCACGCTGGTTGGTAGACAATTTAAAGTCTTCAGTCAACTTAGCATACATGCTTCTGGAATGTGGGAGGAGGCAAGAGATGAACTGCCGGCGACTCTTTGTTTTCCTTTGAAATCAATAGAAAGCACAATAAAATGATTGGTTAAAGTCCGGCTTAGAACTATGTCATATAAGGAGCATGTGATTGCAGATCTGACCTATGAGGCCAATCGACTCAAATCAATGAGATTCTTGCTTTGACAAAGTGAAATACGCTTTTGATCAATTTATTTGGGGGGGAAAACAACAACAACAAGAAATCGCTGTGATGTAACTTTTAATGCAAAGAGAGACTCTATCATACAGTAAGTTATGTTCCGAGATAGAGGCTGAATTCCCTGTTGATTCCACTGGACTCGTTTTTACATAGTGCATGAGATGGTGGTTGATGCATGACTCCTCTTACCTCCTTGGCTGCTGGTGTGGTGGTACCAGCATTTAAAAAAAAAAGATCTCTTTAGTGTCTTGGGATTGGCTGTCGCCTTTCTTAATTGTTTCTCTTTCTTTACCCTGGTTGCCTCACATATAATCTTGGTGTGGACAAATAGCTGTGCTCCTTCATTCCCGCTTCTACTTCAGCCTCATCCTTTCTTTCCTGGTGGACGCTGCACATTTTGACCTGTTGCACCGGCTTGATGACGTCTCATTTCCCCCCATGGCGATGTAGGTCCTGGAGCGAGGCTCAGACAGCATCACAGTGCATGCTTTAGGAGTTCTTACAGCCATCATGAGTAACTCTCCCACTGCCAAGGTAAAAATATCATCATGGGATCACCTTTGGTCCACCCGTGCATCATTAATCTTTTAAGTAGGATAACATTATGACCACTTGTGTAATGCATTAAAATCCGGGAAGAATTTTAACTCCAAACTCTGTCTTCAAACAAGATAATAACGTTGTGAGTAACACTGCCTAGGAAGTATTATTTAATTGATTTTAATGGTGATTAGTGTGGTTGTTGTTTGAAGCACTGCGTTGTCTCTAATGTGCTACCTCATTTTGCTATGTCAGAATGATATTTGAAACACTTCAGGCTCTCGGATAACACTGTTCACCATTGCATAAAGGCAGTACTTAGATATTCGTATTCTAGGGCTGAAGAGTTAATCAAATTCAAATCGACATCACAATGTAGTAGAATGCAATTTTCATTTCCGACCAACGTGTACTTTATCATTTATTCCTATCGTATGTAAATAAGTTCAGTGCTTAAGAAGTGCAGTCTATATGTGTACAAGTCAATGTTTCATGAAGCATGAGCTCAACACAAGATACAAAAACGAGATAAAGTCACAGATTTGTTCACATTATTGTCATCTGATTCAGCATTTAGTGAATTATGTTTACATCGCACTTGTGTGATAGAATTTTGTGAAGTTGTTGCAGTGAATACTTACAAGGCTGCATCTGAATGTGTTCAGTCAGGTAACTCTAACTGAAGAGGATAAATAAACTGTTTCAAATTAATTCGTGGTTCATTTGCCTTGTTTTTTTACATAAGCCTGCCCTATTAGAGCAAAACTTTTATGTATAATGAATCTGATATTTTTTGTTGGAATACAGATTAATTGTGTTTGTTGAAAATGGACGAGAGAAGGGCCTTGGAAAAAAAATAATTGCATGTTTCATTGCAATTACAATATAGAGGGAAAAAAACACAAACATCTAAATGTCATTATTTTTCAAAATTGTTCATCCCTAATATATTTACACAGTGCCTACTGCATTACGATAATGTCTTTGGTGGAATACTCTGAGCTTCTCAGGAAGGCTGTTCTGCATTCATGTCAGAAATTTCATTGTGTTCCAATTGGCCTAATGGAAGTGTGCCAATTTTACGTTCTCTGCGGAGTAGCTTTCGACTCGCTATTTCGGTCTCGTCCCACAGGAAACTTTCAAGGAGCGGATCGGCTACTCGCAGCTCTTTGACGTGCTCAAGAGTCAAGGTCAGCCCACCAAAAGGCTGCTGCAGGAGTTGATGAACATGGTGAAAAGCATTTTACTCTCATTATCCGCTCATTGCCTCCAGAGAGCCGTCCATTTTCTCTCATAAACGACCTTTTTAAATGGCGTCATGTCACCGCATCCCATTCTCACCCTCATTACGAGCCACTTCTGTGTTTGTTCCTTTCCAGGCGGTGGAGGGCGAGTATGCCCACGCACATCACTTAGGCATTAGTAATGACCAGCCGCTGCTGTTGCTCCTGCAATGGCTTCCTGAGCTGCACGCCCATAGGGAGCTCCAGCTGCTGGTTGCACAGTGGCTGGCGACTGTATGCGGTGGCTCCCTATCTTGTCGCACTGTGGCTGTGGAGGCAGGCATGGTGGGAGCCCTCCTGCAGGTGCTCTCGCAACCGCAGCACTTGGACAGGCAGTGCGTTGATGCCATGCTGGGGCTCCTGCAGGACCTGGGCTCACTTTGCCTGAAGCCTGAGGAGCTGAGGAGCCTCCTCAAACTGCTCAGGTTGGATCAGGATAAGGGCACCCATCCATTCTGCACCCGCATCATCCAAGTTCTCTCGGCAATGGCGGCGCGAGAAGGTCGTGACAGCGCCCTCCAGTACTTTGATCTCACACCCCCTATGGCGGGTATCATGGTGCCCACAGTCCAGCGATGGTCAGGCAGCAGCTTTGCCTTTCATGCTTGGCTCCGCCTCAATATGGACTTCCCACGTTCCCCTCTGCTAGACTTCAACAAACCTACCGCCACCTTGGTCACAGCAAGTCAACAGGACATGGGAAAAGGACCTCGCAGGAAGCAGCTTTACAGGTATAAGGGCAAGGCCGGCATGAGAAATAACTTTTGCGTCACAGCCTACTGAATGTTTTGGTTTTTAAAGCTCTTGTCTTCTATAAAGTTTCTTCACAGCTAGCGGAACAGGACTGGAAGCCTTTTTCACAATGGAGGGCGTGCTGGTCGTGGCTGTTTGCACGAAGAAAGATTACATGGCCGTCGCGTTGCCAGAACTCCCACTAGCTGACTCACGCTGGGTGAGTGCAGTGAGGACTCAGCCTCTCCCAAATATCAACGCAGTGCATCAGGGAAAATGTCACACGCCGTTTTTTTCAAGGCCCTCTCGTCTGGATGTTTGACCTAACAGTCAGGATGGGTACGGTCATCAATGAATTGTTCGTTGGAAAGGCGTGTCAACAACCAACGGCGGAGCCGTTGATTTCGTCTGTGGTCGAAAGTAGAACGTGACTTGGCAGAGGTTGAGCTGTACGTCACAACTCCATGCGGCACTATTCTGCTCAGTACAATAGAATGGAAACAGTGGTGCAAAACTTTTCAAGACATTCTTTCGTTACTGGAAATGCATACATGACTTGGTATAGAAAAAAAATGCACCATTAAAGCTCATTCAGTACCAGCCAATTCTGGGCCAAGTCTGAAAAGACGTATAAAAATGTCTTTGGGAGTGAATGAGTTAATCAATCATGAATGTTTAATTTTAGTCTTGTTGATCAAGAACATTTAGTCAAATGCACGTTCCTACACTTTAGCATAATTGTTAAACACAAACACTGAAATAGACCTCCTGAATTAGCAAGGAATTTCGTCTCGTGGTTGTTCATATTTATTTTCCGTTCTCAATGCCAAACCATTTCTCTGCGCCTTTACATCCAGTACATACAGTAAATAACACAAATACTTTCTTGATTATATTTTCAGCATTCAGTCGCCATAGTCCACATTCAAGGCCGTCGTCCTTTTGGTCAGAACCTGGTCAACATCTTCATTGACGGAGAGCTGTCCAAAACAGCTCAGATTCGCTTTCCATCCTTGAGTGAGGTAATAACTTACATTTGTTTCTTTGGTTGTTGCCTACCGACAGAGTTGAAAGCGAGATGGTATGACCTCATAAAAAAATATATCTGTTTTCCATTTGTTTGCCTTGAAGCCTTTTACTTCCTGCTGCATCGGCTCTGCAGGAAACCGAACAACGACCACCACAACCTCGCCTAATCTACACACATCCTTGTCTTCGGGCCAGTCCCCGGAATTTGCCTTTCCCACCAACGCCCACTCTCTAATCCGCTCCCAGTCCTTTCCAGCCAACTTTGCAGGGGGCCGCTGGGGCTCTCTGAATGACTCCACAGTGCAGTCCATCCCAGCGGGGCTGCAGGACACAGAGTGGGGAACGCCCTCTTCTCTGGATGGACTCCTGGGCACCGCCTTCATTTGCCATGAGCCTCTGCAGCCGAGCCAAACAAGAGCGCTGTACGCTGCAGGTAAGCCGCACTGCTCGAATACAAATCGGCAGTTGTACCCGTACCTGTGTTGAAATGTAGCGTCGCTGTCTATCGCAGGCCCAAATCACGTGCCCTTGTTCAAAACGGATGGAGAGTTATCTGATCTCAACGGCAAGCTTGTGCTCTACTACACTCCCCAGGTAAGCGACTGAAAAAGCTGCCAAGGGTGAAAATCAGCCAGTACATTTTTTTTATTTTTTTATTTTATAATTGATTGCCATGCATTTGCTCATGTGTCTGCTTCAGGCATTCAAGAGTCAAATATGTCTGGATTTGTCTCCTAATCATCAATATGACGGCCGGCTAACGGGACACAGAGTCATCAACTGGGACGTGAAGGTTAGATTTATTTTGGTTACGTAAATATGTTGAACTCAGTTGCTGTGAATATCTAGATCTTTTCTGCTTTGGGAGTTTCCATCCCTGCGCAGAATCCATGTGCGTCTCTGGGTGTGTTTCCCCTGCAGGATGCCGTCAATGTGGTTGGGGGCATAGGGGTTTTGCTCCCCCTCCTGGAGCAAGTTTGCGAGGAAGAGCAGGTGTACAACGGCGCTCAGGAGATCTCAGAAGTGCTGGGACCAGAATTGACATCGTCGTCACGAAGCCCGGCCGCAATGCTGCTGCCACTTAAGTCTTCAGGTCAGATTCTGTTTCATTGATTGCACAGTTGGCGTTGAACTGCTGTATGGTAAACGTAGGCTTCAAAACGATTGCATCATGAAATCACAGTTTATATATTTTTTCAGTTTTTTTAATTCTGCTCTCAGGAATGATTTTCTTTAACTTGACTAAACAAATGTCACATATTCTACTGAGAGTGAAAATATATGCTTAACATTCACAAAGTTTGCGGAAGGCTTGATATTTCACCCAGAGCTCCTCAGTCAGATTTCAAGTCAAGTTTATTTCTATAGCCCTTAATCACAACAAAATTCAAAAAGATATCAGCACGTGACATTAGTAACCGTTGGTGTAAAATAACGTCGATCATCCTCTGTTTTGTTACGTTGCGGTTGTCAGTAAGTTTGTGTTTGTTTGTCTTTCCTTCTAGAAGCCAGACTGGAGAGGAACAGCCTCGCGGCCTTCTTGCTGATGATGAAGAACATGATCCGTCGTCATCCTGTCAATCAGGAAAGCCTGCTGCAGTGCCACGGGCCGAGCATCATCGGAGCCATGCTCAGCAAAGTAAGAAATGCTCATTTCAGTATGAACAGACATTTTTTTCATTGCAAAGGTGCTGTCGAACGATAAACGTGGTCATATCATGTCCTTTGGTTTTCGTTGACGTTCATGAATTTGCCAAATGATTTGCATTGACTTAACGTCGATGTCCGGTTTTAACTCATTCACTCCCAAAGACGTTTTTAAGCGTCTTTTCAGACTTGGTCTAGAATTGGCTGGAAACGAATTTTAATGTCAAACGTTAGGGACTGGGCATGATGAAGCCAGATGGACAGCAACGTACACATTTCTCCTCTCTGCAGGTTCCAGAAACTATGATGGACATGAATGTTTTGATTGCGTGCCGGCTGCTACTCGACCAGGTCCTCAACGAGGGGAACGGTCCACTTCTGCAGCAGTTCTACCAGCACCTGCTCTTTGATTTCCGCATCTGGACCAGAAGCCATTTTGCTGTTTGTCACGGTGAGGCACAAGCATGGCGGGATTAGATGGTTTAAGCATAACATACCGTAGGAAGCTCAGGCTATCACACTTGATATGTTGTGAATTTCTTTCTTTCTTTCTTTCTTTTGTAAAAGTTGGTTTCCAAATGTCCTACTGAGCGAATGTTAATGTCCCTTTTCCAAGATCACGTCCAGTACATCTCATCTGTGATCCACAAAGGGAAACAGCGCCTGAAGAGGAAATATGGAGTTCAGTACATTCTGGATACCATTCGCACGTACTACAGGTGAAATTGTATTTTGATTCTGCGGAGAAGACGGAATGTGTCGTGAAATACGTTTCCTTCATGTTTCATATGCAGCGCGGAGAAAGATGGCGGCTGTCTCAGTGACGAGAAGCAGATGATTCAGACGAGTTTGTTTGCGTTGCTGAAAGACTTCCTCAGGTCTCCGACGGCTGAGGAGCTCCATAGTGTCCTCGCTTACATTCTGAGTGCGGGAGATGAGCAGCAGGTACTGATCCCTTGTCGTTTCGGGGGATTTTTCGTGATACATTGCCGGCAAAATGATGCCTATTCACATTGACCTGCATGATAGATTCCAGGGCAGTATTTGGTGATGGCATCATTTCTACCCTGTGGCGGGGCATAGACCATGCGAGAATTAATTTCATTTAGGTGCAGATCTGAAGAAAAGTGCAGTCAGGATTGCTTTTTTGTTTCTGCTACGGCAGTTTCGGTCCTCGGTTTGACTTGATTTTACAAGCTGTGCTGCATTCCATATAATGCAGAGGGGGGAAAATGTATGATTGCACATGCAGCACATAACACTTTGGGTTGTGTGTTTGTTAGCGAGTAGACACTTAACATGTCCCTCCCGAATTCAACCCGACACCTCTTTCTTGGGCGTTTTTGTTCAGGTGGTAAAGGCCCTGGAGGTGCTTTATGAGCTTTTCCGGAGCAGCCCTCCTCGTGAACAGGTGCAGGCTGTGCTTCTGGAGTGGGGAGTGGAACAACTTTATAGTCTCCTTCTCAACCCGAGCTTTGGGGACCGGGCCAGAGAGATGGTCTTCAGGGTCAGAGTAGTTTCGTTCTTTCTTTCTTTCTGTCTGTCTGTCTCTTCTCACTCCTGCCTTCTCTCTCTATAAAACAATCTCCGTTAACACCATCCGGCATCATGCATTGTGTCTGCAGGTTTTATACAAAATCCTGAAGAGCGAGCGTGTGTCCGAGCGCAACAAGCAGCGCCTCAAACTTAAGGACTTTGGCTACCTTGGCCTGGTGTTTTTCCTTGAAGACCTTCCCGTGACCATGACGACTGTGCGATGTCTGTACGAGCAGGTCCTTGCGACAGGTATTTCAATTCAAACAAGAGAGGCCTTTACAATCGCAAATGGGAAGTATAAGACAATGACCCCGATCGCTTGCATGAACAACAACTGACAGCAATCCAATGAAAACTAAAAACAATGATCAAAGTCTTCCTTCCCTTTTTTGCTCATCCTTTTAATGATTCCTTGTTGCTTCTTTTTTTTCCAAACCATGACTAGTTACAATTTGTTGTGATTAGGCCAACACAACCAGTCAAAAGGTTTCCAATGCGTCCAAACCTTTGACTGGTTATGTAATTCTCTAGGTGAATTTAGTTGCTCTGGTCATTTTTTTTTAATCCAAGTAAAATGAAAGGGATTGAAATTAGTCAACGCAGTATAGCCAATTAAGCCCCAGCATCACATTATAACATTGAGTGGTAAATACGGAATCGTTTCCAACGTCTGCATGCCTTCCCTCAGACACGAGCCCTAACTTCAGAGACCTCCTAGCTGTGGTGTGTCTGTCCCACCGGGCTGACCTGGCTGTCCGGCTGGATGTTTGTCGCAAGGTCAGTCTGACCTTCTGCCACTCGAGCTTCATCTTCATCAAAGCAATCTTTCGCTATTGGGACAAATTATCTTCATGTCTCCTGTGGTTTTGCAAACAGCTCTTCCACCTCATCTATCTCAGCGAGGACTACGTGAAGCAGCTGGCCAAACAGCCCGGTTGGCAGGATGTTCTCACCAAACTTTATGTGAAGGAGTCCTACGAATCGTTCGCCGCTAGCCTCTCAGGATCCACCGAGGCCAACTTCCGGCCTCCGTTGCGTCGAGACCCGAGTCTGCTCATCGAGGATGCGCGTACGGGCATCTTCCTCAACTACGGCACCTCGCAGGAGGAGGACGACGACGAGGAAGAGGAGGACGGCGTCCAACGAGATATCTCCGAGGGATATTCCGATTTATCCCAATCGCCGCCCAGTGGCGTGGGAGGCCAGCTGAAGTCATTCGATTCGACAGACCAAGAGAGTCACTCGTCCTCCCTCTCCAATTCCATCGTGGTGGACATTCCCTCGTCTCGCGTCGATGAGGAAGGGAGAGATTACCAGCCTTTCTCCCCGTATGGAACATCGCCACCTTTTGATTTGGAACTAGGCAGCATGGGAGAGACGGTCACCCCAACAAGTAGCCTCACAAACACACCATCCCCTCTGGAGTACAGCAAAGCCTTTCCGCCGCAGCGACCCAGAAAAAGCTCCAGTCTATCCAATGTTTTGGACCACGCCAGTTACGGGACAGACCCTCCCACCGGAGACACGATCTCCAACACGTCCAATCCACAGGTTTGGATAATGACGGTCATATCTTGAGCTTTATCTCCGAAAGCTTTCTGGTGTTTTCTGTGAGGCTTGGTGTCTGAGTGTTGGTTGACTTTTAGCAGACACCAGAAGAGGAGCTCTGCAACCTGCTCACCAACATTATCTTCTCGGTGCTTTGGAGCGGCAGTGGGGCGGACGGGCCCGAGGATGTGGTCTGGAGAGAGAGGGGCCAGGTGTTTTCTGTTCTCACGAAACTGGGTTCCTCCTGCCAACTGGTCCGCCCGCCCGATGACATCAAACGGAGGTTATCTTCTCTCACAAGCCGTTTGATTATAGTCCACCAGGAGGATACTTGTTTCCGACACGTAACGCTACTTGAGATCATAAGACCGGTCAAAATTGGAATTGCTATCCTCAATTTTGAATGTAATTCGAAAGAGAATTGAGTTCAGTTCTGTTAAAAATTTTAGCTGACCTTGTTATCAGCTTTGTGGTCATCTGCCATGCATTTGTAATTCTTGAATCGATTGAATGCCATTTCTTTATAAAGCCACCAAATCAAAATTTATGCACAAGCACTTTTCATATGAATCAGGATTAAATCCGTACTCACAATGCATTACAATGATGCCTTTGAACAGGAATAAACCGTGCATCAAAAGATTTGCTGGGGTGGCCAGTTATTTGGACCAAATTGCCGGGTTTAAAGTGAAGCCACTTTTATGCTGCATTCCAGATCATTTGGCACAGCAGCAGGACATTAGAATGTTTTTTTTTTTCGCTTGTCCCTTTTAGACGTAAGTCACAACATTAGTGTGTACATTCACACGGTCATTGCGGCTGACATTGATGACATCATTAAATGTGTGGTGACGTCACTGTGGCAGCGACAATATCTTGGAAGGCAGTAAATGCACACTTTACTAACCTGACACTACACGACTTGACAAAAATATAATACAAACATTATCAGTACACGTTTTTGTCATGATATCCTGAGGAGCCGTGACAGCTTTTTCATTTTACATTCTAAATGTGTGTTTTTACGCCATACGTTTTATGACATTACGTGGTGTTGTGCCACTGTGTGTAACAGTCTGCTGGAGATGATGCTGGAATCATCTTTGTCCGACCTGAGGGACGCCCAGGGAGTGTTCCTGCCTTTTTGTCCCAGCCTGGTGAGGCTCCTCAGGTTGCTGCAGGACTTCCTGTTCGCCGAGGGAACCGACAATCATACACTGTGGAGTGAAAAGGTGCATCCGACGGCCTGCCTCACACATCGTTTGGATTTTTTTTCTCACACTCAGTCCAAATGCTTGAAACTTGATACCACTGACAGTATGCGGTGAGAATTTATCCGTTTGAATGCCATTATTATTTTACATGCATTTCTTAGGCAGCGTCATGCCGGGTTGGTGACTCAGTAGTGTATTTGTATCCATTCAAGCCTCCCTAAAATACCGTCATTGAGATGAATTGGTTGCATCATTGTTAAAATTATGGTTAAGATCAGGTTCAAGTTCTTCTGGTTTGAAATGAGGTCTACGCTTTCACTGCGAATCCTTTGTTGATATTCGCTTCATCACAGATCTTTGAAGGGGTTGTGAACCTACTGGACAAGTTGCAGGCCTGGCACAGCACCCCCGGTAACCCCGGAAGCACAGAACTGAAAGAGATGTCCCAGATCGGCCTACGCATCATCACCGGCTATATCCAACAGCAGCAGTCACAGGTTGGTTGTCCCTTTTATCGCCTGCAATATTTAACTTACGTTGAAGGGTTCACACAGACAGAGGCAGATTACAAATACCAGACCTTGTAGGGGTTTCACTTCAAAGACATTTGAGTCATTCATCTTGTGGGGAGTGTTGGGTATGAAAGGGTAGCTCCTCTCTGAATTATGACTGCCGTTGCTGTAGCACCGTGGGACTGAGCGATCATAACTGAAGCAACCACAAGGCTTCCGATCACATGATTTGTTGGTTGAAATACTCATTTGCGGAGTAGAGCAACCCCCACAAAGCCATTTATCAAAATACATCAAATAAATCGTGCCGTGAATCAGTAGATGTGTTTGCTGTTTCATTTAAAATCGGTCTGTGTGATGTAACTGCATTGTTTGTATATTTTTTAGACGTGCATTTTCTTTCTTCCTGTGATAAGGTAATGCCAAATCATGTCGTACTCCTTTTTATCCTTCTGATAAATACAGTACTGTATATCTGAAACATTGCAGATACGAGTTCACATTCTACTATCTCATAAAATAAAAACATGGAAAGCATTTTTTTTACCCTTCTACACTCCCGAAAAATTACAGCAAAAAAGCATTAAAATGTGTAAGTGCAGTTTAAAGTGGTGTAAATTGCGCCATACTGAGAAATGTTCACAGGATTTAACGACATGAAGTTCCAATTATTGAACGAAAGCAACTTTTTTTGATGTATGAGTTAGTTATTGTTACTTATATGTTGAGATAGCACTTTTTACTGACTCACAATGTGCTGCATAGAAGGCAGAGAATAGAGACTCACAAATTTATCGATTTCAATTGACGCCACTTAAAAAGTCCTCCTGCCTCCTCAGGTGTGTGTGATGGCCTTCGTGAAGCTGCACAGTCTGCTGCAGACTGTGCTGTGTCTCAGCTGGGAGGAGGTCTGCTTCCTGCTAGGCCGCATTGGCGCCCCCCTCTGGCCAGACAAGGACGCGACGGACATCAACAACACTGAGCATGCGGAGATGTTCTCCCAGGTGGTCCCGGTGGTGCGAGCACTCCTGGACCAGCATGCAGACCCAGTTACGGTCCAACAGCTGCTCCCTAGTCTGCCCATCACCAATGGCAGCACCACATTTGCCCAAGATCTGAAGGCCTACTGCCACACGCTGGAATGGCAGAGCTTTTACCAGCAACAGGTCAGCAGCTGTTATTGTTTGACGAGATTCAATGAAAGTTGCCTACTCATCATAAAAATCAATATCTTTCCAAAACAAGGTTATGAAAAATTTTCGAACTCGCACCAATGTAGTTAATATATTTCAACCCGATGTCAGTTTGAATTCTCTCCTTGCAATGTGTGTCTCTGGACAGGGCGCGACACAAAACAACATGAAGTTACAAATCCCCCTCAGTGTTCATAATAAATTCAGTACATTGAATGAAAAATATCTCCACATTTGAGCTTTTTCCCTTTTCTAGCCATCAAAAAAAAAAAAAAAAGATAAGATTAAAAATCCTTTATTAGTCTCGCAATGGAGAAATTCCCAATTCACAGCAGCAAAGTTATGAAAGGAAGAAGTAGAATAACAAAAAATAGGAGCTGCTGGAAAGGCAGCCACTCTCGCGGCGCCGTCTTGAAGTCAAAATATCAAAATAACACAACACAACACATAAGACACAGACAGTCGTGCAATCTTAATCACTTTTCCTGCATACACTTTGTTGTTGTGTATGACAATAACTACGTTTTATTGTTCTGTTTCAAAGACACAAGCATATATGCAAATATTTATGTGTTCACTTTCTTTAAGAGGATATTTTAAATAAATAGTTGCGAATACAGTACAATTGCTCTACCACTTTATCCAGTGGTACTGGAATCAATTAATAAATTGGAAAAAAAAGGTAGCCAATCTTACGTTAAACATTTCTGCCCCACTACAAACCGCAACCACCAAAATAAACAGAATGTTAAATGTTTATCTCTCTAACATTATCCGTGTTAAGAAGTTAGTTTTAAAGTGATGGTTTTTCGATTTTATTGTTGGGTGTTTTAACGTGCCCATTGTCAATAAGTTCAAAGATCTCAGTCTTGGGTGCTGTGATAGTATATTTTTCTGCTTATGTTTCTGTGTGCAGGTTCGGCCCACCATGGAGCAGTATGAGTTGGACACGTTTGGGCGGAGTCATGACATCATGTCCAATTTCTGGAATTCCTGTTTCGATGACCTCATGAGTACGGCCTTCAAACGAGACAAAGACAGATCGGACAGTAAAGCAAAGTTTCAGGTGGGAGTAAGGTGCAGCGCTCCCATGGGTAACCGCAACACTCGACCTCTCCGCTTATCCGACAATGATGTGCACGGTCACAGGAATTGATCGTCGACCCCTACCTGAAGCGCGTTCGAAGTGAGAATGGGCGCTACGTCAGTTGGCAGAAGCAAAGCTCCAACCAGCAGGGGGTGGTGTGGCAGCACTGGAAGGCTCTGCGAAGGCTGTTGACCAGCGAAAGAGCGGTGTGGGCCAAGAAGTACGACTTCCTCTCAGCCACTGTTATTTTTATTCGCTTTACCCAAACATGCTTTACATTCCTTCTGACAGTCTGCTTTGCCACTTTCCCCTGGAATCTGTTTGTGCCTCAAAGCGCTCTCCTGCTTACCTCTTTGCAGCCCGGCTGGCCTTCAACTCTTTTCCACTCTCACTGCCTTCCTGGTTATTTTCGGAGACAGAGAAACACATGCTTCATTTTTTTTTCTATACGTTCTGCAGAAATCAGCCTCAGGTCAAGTGGATACTGTCCAGTGCAGAGACATATTCAAAAATGCGCCTCAAACTTGTTCCCAACCACCATTATGATCCCCACACAGAGGCCAGTGCCCAGAGGGACAACATGGGTACGTAACACAGTGGACCATGATGCATTTGGCCTGTTTAAAAAAAATAAATTCAAAACATAATGATATCATTATTTTTCCAGGAGTGGACAGTCCACGTTCCGAACCTCTGCCTTTGGCTGTTGCTAAACAAGCCAAAGTGAGCGATATGGAGGACGACCAGTTAGGAGACGAGGATCTTGTTTTTTTAGATAACAAGTGAGTTCACTCAGTAAAGGTGCACTTCACATTCAGCTCTTGATAAGAACGCTTTTACAATAGGCTGGCAAACAGTATATCCAATTCAAATATTCCGTCCTCACTTTTGCATTTAGTGTGGAGGCCGAAGACGAGAGCCAAAAAGAAAAGCTGGTTTTATCCGAAGACTGTGAACTCATCACCATCGTAGCCAAGGTTCCCGGCCGCCTGGAGGTCACCACGCACCACCTTTACTTCTACGACGGCACCATTGAGAAAGAGGAAACGGAGGAGGGTGAGCAATATACATTTCATTGAATACACATATACCTGTACTGTGTGTGTGTGTGTGTGTGTGTGTGTGTGTGTGTGTGTGTGTGTGTGTGTGTGTGTGTGTTCTATTTACCTTTGTGATAGTATAAAAGTTTCCAAAGAGGGGAGAGGTAGGAGTGTCTGTTGTTTGAAAACAGAATCCACAAATTTAGCTACCCGTTCTGTCTTGAAACCTACGATTTCAACGGTGGTTTATTTAACAGTCGCACTCAACAAATAATTAGAAAAAAAAAACCTTGAGCAATGCTTCCCATGAAATATGGCAAAAGCGTTCAGTAGGTTTATCATCGTGGCCGTTGTTTGTCGTGATGTAGACCTGCACTGCATCAAAAAAGTGAGTTTTTTTATTTTTTATTTTTTTTAATGACTTCATTTAGCAACATGAGGACAAAAAATAATAAGGAGCACTTGTCACGATACAATGCAGCACCATTGTAAAACTACAGTAAGGAACATATTGTTTGCAAAAAAAAAAAAAAAAAAAAAAAAAAGATAATTAGCACACAAATGTTGGATTCTGCATTTTCATTGGATGCCGTTAGATGTGGTCGGTGTATGTAATGTTGTGGCCATGTGAGAATGTCGTAAGCGGTATTTAAGTCTAAGTATGGGCATGACAATTGTCCATCCCTGCAGGAATCGGTTTCGACTTCAAGCGACCTCTGTCTCAGCTCCGAGAGGTCCATTTGAGGCGCTACAACCTGCGTCGTTCTGCACTGGAGCTTTTCTTCATCGACCAGGCTCACTACTTCATCAACTTCAAGAAGAAGGTGATGTCGAGTTCACAGCATTTTACACTTTTGCCCAATTCAAGGTCTCAGAACAGACTCTTTATCTTTCCTCTCCTTAGTTACGTAATAAAGTGTATTCAAGGATTCTGGGCCTGCGCCCTCCCAACCTTTTTTACTTTGGATCCCGATCACCCCAAGAGCTGCTGAAAGCATCGGGCCTCACACAGGTGTTTATAGCCAATTTTAGTCTCTCATGTAGGATTATTATTTGCTAAATGTCCCGTCTGGTGCTGATCTGTTTCTCATGTGTTGCACAGAAATGGGTCTGCAGGGAAATATCAAATTTTGAATATTTGATGCAACTCAACACCATCGCTGGGCGCACTTACAATGACCTATCGCAATATCCTGTGGTAAGACCACACATGAGCGGAGAGACAAGAGAGTGGAGGCAGTGCACGCACGCACACACGCACGCACGCACGCACGCACGCACACACGCACGCGCGCACACACACACACGCACGCACGCACGCGCGCGCGCACACAGATTCGCCACAAATGACATCCGTGTTGTCTTTGTTCAGTTCCCCTGGATACTCTGCGACTACACTTCCCCCGTTCTGGATCTGGAAGACCCGACAGTTTTCCGAGACTTGTCCAAACCTGTTGGTGTGGTCAACCCTCGCCATGCGCAGGCGGTCAAAGAGAAGTAAGTTGGCCTTCAAGGTCTTTTTGAGACGAGCAGTGGTGTATAACCAAAAAAAAAAAAAAGATGTTATAGTATTTAGCAAAATGGAGCAGTAGTAGTTTATCTGTGAGGACTGTTTCTTCAGAACAAGGTTTTGTTTGACATACTGCACAATAAAAAAGAGTAAAATAGCCACGACGCAATATGAAATAGACATGAACCGAGTCTAAGGTGAGTTCGCCTTTGACGGGTTACAATTAGCATTTCATAAAAATGGTATTCATACTCGCAATAGTGTAAACGTACTCTAGCAATAACCAAAGAACTAAAAGTGCGTAAAATTGGTCATCATAAAAAGACGCTGTTGTGTTTTTATGACATATCAAGCACAAATTATGTGTAACACTCACTGTTCGTATGAAATAAATCTGGTGTTTAACAGTACTAAAAACGCAGTTAAGTGTTCCAATACTGCACATAAAAAGTATTTAAGTACAAGCCAGTAAACTGAAGGAAAAAAATGGACACAAGGAAAACATGAAACAAGAGCAAATCGAATCAAAACCAAATCAGCAAAAACACAGATCATGACAAATGTTGCAATTCGTTCTTCAACTTCAGCTGTCGTCTCAGTGAGGAAAAGAGACTTCATATCCCCTGCTAAAAACCGCTCGTAAACTGGCTAGAACAAGATATTAGTCTTGGATTCACTTTTTTATGGCGAAGAACACCCAAGTCGAGTGCGTTTTCGATTGTGGACTTAAAACAATAGCGGGGAATAATTGGCCGATGCGTCCTTCATCACATCTTGAAAAATAATCAACTTCATTTTTTTGGGGCGGGCATTTGTCAAGGCACCGCCCACCAACTTGCAGCACAATGCTGTCTTTGGCTAACTCATTGTTTTCCACCAGATATGAAAGCTTTGAGGACCCGACGGGCACCATCGACAAATTCCACTATGGCACACACTACTCCAACGCAGCAGGAGTCATGCACTACATGATCCGCATGGAGCCGTTTACCACGCTGCACATCCAGCTGCAGAGCGGCAGGTGGGAATGACATCAAGGTGTAGCAGGCCACGGCGGGCAGATCCAATCCTAAACGGACACGTGCTCAACTATGTTTAGGTTCGACTGCGCGGACCGACAGTTCCACTCGGTGGCAGCGGCCTGGCAAGCTCGCATAGAAAGCCCAGCTGATGTCAAGGAGCTCATCCCAGAGTTCTTCTACTTCCCGGAAATCCTGCAGAACATGAACGGTGCGTTTCGGGTCGATGTGCGTTGCACTGATGCATGACGCCAAGCACGTACCTCACTTCTTGTCGCAGGCTTCGACCTGGGATCCTTGCAGATATCTCAGGATCCAGTGGAGGACGTTCTGCTGCCCCGCTGGGCCACGTCGAGGGAAGACTTCATCAGAAAGCACAGGAAAGCTCTGGTGAGAAGTGGGCGTGCGATGCTCTTCCCACAGCTCCTTCCAAACAACTCTTCAAGTTGACATCACTTGATTTGACTTTAGGAAAGCGAGCATGTGTCGTGTCATCTACACGAGTGGATCGACCTGATTTTCGGCTACAAGCAGCGAGGCGAAGAGGCAGTGAAAGCCCTCAACGTCTTCTACTACTGCACCTACGAAGGTACAAGATTTTTCATCATCAGGAAAAAAAAAGAAATCAAGCTTATCATTTCATGGGTTTTTTTTGTTTTTTTTCTCCAGGTGCTGTAGATCTGGACGCCATTGCGGATGAGACAGAGCGCAAGGCACTCGAAGGCATCATTAGTAACTTTGGACAAACGCCCTGCCAACTGTTAAAGGTGCGACTTTCAAATGAGCTCATAACTTCTCCCTTTACTTTTTGGACTATTTATCAGTATCCCGTGTCCTCCCTGAAAAGCTGCAGTCACATTTTCATCTGCAAACAGGAGCCTCACCCACCACGTATGTCAACTGCAAATGCTTCGAGGCGGCAGTCCCGCATGGACACTCTGCCAGTTAACATCTTTGATCACCTTGATAAGCTGCGCCCATTTGTGGAGGTGAGCTTACTGCATCAACACATCTGTCCAGGTTTGTTATACTGACTGTCACCGCAACCCTAGTGAGGACAAAGCTGTTCAGAAAATGGATGGATGGATGGATGGATTATTACTATTATTATTTTTATTATTATCCATCCATCCATTTTCTAATTCGCTTATCCTCAAAAAGGTTGCGGGGCGTGCTGGAGCCTCTCCCAGCCGTCTTCGGACAGTCGGCTGAGTACACCCTGAATTAGTTGTCAACCAATCGCCGGGCACACATAAGACGACCAACCATTCATGCCCACAATCACACCTGGGGACAATTTAGAGTCTTCCATTAACCTGCCATGCATGTTTTTGGAATGTGGGAGGAAACCGGAGTACCCGAAGAAGACCCACTCAGGCACGTGGAGAACATGAAAAACTCCATATAGGAAGGCCGGAGCCGGAATCGAACCCAGCATATTATTATCATTATTATTATTATATAGCGTATCGTAACCTGTACTGGTTTGTCTAATCCCAGGTGGTGAGTGATGGCATTCCCCTAGTCCAGGCGGTCGTACCAAAGAACCAGAATCGGTCCTCCATCATCCATGGCTCCGATATACTGGTACAGTTTTGCTCAACACCTTCACCGTGGAGAGAGCTAACCAGGCTAAAAACAAAACAAAACACACAATTCATTTTTTTAATCAGCTTCCTTTTGTACTTCCAGGTGACAGTGAGCTCCAGTGGCTTGATAGGGACACATAGCTGGCTGCCATATGACAAGAACATCGCCAACTACTTCACCTTCAGCAAGGACCCAACCATTAATAATCCCAAGTGATTGCATTTTTTGTTTTTTTACACTTGTACTGTAAATCATGTAACAATTGGTTCAGAGATAAGAAAAATACCCAGATATTTTAATCATCTCACCAATGGCAAATAATATGAGATGATTATTACATATCACACACAAGCCTCATAAATAACATAAAGTAAATAATCTAATCTTCATCTTTTTTACTACATTTTAAGACCATCAACAAAATAGAGAACATCTGTGTGCTGTTTTTCTGCAAGAAAACATCTGGGATGTTTCAGGGCCCGTCCTTTTAAATTGACCTTGAACATGAATAACAAATACACATTCCCCAAAAAACTCAAACAATGTGGTTTGGAGCCATTTGGAGATGTCATTTTCCTCGAGTGATGGTTTTAATGCGCTCATTGTAATCACTTTCAGGCTACAGCTCACATGCACTCGGTCTGTTAATTTTCAGAACCCAACGTTTCCTTGGCGGACCTTTCTCACCCGGCGTGGAGATCAGTGCTCAGGTTCTGGTGGTGTCAAATGATGGGCGCTTGCTGTTTAGCGGAGGACACTGGGACTGTAGTCTGCGGGTCACCCAGCTGGGCAAAGGCAAGCTGGTGGGCAGGATCTGCCGGCACATTGGTAAGCGCGAACTTAGTGGACACTGCATTAGGCACACCTGCACAAGTATTGTTTTGACAAAAAACAGGATTTAATTTAACAACATGTACAGTATAATGTGGAGATGTGTTTTAAATTTTAAATTCAGCGGTTCGGTGAACTTCTATACAAGTTGTTGAATGAATGAATACCCCTCCAACAGTGTGAATCAAATTTTGGATTTTTAATTTGAATTCTGTGTTTCCCCAAAGATGTTGTCACGTGCTTGGCTCTGGATCTGTGTGGCATCTACCTCATCTCAGGCTCAAGAGACACATCCTGTATCGTGTGGCAGGTTCTACAGCAGGTAGAAACAAAAAATAGGGTCAGGCATGTTGGTGCATCCGGGTGAGAAAAGGATCCTGTGAACTTCACCGAGCATTCTTTTTCCATTTTAGGGTGGCTTCTCCAGCACGCTGTCTCCTCGACCCATTCAGGTGCTGTGCGGACACGACCAAGAGGTTACCTGTGTGGCCATCAGCACAGAACTGGACATGGCTGTTTCAGGCTCAAAGGTCTCGAAATAGCTAATACAAAATACACACATTTTTATTTGCAGTACATACAGTACAGTATGACTCAGAAACATTACTTGGATTGTGTAAAAAAACTCAGGTCAAAATGTACACATTTGTACTACTCACTGAATAAAACAATGTGTTAATGAGGCATAGGTTGCCATTTTCTTCCTGTACTGTTATCAACCACCATTGGCACATTTTAGTACTTTTATGGGAACTTACAGACGGTAGTAGCAAACATGATAGGTAAACATAATAGATGGGTGAGGTGTTAAGTAGGTAGGTTGGTATATAGATGGGTTGGTGAATAAGTAGATCGGTAGATAGTTGGTTGTTGTCGATTGTAAATGGGTAGTTAGCCAGCTTAAATGTTAAGTTGCTGTGGTAGGTGGTGAGTAAGTTAGAGAAGATGGTAATTAGCATTACCAGTTAATAGGTAGGTCGGTTAGTACATAGGAAGGTATGTAGGTGGTTGGTAGTTATATGATAGCTAGGTAATAGCTAACTAAATGCTTGTACGTAGGTAGGTTAGATGGGTAGATTGGTAGTTGATGGTAGAAGGTAATTAGGTAGTTTGGTTGGGACAGAGGGTTTGGTAGATGATACGTCGGTATGTAGCCAGTATGTAGCTAGCTAGGATGGTATGTGGCTAGGTACAGTATGTAAAGTAGAAAGGAGAACATATGTAGGTAGGTAGGTAGGTCGGGAGTTAAGTGGTTGCTCGGTAGGTAGGTTTTAAGTAGGTGATAAAATAGGGAAGTAGATTATGTAAATAGGTGGTTGGTTGGTGACAAGAAATATTTGTATGTGTAATTTTTCAAACTGTGAATAACATGTTATACTCTCTTGATTGTTGACTGGTAGGACGGGACCGTGATCGTGCACACGGTCAGACGAGGCCAGTACCTGAGGACCTTGAGGCCCCCAGGTGAGCCCTCCCACATCTCCCAGCTGCAGGTGGGCATGGAGGGCCACGTGGTGGTTCAGACTTCGAGGGGTGAGCCATCCAATGCTATGAAGGTACGTGAACACAGCAGGCAGATGATGACTTTTTGTTTACAGTCAACTACTTTTCTCAAATGGTGCTCATTCACAACAGGGGACGGACTCCATCCATGTTTATTCGGTCAATGGCTGCCTGTTGTCTTCCTTCAACATGGAGGAGCAAGTGTGCGCTCTCCACCTGGTATCTGAATACATCATGCTGGGCACCATGCAAGGCAAACTCCATGTCCGCCAGCTGTGCAGGTAGATACCGCTAAACCTCTAAACTACACAGTTTCAGAAGTCCAGAAACCTGGAAGTTGAGTTGAGGATTTTATGAACTCAATGAAAGTTGGCCTTCCATTAGAATTCATGAGACTTGTTCACCCCATCACTCTGACTAATACCTACAGCACAATATATATTTCAGTGTGAAAACAGATTTTACCTTTGTTGATTAGAATTAGTATCATATATTTAAAAATTGAAATTGTTTCAGACTGTAATCAACACGAATGATGAATAGAATAAACATACTTCCCTATGATTGAAAGCAAACTCCCTCAGTCCTTTTGTGTCTTAATGGATTCCACCTGGATTTTCCATGTGTGCCTCGACAGTATAGTGATTGATTTATTGGCTCAAAAAAAAACATTTACGTTTCGTTGCTTCGGATGAATCTGCAATGTTGCAGGGGTTTTTTCCCCCCACGTCAAGTTTCATTTCCATTTCCATGTATGGACATTTTTACTGTCTTTGCAGTGCCCACCGCACACCCCAAATGCAGATACTGGAAAATTGCCCACTGCTCCAGTGTATCATTTATTGTGTGTTGGTTATGGCCATTGTATAATGTGCGACCTCTGTGACTCAATGGCCCTCAGTTCGATTCCCATAAGGAACAAATATTTCCTGATCCAGCATACCACATCATCTGTTTCTATCTGCCTATTCATCAGACAATGAAAAAAGGAACAGCTCATCATCCAAAGCATGTCACATCTTCAAGTATCATCTATTTTACATTTGTTGAAAACCTTTGTGATGCGTTTCATTGGTTATAGTAATGATAAATATTCGATATGCAATGAACTCCATATCTTAGAGGTTTGACATTCTCAAATTTGTCTTTTTGGGGAGCTTATCTAACATGATTCAATGAAAAATGTACCTAATTCCTGTTTAATCTAATCCATTGGTGACAAGCAACTATGTTGAGGTGATGTTGAGCATCCTTTTGTCAGGCCAAAGCGCGTTTTGTGGGAAAAAAATGCATCTGCAAACGTTTTGGGGAAGGTGTCAATTACTTGGCACTTTATCTAGTTATCCATCTGCAGTATCTCCTGACATCATGTCTTTAAAAGCTTTTTAGGAAGACTTATAATAAAATGCTTTTTTTTTTGGGGGTTGTCTTCTTTATAACAGCCTGAATGCCGCAATCCCACCCTTGGCCTTGAAAGTCCCCGTGAGGAGCGTGTTTGTCACGAAAGAGAACAGCCACATCCTGGTGGGCCTGGAAGACGGGAAGTTGATAGTGGTGGGGGCGGGAAAGCCGGAGGAGGTGAGAACCAGGACATGAAGCGCTTGTGAGATGTGGGAGCTGTGAAGGGAAGTCGTCTCGGTCACGCACATGCAAAAGTGAATGAAAAAGAAAAAAAATAAGCTTTCTTTTTTTTTTTCACCTGATAATGGTGTGACACTGACTGGTGTCAAACTACAAATTTAGTCCGCCGTGTCATTTCATGATGTTGGGAATAAATGAATAACAATTCACGGAAGAACTATTTGAATTTAGGTTGGAAATGCAAGTCAGTGCTTCAGGCCAGTCTAACGATGTCTTCTGGTGTCAGGTTCGCTCAGGACAATTCTCCCGCCGCATTTGGGGATCCACTCGCCGCATCTCTCTGGTGTCCGCAGGCGAGACCGAATACAACCCCGCCAACGAGAGCGCCGGCAAATGAGAGTGACTCTGACGAGCGCTCGCGGGGCTGCTCTCTGACCACAGACTTCTTATGGCTTTCTTTTCACAAGCCTGGGAACTTCTCAGACCAACGGAACACTCAGCACTTTTTTTTTTTTTGTTTGTGTTTCTTTTTTTTTTTTTTTCTAATCTGGGAAGAGTTTTATATTTGATTGTGGACTACTGTCTGTTTTTAATCAGCATCATTCCAAAGAGTGGCCTTGTTTTGAAGAGGCAGAAAAGCTTGGCGTTTTAGCTTGAAAACTGCTGTACAAACATTTCAGGAAGGAGAGAGAGACACACACACACACACACCCACCCACAAACATGTACACACCACTTTTTTTTCCAGTTGCTGTGCCAATGCTTCTTAAAACTCCTGCAAACTTGAAATCCTTTTGAGAGCTGCTTCATGCAATACTGGTGAATACCACCCGATGTCCACCACAGTGCCCTAGCAAGGAACCCTGCTGTCTTTAAAACTGTAATGCTGTTACATTTAAAGCACAAAAAGTGCTTCGATGGTCAAGAAAGTGCCGTACATCCTCTTCGTCGTCGATGTTGTTGATTGATGGTCGTCTTGCACATTGTGGCTCGTGTGATGGAACTATTCCCCCCCCCCCTCAACCACATATGCACTACTCCGAAAAAGGTAACATTTCAGGATGACTTCATTGAAACTTCTTTAAACTTTTGAATTCATATGTCTGGTCACTGTTGCTTTTTCTTTCTTTTCGTTGAGCTGAATGGCAAAATTCACAACAGGTGTTTCGATCAATTATCGGACCAATCCATTTCCTGGTCCCATTCGAATTGGTAAACTTCATCATAATGTTCACGTTTTGACATCATAAGACCACGACAACAGCTAACTGGCTTCAAACAGGATTTTCACCAAAGAAAAGTGTAGCCACTTAGTGTGAGAAGACTACAATATATGCCTTTCTACTCATAGGATGTATTCTATGTAATTATGACCTCATAATATTTTGTTTTAATGTAAAGATGTTGTCTTAAGAATTGGCTGTGGGACAAAGCAAATTGTCTGTGGTCTGATGTGTATGTTCAAGGTTTTTGTTCACATTTTTTTTTCCTTTTAAATGAAATTTTATACATCAAACGTACCAGAGTTATCGGTACTCAGTATTGGGTATGTCGTCAAAGATTGAATAGTCAACATTTGTCTGAAAAACGTGGTCTGGAATATCCCTATTCAAAAGTTTAGAGAAGGTCAAATGAGGTTGACTTGAAAAGAATACACTGGATTTTAGGTTTGAATAATTCTGAATTTTGGTAAGTCGCCTGTCGTGCATTCAACACAAAATGTGCCTTTTTAGCTCATCGGTCCGAGCTCACCATCTGCCTCTGGCATTGAGACACACACATGACTCACATGTGCAGAGGATGGTTTTAATGATGTGAAGTCAAGCGTTGGCTGCTATTGCACTGTTTAGAAAACATCTGAAGCCCGAATGTGAGCTTCAGAGGAATTCTTCCGCTGCGGTTGGAACATGGTAGTTGTTATGCAGTGTCATGACATACCAGCCAACTGTTTGGATCAATGTGAGAAAAACAAAAAAACAATCGATCAGCATTTGGAAAAAGCCCCTCCATTCCCACACTTGTTCAGTCTGTTAAAAAAAAAGAAAGAAAAGAAAAGGGGGTATGTTGTATAAAGAAATGTAAAAATGCAATTCGCCTTGAATGAAACACTTCACCCTGCTATGCATTCATGCTCAAAATTCTTATTGTAAATACACACTGTATATAACGTTTCTGGCGTTGTGTGATTTTAACTTAATGCTTCATGCCAGCACTGCCTTCAATATGAACTTGATTTCTATTATTCAGCCTTTGTATTGTTTTTTTTTTTTGTTGTTGTTGTTGAAAATACATTTGACTGTACTTTACTTAGAGTCCAACTGACTTTTTCTGATATCTTATTATATTTATATCTCCTGAGCAGAGTCATACAGTGGAACTTCCTGCTTGCAATTCGACATAAACCAAAATATTCTTCTGAAGTTGCACACAAATGTACAAATTCTGTAAGGCCACCGTTCAGCAGGAATAGAAGGATTTACTTTTTTGGGTGTGGGGGCGGGGGGGCGCCCTGAGGTGTAAAATAAAAGAAGCATGTCAGTTTTAAATTGAGTCAACGCAGTCAGAATCCAGGACTGTCCTAATATTTTTGTCCATCACCCACATAAGTGCGGTCAATTAAAAACATGAGGTTGAGCTTTATTTTATGTTATCATTTAAAATGGTTAACTTTTTTTTTTATACATTTGTGTCAATTAGGACAAATGAGATGCCACGAAATGTCTCGGGCTTTTTGTCATTTGCCATCACAGACTATTTTATCGTTTTTACTCCGGATGTTCAATACCACTTTTTTTTTTAAGACCGATATCAGTACTAGTGCAAACCTTTTACCTACTCACCGATACCACGTAACCGATACCACAAGTACTTTTGATGCATAATATGTAGTATTAAACCAATGACAGATCATTTTAAAGAACGACCTTTCAATTATTTCTGACCAAAGACAGAGCAGTCACTCTGCAAAAGTCCCAAATAAAACACAAACAAGTAGCTCAGGATTTAGAATCCATTTGTAATAAATTAAACAAAAGTGCAAAATAAAACAGAAAATAAAACTCTTTCAGTTTTCCTCTTTGTTATTTTCCAAAATAATACAGGTGCAACTGCGAACTGTTACGCATGACACTACAAAGTTGGCAAAATTTAACATTTTACACATTTGGGTTAATAAAGAATGTGCAAAATGCTACCTATCACATGCACAATATCTCGTAACACGTTTGTCTTCAAACTTTCCTGTTTATCGTTTTTAATTTTATAAGTATTTCCTTTAAAAGATTCATAGGTGGCTACACTTTGACCTTTATTTCAATGACAGTCAACTTAAGAGGATCGACTGTACAAAGCCTAATATGACTTGCAGATCCAGTTTTGAGCCCATTTCCCACCCCTCTTCTCTTATCAGCGAAGGCCGAGACGATGATTCCCGTGTGAAGGGAGGAAGCTGCCGCACAGATCCTCCTGTGGCCTAATCCGGGCCTTGCATGCGTCTGTGATGTTAGGCCCGTCGCAGTTGAAAAGGTCACGAGTGAGTAACATCGCATTTTACTCTCTGGAAGACACTTTGATCTCCTGGTGGTTTGAACATCCTGTCGGCCTCCCCGTAAACACCTCCGGGGTACAATTGAGTGGAGATGTGGAGGTGGGAGGGGGAACGGGGTGATCAAACCAACCTGACCCCCCCCACAGTCAAATACAAACCACAAAACAGTGAATACGGGAAGTGGAAGAGGAGGGTGAAGGGGGCTACGGTCGTTCTGATGTGGCCTTTGACAATGGTGGGAGGGTTCGACACCTTGCTCTCACTTACTGGCCTCGTCTCCGAGTCTTGAGACTCTCCCTCCCCCCCCCTCCACAGCCCCTCCAGATGTGAAGGCATGCCGAGGGGGTACACACTGTGAAATGCTGCAATTTTGGTGCTGTTCAAGTCCTGCAAATATCCACAATCTCCAGATTGCGCCTCCGTCAACGACCTCCTCGTCCCTGAGACCCAGACCACTGTCGTTGTCTACTTCCACTGCCTCTCACGATGCCGAGCAAGGATTTATTCTTTTCACCCATCTTTGAGTTCCACAGAAGCTTTTAATTTGCCTTACGTTCTCGAATGTATTCAAGATGATTTTAATGGTTCGAACTCTGTCTCGGAAGGAAATGTACAAAATTCAGTGATTTTTTTTTTTAAATAAATGGCGCAACAACAAATCCAATATAAAAGAATACAGACAAAAATTTAAGAACGACGCAGATTATTATCAGTTATACATACAATGAAATAAAATAATTGAGTGGTTACAAGAAAATGTACCAAACACAACAGTGCGGACAACAAGATACCATAAACAGGACAATCATTTGCAACCCTGCAATCAAATCTAGTGAAATATTTCTAGCACAGTCCTATCATAAATAAATTAAAATAAAATGATCTGTGTCAAGAACAAAGCCTCTACACACTAATACAAAAAACAACAACATTTTTCTAAGTGGAGAATTTCAAAATTCCCATAGTCATATGATAAAATGATGATTTTTATGGTCATGGCCCAAATAGAGGATCACAATTAACATATTCATAGTCCTGTAATATGAAAGAAAGAATACTGTGTATTTTGTATGTAACTCACGTTAAAAAAAAGACATTAAAAAAATGGCCTAAAATAAAATGAAAGAATATCTACCCCCCAATTTTTTGGGGTTTATTTTTATTTTTTTAATGATTTTAGATTCTTTAAAAAGGATTTAAAAGCAGACAACACGAATTAGGGTCGGTAAGTACTTTCGGGTATACGGTGGCAGCCTCAACAACAGTTCTCCCAGTTTTAAAAAAAATGTCGTAAAGTGTATTACAAAGCTCATAGTTGTAAAAGACATCATTTCTAAAAAGCTAATTGTTTCATTTTTGAATGGCTTTGGAAAACAAGAACAAAACAAAGTTGCTTCAATTTTTGAATGACATGACATCGATGACTGAAAATCTACATCGACATTGGAAACAATTTTTAGTAATTGTGTTATTTTTTTGCTACTGTGACAATAACTTCAAAATAACTTTTTAGGGTAAAAAAAAATAGTAAGTGAATGTGGGGCTTGAAATGTGAAAAATGGTCAATTATGTGTGTCAAAGTGCGGAATGTGAATAGTGAATAGTGATGAATATTTTTACATTTCATCCTTGACAATAAAAGTATTTCAAAAAGTTTTGTATGAATGTGATTTCTGCAGCACCTGAGACACTTAGCAGTTTATTTGGAGCATAATTGGACATGACGACAATTTCACAGGCTCTCGTATGCGCGAGGGGCCAAAAAAAGAATTCTGTGTGACTCCCAAAACATGGTTGGCGCTTTATCAATGTTGCAATGTTCTCCCGGCCTGCGGCTTTGAAGTGCAAGTAGTATTGTGTCTGAGGGCTCTCCCCATTTGTTTGTCTCTGATGTCCGAGGCCCCCTGCCATGCATTTCACTTCACTTTACAAGGTGTGCCATTGAGTTGCCCGTGTTGGTTTGCTAATCAATTTCAATTGCAGAGATCAAACATGGACATCTTCCGGTAGGGGGATGCCGTTTCATTCGCGTGCTCCTCTTTTGTTGCTGATAACAAGTGATCACAGGCCAGCAACGACTATCCTGAAGCTTTAATGACACTTAATCTCACACGACAGCCCACTTTTACAATGTCGACATGTCTGACACAGCCCATAAAGTAACAAATATTCATATTTTTAAATCACATGCAGTCTACTGCTGACTACTTCGATTTCAGCAGATGATTGGTGATAACCAGGCATGACGAAATAGATACTTTGACACTTGATGTAGTATGCCTTGGATCATGAGCCATTGCTTTCACATCAGTAGATGCATAACTAGCTAATGTATTGTTGTTATTGTCTTTGAAACATGATGAAAACTTTGGCTCACAAACTGTTCCTTTCAGATAAACTCAATTCAATACAATACAAATAGGTAATGCGTTATTATCGTTGACAAATGATGTGGTATACTTTGGATCATGAGCTTTTCCTTTTGTGTGAAGAGCTATCCAGTATACATGGGGCATTCATTATCGTTGACATGTGATGTCGTATGCTTTGGATCATGAGCTAGTTACATTTTTAGGCCAGTTCACGGGGAAAAGAAATATTGAGATATTTTCTTTTTTAAAGAAGATATTGATGCAGATTCTGACGGCATAATGTAAAAAAAAAAAAAAAAAAGATTTCGAGCAGGCCAGCCGTAAGAGATACCACGCCCCTTCAGGGATGCAGCCAATCAGGAGGCCCGTGTGAGGTCCGAGGACATGGGAGGAGGAAAATGATTAAGCCTAGCTCGCCGCAACTTTTCTCGCCTGTGCTGTGGAGCAGCAGCGGAGCACACTCACACACTAAACACGGCCGACGCATCCTGAAAGCTTAAACAAAAGAAACTTTGTGCCAATCGCCCCAAACCGGACGGTGCAGTAATGACCGAGGGACTCTGAACGCATCCCTGTCTGTCTGAAAAGACAAGACGAGAGTTTTGTTGGACTATGAGCGAATTTTTGGGCTTTGCCGAGCAAAGCAGACGATCTTTTTTGACAACTTTACGTCCTTTTTTACACATTTTTTGGATGAGATTCTTCTGGTTTTGACCTTTTTCCTTCCATCGTTCATCATACGAAAAATCCTAGGATGGGACCACTTCTCATCTGCGTGGTTATTCTACTCAAAGTAAGAAAAAAGTCATTACAATTGACAGTAATACCCCCCCCCCACCACCACCTTCCCGTTTTATGGTTTATCAAACCAACTATGGTATAATTTTGATAGTTAGTAATAATACAGCAAAATAAGTAACTCAAAGTGTAATTCACAATGTATTTTTACATTAAGTGACAAAAGCAGTCACCGTTAATGGGACTTAATAGTTTCTCTCCTTTGTGGCACACTTCCTGCAATCGCACACACACACACACACACACACACACACACACACACACACACACACACACACACACACACACTACTAATAGTCTGCTGGGAAGTTTTCATACTGGAAAACCTTTTCTCTCTTTTTGGCAGGGATTAATGTATTCATCCGTCCATCCATTACCCGAGCCGCTTATGTGAAAAATAAGAACGCCACATGACACTTTATTTTCCACCCTCAGCCATTATAATTGGCAACAGCTGAAATAAAGCAGCTTGTAAATTCGTTATACTCTTTCAAGTCATAAGAATGATTTATGACGGATAAGTGAAGTTGTAACGGGCCATCACGTGTTACTATTGTTGTTATGAAAATCAATTATAATGGATAACGGAGTCATACAGTCACAGAAATCTGCCAGCTCAAACTGCCTGGGGCTTGTAGTCTTGTCTGAATATGCCCCCTCAGTGAAAACACTTCATCAGATCAAAGCGATATATGTATATAGTTGACATTTAATTATGTACGCAGTGGTTTTCAGAACAGGGTTTAGTGCCTTCTCAGAGGCATCTTTTTTGAAGATTCTTACTGTTGTGTGCCTGCCAGGCCAATAGTGGGCGATGTCACTTTGTAAAGTAGCATAGGCGAATGCACGCTTAGTAGTTGCTTTTCCTGAGTGTCGACTGGGTGAATCTGTCGACTACGCCTAACAGCAGACTAATGCCGTAAATGTCGATGATGTTATAAGCACGTTTAAAATTTTTCATTTTCAGGCCATTTTTCCACGAAGTTGTGGGATTCTTGCACATGCGCAGAGCCCAACACGCTCAAAAGTAGCACGAAGAATTTGTTAGCACTTAAACAGAATTACCCAATAGTTTCACAAAATACAAATGTGTTTAATGTATGTGTAAAATTGTTTAGTTGATGAACATTTTAATTTCATAATTAACAATAGGTCAACATTCACTGAGATAAATATGGCAAATAAAAACAATAAATACCTTTAATTCATTTAAAAAACGCGAAATAAATGCCAAAATCACTCTTCATAACAGAATGAGGCAGGCCACATGTGCCCCTGAAGGCCAGTGATTCCCAACCTTATTGAGCCAAGGCACATACTTTTAGTTTTAACCCCCCCCCCTCCACCCTCAAAGAAATGTCACAAAAAGTGGTTAACACATGTCAATGGTATATTTTCTGCCATCTAATAGAATATATGTATATTTGTTCTGTCTGTGATCATAAGATTCTGGTCTAGGTAGATGGGCAAGGATACACTATTTGTTATACTAAATAAAAACATTTCTGACTAATTTAGTGATGTTTGATCATTTTCCACGGCACAGCTTAAAAGCTCTAACGGCACACTAGTCTGCCCCAGCACACTGGTTGGGAATCACTGACCTAGGCCCCTACTTTGCCCACCCAGCACGAGACCATAAATACAGTACAAGGAGTAACTTTCAAATTTTCCATCCATCTGAACCGCATACTCTCTCAGTTTTCCACTGCAGAAACACACTGGTCATGTCAACAAACTTCCAATAGTTTTTTTTCAATTACAAACAAAGTGGTGTAAACAGCCTGCACTTTTAATCGAGTCCTCTCATTGTTACTTTGGGCATCTCGCTGTGAAAATGGGGCCTCACGCTCAGCATCGCTGGGGTCTGGATATCCGGAGTTGAGCAATTATCCCTATTTTCTCCCACATTGTGGCCCATATAAAGTGTGTGTGTGTGTGTGTGTGTGTGTGTGTGTGTGTGTGTGTGTGTGTGTGTGTGTGTGTGTGTGGTGGGGCTTCGGTTCGTTAGTTAGTGTGTTATCACAGCACGTACAATGAGTAGAATTCTCCACGAGGGGGAAGGGGTGGATTGTAAATTTCAAGCACTTCACCAACTCTTTCATGCAAGATGACGAGTCACTCCTGTTTGATTTACAATCATAATTTCGCACAACCAAGCATCGTTTAATTTGTCCCTCATGCTCCCGACAGTAATCAGCATGAAGGAGGGGTGGTCTGCAACATTACCCCCCCCCCCCCAACCTTAACCCCTTGCCAAGCCCAGGCATGCTTTTTGTGCTGAAAGAGGGCCTGTCTTGTTTGCATCCGCGGCCTGACAGTGGAGTTCACGGGTCAGTGTGCTCACGTGAAGGCAAGTGTGAGTGCATCCTTTTGTGTGTTTATTTTCACGCAGATTAAGTTAACTGCTGAGAGGCCACCACATGCGCTTAAAAAGAGAGCTTTGACTCACTTCAAAGCACACAGAAAATGTTAGCTTGGCTGCGCGTGAGCATGTGTGCGTGTGTTGACTGAGGGACTCCGGCAGCCGTGCAGTAGAAAGCCCCCACATTGAAAGCCCCGCTCCTCGGTGGTCCGTCTATTCCCAGTGGGGACTCCTTTCAAATTGCAACTTTTTCATACACTAATGGAAAAAAGCAACTGCGCCCCCCACCCCCCACCCCATTTGCTTCTTTTTCAAATCTGACTCTGTCGCCCTAAAGGCAGCAGATAAGCGCCACTGTGCTTGAGTGCGTACACAGCCACTTAAAGCCTCCTTGAAATGTGCACACAAAGTCACGGCAGGACGTTTAATGGCAGCTCAGTGCTTGATTTGGATCTTTTTTAGGAAAGGATTGTCAATTTGGAGTGATGGAAAAACTCACATCTCTTGAATGCAAAAAGGATTTATGTTGGCAACAGTTAACCTCTGGAACGGATTCATGATAAATATGAACAAATTGGTGCTTGGCGACCCGAACAGACAACGTGTGACATTGGAGGTGGGTGGATTTAAAAGGGTTTTCATCGCTTCTGGCATAAGTTGCTGCGACACAAATGGAAAAATACACAATACGACGCAAAAAAGACACATTTCAACCTCTCTGAATGTAACAAATGAGGAGGATGTAGTAAAAGTTGCCTGAGTGAGGAAAATTTATGATTTCCCGACATGATGGAACACTTCACAACAAGTCGCAAGTAGCAGATAGTGAAAAAGACTGAGCTGTTTACTGTCAAACTAAACATAAAACAAAAGGGTAATTACACATTGTGCATTAGAAGCAACCACATAACTGCCTTTAAGTCCACTAATTTAATGCTAAGGCATAATGGGAAACACCTAGGATGGGCTAACAAGTTGCATACACGTGGCAGTGTTACAACGCTTCAAGCAACTTGAACACAAACAATGCAGCAACACATGTAGACAGTTATCCTCTGTGTAAAACTCCTCATATTACTGCAGGGTCACTTGAAGAAGCTGTGACACTCTCATTCAGTTGTGCCTGCATGACTATATTATACTGCCCCTCTCTGGTCAAGTTGTGCACACTTGAAGGAGCTGCAATGAATTAATCATGATGCCCAAATTTTATGCCAATGTAACTTTTGCAATCAATCTTTATTAGCGGTGCAGCACAGCTGGAAATAGCAGAGTGTTTCTCAATGTAATTTGAATATACAGTATTACAATTTAATTAAATGTATTTTAATGTGCGGCTGCCCAGTGATCCAGTGGTTAGCGCGTCCACCTCACAGAGCAGAGGTTGTGGGTTCGATCCCGGCTCCGGCCTTCCTGTGTGGAGTTTGCATGTTCTCCCCGCGTGGGTTTTCTCCCGGTACTCCGATTTCCTCCCACATTCTAAAAACATGCATGGCAGGATAATGGAGCACTCGAAATTGTCACGAGGTGTGAGTGTGAGTGCGGATGGTTGTTCGTCTCTGTGTGCCCTGCGATTGGCTGGCAACCGGTTCAGGGTGTCCCCCGCCTACTGCCCGAAGACAGCTGGGATAGGCTCCAGCACACCCTTGTGAGGAAAAAGCGGATCGGACAAAGGATGGATGGATGGAAAGTATTTTAATATGTGGAAAAAGTAACACCACTCATAGTTTGGCCATTGGTGTGCATGCCTTGGCCACCAGGGGTCTGTCTAAAGAAATTCATAGCAAATCCTGAAGACTGTCACAGCGCACTTCAGTAGTTGTTTCTGACAGAGGATAAAGAACATACGCCTGTGAGTCGTAATATTTTCTGTCCTCATGTGATTGCTTCACCATTTGTGTTCAAATATCTATTTCTTAAAGGGTTATAACCACAGAAACGTGTACTGTATGCCGGTTTCGCGAACCCGTCAATGGCGTTCTCATTGTGTTCACATTAAGCAGGCAGATTTTCATAATGTATGTGGGCAGTTGAAATAGAAAAGGTGTAAAGTTTAAACTTGAACTGGGAGTGGCAATGAACAGCTTGAAGCAAGCGGCCACTTTTTTGAGGAATTGCTTCCTATCGGCTGCTCGCTGTGAAGTTTTTGGCCACCATTTACTGCTCGCAACTCAAGAAAAGAAATCTGCTGATTGAGTGACGATTCAGTTTTTGAAAAACGTGCACGTCGGGTCACTTGTCGTTTGAGACATGTACATTAATTCACAATGAATCATTATTCTATATTCAATACGAAATACCTAAAACAGCACCATTCACTCAGTCTTCCTCTCAATTACAAGTGAAATAAAAAAGTTCCTTTACTCCCCCAATTCAAACTTGTCGGGAAAAAAAAACCCTCAAAAAACACCCACCTGCATTGCATTCTCATTCTACCCAACTTGAAATTGCCCATAAGTCATCTGCTCAAAATCCTGCTGGTAAACATTAGCCGTGATTCCATTCAGAAAGTGGATAATGGCTTAGTCACCAGTCTGCCGCGCAGATGAGTGCTCCCACTGTGGATGGACGCCTCATTTCATTGCGCGCTTGCGTGGGCACTGCCGGGCCGCTTTGACAGCTCTGGCCTGATTCTGGATTCAAACTCACTCAGGTGATGTGAGACCCGCGTCTCCAAATAAAAATAGAAGTTGAGATTTAAGAGGAGTTCAGTCTGTTTTCTGTGCTCCAAACGCCGTCCTGGTCCGGTCCGGCAAATCCAAACATCTGACTAGTTTGTGCCGGATGCCGTTACCTCCCCACGCCACCCCCGGACGCCATAATTCGTCTGATCTGGGTTTTGTGGCAGGCTGGTGCTCAGATATCATCAAGCTCCTCTGAAAGGCCCGCACTCAGCCCGGGTGTTGTTTTTGGATCCAGGGCAAGCCCCCAATTCTAAACGCTTTCTGCAGTCATATCAGTTTTGGAGCCATTTGGGTTCACGGCGTGTATTTGAAAAGGGGCCTTTCGGTTCGATGTGCTGCAGGTTCACACACGTCCTTGGCGTTTCTTCAGACCTCGGAGTTAAAGAGAGATATTAGTGGGTTGTTTGGCTGTGACTTTTCTCCCTTTAGGTTAGTTGTTAGACATCTGTTAGCTCTCGTCAGACCCCCTCCGGGGCACTGCGGGCCAATCTGCCTTTAAATGTGTGCGTGTTTAAGATGCCTGCCAAAGGGTAGTAGTGAAATAGTGAGCCTCATCCACACACCTGCAGGGCTCTTGGGGACTTCAAAGGTCTCGCTCTCCCTCTAGACAGACACTCGCATGCTGGGCAGCCGCGTGCATCCGACACCCTCGCCTCAGGCTGGTCGTGTCCCCCTTGAAATGCCCCCCCCCCCACCTCCCACGTCTTTCTCCGGAGAAATCACACAAAGTACAGCCTTTGTCATTCGTTCTCCGTGAGCCGGAGGTGTCGGAGCTCTTCTTCCGTCCTCCTTTTTCCCTCGCTTCCCCCTCTTATTCTTCGCAGCACTCCATAGCCATCTGATTAAAGCCAGCCTCTGCTCTCAGGCGCCAAACCCCGCTGCACAATCTGTTAGGAATGTCTGATCTATCCCTCATGTCATAACTCACGCTGGGCTCTCCATTACCCACTTGTAGATAAGGCCTCTGAGCACTTTAATGGGGCCAAAACCGTGGCAGATGAAAAGATTAAATGAGAGTAAAAAAAAAAAAAAAAGACCCCATTTCAGTCACTCACTGCCCTGTTTTGTTCTTTTTTTTTTATTGCCCATGTGGGGCAAGGCCCCCCCCCCCCAAATAAACATTCGAACATTCAAAATGATGAGCAACAACGGGACTTCATCAAAATTAAACCATCATTTCTAAACCCACATGCCAGTTATCAGTGATCTCGGTGGAAATGTTTTTCAATAGGGACAGGCCAATAAAAAAACAGGTATCAATATTGGGACGATACCGGCGTTATTTTAAGTTACAGTATTGGGTCCTCATAGAGGCTGCCGGTATCAGCCACTGATACTTAAGGCAAAATCAATCTGACATTAAGTCCTCCTCGGCGTATTCGGCACTATGCTTTGACAGTCTGCCCCATGGGCGAGTCATCATCTGTGTTAGAAAGAAAGATCTTTCCACACAATTATTTGTCAGCGTAGTGGTATCGGTCTGAAAAAAAGTGGTATCGAACATCTCCACTTTTGAAATTGACAACGTATGATGCATTTTCTGTCAGGCAGTGATATTTTTTCACTGACATGTATGCATTGTTATGCATCATTTCTTACATTATTGATTAACAATGATTTAACAGGAGGGAACAGATAAATATCAGTTGGCGACACTTGATTTAAAAAAAAATAATTCGATGCAAGTTTCGCTTCTGAACCCTTCCTTGTAAATCACAGTGTCCTTTGTTTCATTTTTAATGTGAGGTGCAGCTGCCCTAAGGGGAGCTTGAGGAAAAATAAAGAAAAACAGTTCGGGCAATCGATTTATTGTTTTGTTTTGTAAGTAAGGTGGTCCCAAAATAGGATCCACAAAATCAATGTGATGGAATTTGCATTTGCTATTCAGACAGTGATATGAAAAGCAGAACTGTGCATACGGGCTACATAATTACTTTGCTTCAGACTACAATGACGTCATAAATTCTCTTACTTTAAATTTCTTGCAATTACATTTTAAGTTGTTGTTAAACTGACCTGTCGTTTTAGTTGTTAAATATTAAACAAAACAAAAAAACAAAGTAGCTTACACCCTAACCTCCTTGAAAGCCCTAATATTGAATTTTGTCGTGTTTCCTCCCAGGCTGTCTCTGGCGATGCTTGCGCCAGCGGACAGTTCACCGAATCTGGCGAGTGTTGCAGTGTTTGTCCCGCTGGCTTTGGAGTGATGGTGGAGTGCGGTAAAGAAGATACCAAATGCACGCCATGTCCACAGGGTAAGCAATTATCTTCTAGTGTTACCCCACTAATACCAAAGACTTGTCTAATTGCTGCCTTTGTCTGTGCAAGAGGCGCATGTCAGACTAACAGACGGCCTGTGTCATCTTTCTCGCAGGAACTTTCTCCCCCTCCGAAGACCTCGGCCGTTGCCTCCCGTGCTCACGGTGCCCGTACGGCGTCCCCACTTTTGCGCCGTGCTCCGCCGTCGAAGACACACAATGCGAATGCGACAGCGGCTTCTTCTACTTTGATGGCCTGTGCGCGCCTTGTTCCAAATGCAAGCGTGGCGAGGGGGCGGCGCAGGAGTGTGGTCCCAAAGGGGACACACAGTGCCGGCTCTGTGGCCCGGGAACCTTTTCTGAAGAGCACGCGAACACCAAACCGTGCCAGAACTGCACCCAGTGCACGGAGAGCGAAGTGGAGATCCGGGCCTGCATGCCGAACTCGGACACACTCTGCATGGGTAAGTTGTGAGGAAAACATAGAGGGAGAAAAGAAAGAAGAAAACTGAAGGCGTGTTTACACCACAATGACCGTGGAGGAATAACAACTAAGCGCTATACAGTCCTGTCCACCATGTCGTTTCAGAAATACGATAGTGGGACATTAAAGCAAACCAGCGAGACTGTGTGTAATGTACCATTTAATTAAACAAAGATGTAATACACGCCAACCTTTCTTCATTTCCTTCCATTATAAATATGAATGGGCAACTGTGGGGCAAACCAACAATCAATTAATCCATTCATTGATTTTCCAAATGTTTTTTGAAACATATTAAATTTGGTTGGAGAATCTGTCTGGGGATATTGCGTTATAAACACACTGCTAATAGCTATCTGTCTATCTCGCTAGCTAGTTGTCTAGCCAGCTAGCTAGCTAGCCAGGTGTCTTGCCAGCTACCTGGCCAGCTAGCTTTAATCCAGGGGCCCCCAACCTTTTTTGCCCCACGGACCGGTTTATGTCAGACAATATTTTCAGGGACCGGCAATTAAGGTGTGGCGGAAATAATACAACAAAATAATATGGTATGAGCTGCATGAAAACTGTGGCGTTTTCGAAATATAATAATAAACACAAGGAGCGTCTAATCTGGCCGCAACACTCCGATCCCTATGGCAATGTTTAATGCCTTCAAAATACGATACAACGCAAATTCAAAGTGCATGAAAATGACGACTCACCACAGCCCCGAGCCTGATTTTCTGCAATCAGACAGTCCCATCTCGGGGTAATAGGAGACAATGACACCTCAAGTGTGTGGTTTATGTCCAGTCTACTTCGTAATTTTGTTTTCGTCGCCATTGCTGCAGAAACCCCCCGCCTCACACAGGTAGGATGTCGGAAATAGCAAAAGTGCTATTGTGGCGATCTCAGAGTATTCAGACATAACTTTAATCCAGTTGTCTCGAACGTACTTTTAAGGCCGCCGTCATTTGCGATCTCCAGCAGTTTTTTTACTCATTTTGCGAGCTACTGCGTTTTGTTTTGAAGTAATCAGTCACGTGATGGAGAAGCGTGGCTTGACGTGTGTCAAGCTGGACACAGACGGATGTAACGGAGAATCCGGTAATTTTTCAAAATAAAACA
>NW_017805407.1:212258-219428 GCF_001891065.2 Hippocampus comes
CCCCTCAAGTTGGTGTTTCATGTCCAGTCTACTTCGTAATTTTGTTTTAGTCGCCGTTGCTGCAGAAAACCCCCTCCTCACACAGGTAGGATGTCGGAAATAGCAACAGTGCTATTGTGGCCATCTCAGAGTATTCAGCCAAAACTTTAATCCAGTTGTCTCGAACGTACTTTTAAGGCCGCCGTCATTTGTGATCTCCAGCAGTTTTTTTTACTCATTTTGCGAGCTCCCGCGTTTTGTTTTGAAGTAATCGGTCACGTGAAGGAGAAGCGTGGCTTGACGTGTGTCAAGCAACACAGACGGATGCAACGGAGAATCCGGTAGTTTTTCAAAATAAAACATCTTTCGTATTCCGAAATAAACAAAACGGAATTAAGGCAAGTTCTTTCTGTGCGGCCCGGTACCAAATGCCCGGCGGACCGGTACCGGTCCGCGGACCGGCGGTTGGGGACCCCTGCTTTAATCTACCGAGCTCATTCGTGTGCCATGGCAAATAATCCAATTCACTTCATTTGTCAAAAAAAGTACTTTTCATACTGGGCTGTAGTTACCCACATGTGTGCCCTCCGTTTTCAGTCGGAAATGGTAATGATGTGTTTTTTGAAAACTCCCACTTTGAAAACAGTTTTCTCATGTACGTTCCAAAGCGCTGATGTCGTGTGAAGGAACGGCCAAAACGACAGTTTCGATCACATGAAACAAATGTCACATAAATGGCCTCTGAGAGATAAAAAGAATCTGAAAGTAGTGGGAGGGCTTTAGAGGGAAAAACATGGACATGTGGTCAACATCTGAATCCACACCTCAGCAGAACTGCAGAACTTACCAACCAGGAAGCAGCACCAGAGAAGAAAAGAGCACTGTAGTTAGGACCAAAGGACCAAATTGCAGACGAGCCATTGGACTCGTCTCCTGGCTTCCAAATTACTGCACCGGCTCTCTGGGAGTCAGGTCATCTGTACACATGTCGTGACTCTTTGACCTGCGAAGGGTCACCAAATTTTCTGGTGGCTTTTGAGCCTAAAATAGTCAAACCACAGGAGGGAGACAAAAGCTGGGAAAATGGGGGAATGGAAGATTTCAAACCTCAGGGGAGCTCAACGCCTGGTACTATCAGTCAGTTGTGCATTTGGTACCTGGGCCTTCAGTAGAAATTTAGCAGATTACCCCGCACAGTCCCAGAGCAATACTTATCCAATAACTTGACAAAACACGTGAAACATTGAAATATAATGCATCATACTCACCACAGATGCTAATTGTGAAATTTAGTTTTGTGCGCTGATCGCGGTAGATGGGTTTTGCCAGGTGAAATTTGCCTGTAATTAGTTTCGCTCTGACTAACCAATCACGAAACATAAAATTGAGAGCCACCGCGCTGGTCCTGCGAGGATAAATTTGAAATCTGATCTGGTTAAAGAAACAAGCTGACTGAACATTTTGTCTTAAAGTAACCCAACTTACGAGCGTTTTAGAAAACCCGATAGACAAACAGTAAAGCTCAGATTGTAGACAGACAATAATACTCAAAGGAATACACTCTTTATCCTTTGTGAAACATGATTAATATTTCTGCAACTTATTGAATCGCAGTTGTGAAATTCTTCTTTATGTATGATGTATATCTGTATTATACTGCCCCCTGGTGGCCAAGGTACACACACCAGAAGGAGCTCATTGATGGGCATTGAAGCAGGAAATCATGATGCATCCAGTGTTTAATGCTTCAAGTTTTATTTCATTGTCATGTCATTTTTACGACATGATTTTTATCAAGTATGACATAACAGTGCTGTTGCATGCTATTTTTCATATTAAAACATTTTGAAGGTGTTTTTTGAGGGGCTGAAATGGATGAATGACATTACCATTCATTTCACAAGGGAAAGATGATTTGCGATATGAGTGTTTTCAGTTACGAGCGTAGTCACGTAACTAATCATTCTCATTTGCCAAGGCATGAAATATGATTTTTGTTACGTCGGCCAGCGCTCCTGATTCTGACAGCTGTGGTCGGATTTGTTTGACATGGTAACACAAGGAGGCTAAAATAAAAAAATAAAAAAAACACAACTTTTCACATTCATATCCGCGACTGAAAGCAGTCCAGCTAAGAAAAACATGACGAGGGCTGATGGGAATAAATTAATAACATTTTATGGCACAAATATAATTGAAGTTGGAAATAGGCCAGTGCTTCAGATTGCCGAGCACAGAAGGCATCTTCTCAACACAATTCACAAGTCCTTTTCTGCATATGCAATAACGACACTTCTCTCGTCAGATAAAAAGCTGCACATTCTCTCCGATGGGTCCCGTGACTCTCCGAGCAAGTCCGGTGTAGAGGATGTGACGCCAGGCGGAGAAAGTTTTGCCCCGGGGACCCCCAAGTTCACCCCACAGGGTGAGAAAAGCAGCAACAACATCCTGGTGTACGTGTCCGTGCTGGCTGCGGTGGTCCTTGGCCTGCTGGTCTACGTGGCTTACAAGTGGTAAGTCTTCATCAGGGCCCGTGTCCTTGTATGGGCATAAGAAGGGATTCAAGAGAAAAGGCTTGTTTTGCTGACATTGTTTTCTCTGCTCGTCGCAGCTGGCGATCGTGTAAACAGAAGAAGGCCCTGTCAAAGATGCGCGCTGCCGAGTTGGGAGCGTCTCCAGAGGGAGAGAAGCTACAAAGTGACAGCGGAGTTTTTCTCGACTCGCAAAGTCTGCAAGACAATCAGACCTGCAAAGGTGCGGGAAGCCAACGACAAGCATGCATTTATAGCGAGGATTCAAAACCATTTATTTAACCCTCTCATGAACCCTGTAACCTGATAACATGATAAACTGTCCACTGTAGTAACAGCTGTCCCTGAACAGGTTCACAAAATTTATTTTTTTTTCCCAAAAGTCTAACTTTTCCCCACTAAAATGCTTTTGGAAAAAATACGACACCGCCTGTTTACAATACCGAGGTGTCTGGGAGACTTTTGAACAGTCTTTGTTTACAAAAACAAACTTGAATGTAACGCCAAAGAATCCTAATTTCTAGCAGCACCAACTTGGAAACCTTCACATTTACCCATTGCCTCGCATGACCGTAAATGAGGTCATTTAAAATGCTTTCATTATCCAACCCAGCGCGGTCAGAACAGATGAAAAGCGTTTGTGGCCAGAGTTGTCTCTGCAAATGTATTATCTGAAAAACAACAAGACCAATGTTTTTCTTCTGTTGCATGTCAAGTCTGGGTCTGAAACAAATCATCCGAGTAAGGCCTTCAATGTCTTATCCACTCCACCCGCTTCCACCGCCCACAGGTACAAAAAGGGACAGCAAGCAGGACACCCGCCTGTACGTCAACCTGGCGCCAGCCAGACAGGAAGAAATCGAGCGCCTCCTGCAGGAAGGAGCGGGCGGCGGCTGGCGGCAACTGGGTCAGGCGCTGGGGTACGAAACCGAACAGCTGGACCTGTTTGGGCATGGCGAGGCCCCCGCGCACACCCTGCTCTCCAACTGGGCTAAGTGGTAAGTCTTCATCAGGGCCCGTGTCCTTGTATGGGCATAAGAAGGGATTCAAGAGAAAAGGCTTGTTTTGCTGACATTGTTTTCTCTGCTCGTCGCAGCTGGCGATCGTGTAAACAGAAGAAGGCCCTGTCAAAGATGCGCGCTGCCGAGTTGGGAGCGTCTCCAGAGGGAGAGAAGCTACAAAGTGACAGCGGAGTTTTTCTCGACTCGCAAAGTCTGCAAGACAATCAGACCTGCAAAGGTGCGGGAAGCCAACGACAAGCATGCATTTATAGCGAGGATTCAAAACCATTTATTTAACCCTCTCATGAACCCTGTAACCTGATAACATGATAAACTGTCCACTGTAGTAACAGCTGTCCCTGAACAGGTTCACAAAATTTATTTTTTTTTCCCAAAAGTCTAACTTTTCCCCACTAAAATGCTTTTGGAAAAAATACGACACCGCCTGTTTACAATACCGAGGTGTCTGGGAGACTTTTGAACAGTCTTTGTTTACAAAAACAAACTTGAATGTAACGCCAAAGAATCCTAATTTCTAGCAGCACCAACTTGGAAACCTTCACATTTACCCATTGCCTCGCATGACCGTAAATGAGGTCATTTAAAATGCTTTCATTATCCAACCCAGCGCGGTCAGAACAGATGAAAAGCGTTTGTGGCCAGAGTTGTCTCTGCAAATGTATTATCTGAAAAACAACAAGACCAATGTTTTTCTTCTGTTGCATGTCAAGTCTGGGTCTGAAACAAATCATCCGAGTAAGGCCTTCAATGTCTTATCCACTCCACCCGCTTCCACCGCCCACAGGTACAAAAAGGGACAGCAAGCAGGACACCCGCCTGTACGTCAACCTGGCGCCAGCCAGACAGGAAGAAATCGAGCGCCTCCTGCAGGAAGGAGCGGGCGGCGGCTGGCGGCAACTGGGTCAGGCGCTGGGGTACGAAACCGAACAGCTGGACCTGTTTGGGCATGGCGAGGCCCCCGCGCACACCCTGCTCTCCAACTGGGCTCTGAAAGAAGGCTCCACCCTGGGACTGCTGTGTTCGGCGCTGGCTCGCATCGAGAGGCCCGACGTGGTGTCGGCTATGAACTGCCCCACGCAGGGTGTCTCGGTAGTTTGATGCGGTGCCCCCCCCCCCCACGCACACACACACACACGCACACACACATGCACAAGCCCACTCACGCCACTAAGACTATCGAGCATGCTAGTGGTTGTTTGGTGGTCCTGAAAATTTCAGATTCTTTCTAATCAACAGAAAAAAGTATTACACCCACAAAGTGCCATTTTACTGAAGGATTTCCACAAGTGCCTTAATCAGAACTATTTCCTTTCGTTTTCATCTCTAATAACCTCCACAGGCTACATAATGTATCTATACAATTGGAACTGTCAATGTGGACTATTCATTCATTTTTAATATTCGAGACATTGTTCTTTTTTTTTTTTCTTTCCATGTATAAGGCCGACACAGGAGCCCATTTTTAAGTCATCCATGCCTACAAAGAGATTCATAGTTAATTATGAGAATTTCTCCCAAAAGGCCTCTTGTTAGAACACGTGACAATAGATAAAAGACTGAAAACTAGATTGCATGCATAAAGGAGATCATTGTTGACATAAAACACTTAAAATGTCCGTATCGGTGTGGTGACATGTTTTATTGTTTTGTTCTGTGTTGGTATTTCAAAAACAGCAAATTTCAAGAATGAGGCAGTTTAATGGCTGATAGTAACACTACTTAGAGCTCTTCCTCGCCGTGATTGTAAATATTCGAAATGTTTTCTCGCAGTAGCACACGGCGAGTTTCAGATGATGAGAACCGACGAAAGGGATTACGACTGAACATCTTCCCTTTTTACTTCCTGTATTTATTTTACGACCATTTCAAGTTTGAATCTTTCCGTGCTACGACGCTATGTGATGTACTCAGATGGTTTAGTTCCATTTTCTAATGCCGGTCATGTATGGTATTTTTTTTTTTTTTTGTCTTTGTCCTTTTGTTTTTTTTGTTTTTTTTGTCATTCAATGAATAAATCATTTGTAATGAAAACGGAATATATTAGTCAATGATCTTGCTCTCTCTTAATATATTGATGAATGTGTTTGTGCTTTAACCCTTTCATGCACCTTGGAACCTGATAACGCGATAAAGCTGTCCACTGTAGTAATCGCTGTCCCTGAAAGGGTTAAAAGTGTATTTAAAGACCTTAAAAAAATTCAAGGTCTATTTCTGTCTTGTTTGGATAAGATCCTTGACCTGCAGTTCCCAAATATGTATCCCTCCCGTTGTTGCTAGAGGTCTGAAATGATCTGCAGGTTTTCCCATGTAACACAGGTACACCAGTAGATGAGTCAGCAGGCCCAGTAAATGTTTGAGTCACTTAGTTTTAAGTGGTGCCTCGACTGAATATTTCGCAGTGTTTGTTGCGGTCTTTTGGGCTGCCCTCTTCTTCATTTGCTCTTCTGACATTCTTGGAAACGTGAATGCGATTGTCAAGTTGGCCTGCAGCCGACAATCGTGGGCTCTTTGTCACTCACGCCGACTTGATGGATTACACAGTGAGGAGGAATGGGGGACGAGGGGCGGGGGGTTGGTTTAAATCCAGACGTATTTGGACTGCGCTGTCCCATATTAAGGGATTTAAGTGCAATGAGAACCTTTCCTCTCCAAAGAGAGCCCTAAGGGGGGAAAGGCTGTAATGAAAGTAGAGTGGAGCAAAGTTTTTTTCTCACAACTCCCAATCTGCTAATGATTTTTTTTCTTTCTCTTGTAATGTGCCTGCATGGCCAAGGCCGGTCACACACCATTACACACACGCAATATGGCTTAAAGGGTAAGGTCTGAACATTGTCCCCTCACTCACTCATATAATTAAAAAGACTTCAAAAGCCTCCGAGCCAGATTTTTTTTTTTTTTTTACACTGCCCATTAGTTGAAAATTTCTCTCCTCTTGAATCTGACACCGGATGCTGATGTCAATGTTAGAAAGCGCAATTATCGCTGACATCCCTCTTCAAAGGGTTCTGCGTAACAGGCCCACGATGATAAAAATTCAAAACTACTCCATGCAGTTTTGGTCTGACACCTGAAAGAGTTTCCCACTCCACAAGGAAAAGCCGGAGCAAAGGTGTACAAAAGAAACGGTTTATTATCTTTTAAAATGTTTGTACACTCAGTATGACAATGTGCTTGCACAATACTTACAGCTGAGTATGGTGAAAATTACTTTGTACATTACAAAAAAAAAAAAAAAAAAAATCAGAAAAAAAATATCCGCCCCCCCACGCTAACGTGAGCCGGCGGTGGTGATGTAACGGTCGAGCTGGTCACTTGTGGCTCCTGCATACACATTTAGTAATAATAACATATTTACACTTGAGAACCATGAAATGATCATTTTACAAAGTTTCTTGTTAATTTAAACATTCCCAAAACTACTATTTAATAATATCAACAATTAATGCAATAGGCTGCGATGGTTGATGGGACTTAAAGGGGGCAGTTATGGCGAATGAATAAAAAGGCTTGAGTTCCTCGTGTCAACATTAATTAAAAACTAAAGTGGATAAGTTAAAACCGCAATGCTACACTCTTCTGCATGAGTCCAGTTGGAAGAGGAAATGAGGGTGGGAGAGGATGAGGTGGGGGGAGGGGGG
>NW_017805407.1:220667-253323 GCF_001891065.2 Hippocampus comes
GGGGGGGTGGCGCGGTACATAGTAATCAAACCATGCTCCTGACATCGTAACTGACGGAACAGATAAAAAGACAATGCATGACAAAATATGGATGACCAGCACACACTGTGGACCTCGAGCCAAACGACGCTCGGAAGCGGCTCGCTAAAGTCCTGCAGGCGTTTCGACGAGTGGAAGCTTGGACCTCCGCGGTTAAAAAGCAGCACCAGAAAATGAAGCAGACTGTTCATTGATCCATTTTCGACAGTGGAACGTGTCAAAGAAACAAAGTTGGCTCGTTCTTCATTCACAGCCGTTTAAAACCACAAATCAAATGAACTAAAACAGTTCACGGAGATTGCATGTAGCACCCCTGTCCGTCCCCGGGATTCAACGTCGCATCGTAAATAAAGCGCAATGGGAGGTCGCGGGTGGGAAAAGGCAAACGTGTGCGCTCAGTAGACTTCCGTGTCCTCCTTGGGCCTGTAGACGGCGCCGAACCTCTGCATGTACTTCTTGATGTATTCCTTGGTCTTGTGCTTGACGTTCTCGTTGCAGTCCAGGTCCTCCGGGTTGGTGCACGCCTTGAGTTCCTTGTTCATGACGCCGTGGGTTAGCTGGCGGGAACAAAGGCAATGCATTAGTGGGCGGGACATGACGGTTACAGCATAAGGCCGGGCAGTTCTGCAATCTAAATTGGACTCAGTGAATTAAATAGAAGATTATATATAAAAGACAAATTGCCTGGTGTCAAGACCAATTGAAGTTCAGTCTAAGACAGTAAAACAGAATCCCGAACGAGTGAAGCTTTCGAATGTGTCAGTGTCCTTAGGAATCTTGGTATCTAGGAATCATGAACCACACCCTGCGTGCACCCTGTTAAAAAGAAGAGAAAGCCAGTACAAAGCCAGTGTGCTCGGACATAAGCATAGCTACGGTGGCGCTGGGTGGGTGATGTGTCCGTGCGCCGCATATGCACAGTGTAGCCTATCAAGTGCTGCCTCCGCATGTAAAAATTATTTTATTTACTATACCTTTAAGCGCACAAGATCTCCATCCCAGTTCGTCATTGGCCTTTACTGTATATTGTGCGTGTTGCGCAATGGCTCACAACATGCTCATTTCAGCGAGGCAAAAATATGTGTGCAAAGGGTACTATAATTTGTGACTTTGGGTTATTTTTCATGAGAGTCATTACGACATCTGGAAACGGTTTCAAATCATGAAAGAAATAAGTTGCACCTTTAAAGTACTAATGACACCTTTACACATTCATCTGAATGAGAACATATGTCCAAACTTTTGACTGAAGTTAATTACAAAAAAAGAGCTTTGGAGTTTTTATTCATTTATTCTACCGTTTGCCTTGTATTTATGTATTTACTATAACTGGATCATTTTGTCCTACTAGCAAAAAACTCTTGGCTAATGTTACCATTCACATAGTTGTGTGTGTGTGTGTGTGTGTGTGTGTGTGTGTGTGGTACTTGGATAAACGTAAACACGTAACTATTGCCAACGTTTGAGCCGATACAGGTGTCGCGTCTCATATTTTGAGGCTTCTGGGACGCTTCCCGACCACGACAATGAAAGTATGGCATGTCAGAATTTTTGTTGTTCTTGCCGCCGAGTGTAGCAATTCCTGTGTCGTACTTTGATTGGTTCTTTTGCACTGACCAAGAGGAAGACAGTGGCCTCCTCCTAGTTATGACAAGAGACTGGACGTGGCGCACACCATTCACAATGTCGTGTACAGTGTTTAAAACGAGACTTGAACAACAGGGGAAATATTGGAAAGAATATGTTATTCAACTCATGCTACATTTGCGAACTGTAAAGCTAGTAGCCGATTAGCAAAGGTGGTGTCATTAACACCCTTATGTTAATTTGTGACCTTAAGTTGTTTTTGGAGAATAGACGGTCCATAACTGTTACCTTTCTTGCCAGGTGTTTGAAGTCTTCAGTGTTGCTGATGCGGCCGTGTTTGCAGTCTGGTTTTCGATAAGGATTTAAACATTGCACAATAAACTGGGACATCTGAGGAACAAAAACACACAGACACACGTTAAAAACTTCATGTCCAACAAAGGTGAGCTCATATGGGGCGATGCCTACCTCTTTGCGGAATGACTCTTTACTTTTTTTGGCCAATTCACTTGAAGTGTCTGCTTCAGCTGTTTTGGTTGAGAACTAAAAAAAAATTTTTTAAAAAGCAACAGCATTCATTTAATATTCAGGTTAATGTGATGCCTTTAAAAATGTCATTTGAACTTCCATCAGGAATTTTCTCAGCTGCGGTAGAAGAGGTTAAAAAGTAGCACTGTTGGGGCCATCGGAATTAAAATCCCGAAGGAGCACAACTGTGCCCCAATCGAGCATGGCAGCTGGTGGCCCAAACAGTTGCCATGGAGGTCAGCCGGGGCATCAAACAGCATCTGACCACCGCACTGAAGACAAGAACAGCTGAGGTGCCAAGTGCGCTGATTAAAAACCGCGCGCACGCAGAGCTGGGACAGTGAAGTAGTTTATAATAGGATGAGCATGTGTCACAGATTCAAGTGCTGTGAAATCAAATCTGTGTGACCTTGTGGCGCTTCTTCATGTAAACATGCATCTCGGTTTAGTTTCGCCCCCAAGAGTAGCCAGTTGACCAAAAAGGGACATTTAACTAAGTGCCACAAAGGGGGTGGGGGTTTTTTTGGCTCGTCCAGATGCTTTCCATTATCCCAATGGGGATAGAAGTGAAAAAGGGGAAACAAATGAGGTGGTGAAGACAAGAAGAGCAAATCTCACCCTTACTTTATGGCCCTGAGCCCAGGGGACATTCAGATAAGTGGTGGGACAAGGCTTCAAGACCGTCTTTGTCTTCAAGAGACAAATATGCGAGGAGGAGCTCATTTAAGCGCCTGGAGATGCTGTTATGATGACGTTTGTTCCCCTCCATAAAACACAGCTGAAAGTAATCACCAGTGCACCATCTTCAATGGCCCCAAAGAACAAACACTACAATTAGGTCTTTCATTCAACCTCAAACCTTCTGGGAAGCGAAGGCAAAGGCAAACAGGAAGCATCCTCAACAAAGTTAAACACAGGCAGCACGGTGGTTGACTGGTTAACACGTCTCCCTCACAGTGGGGTTCGATTGCAGGCTCTGGCCTTCCTGTGTGGAGTTTGCATCTTTTTCCCTATGCCTGCGTGGGTTTTCTCCGGGTACTCCGGTTTCCTCCCATATTCCAAAAACATGCATGGTAGGTTAAGTGAATTCGCTAAAATTGTCCAAAGGTTTGATTGTGAGTGTGAATGCTTGTTAGTGTATGTGTGCCCTGCGATTGGCTGGCAACCAGTTCAGGGTGTACCCCGCCTACGGCCCGAAGACGGCTGCGATATGCTTCAGAATGCCCCCAACCCTTGTGAGGATGCAGCGGTTCAGATAATGGAAGGATGGAATTTAAACACACAATTAAGCTTTTACATAGATCATAAGTACCCAGATAATCTTTTAAAAGCTCACCTTGGAAGGATTTTCATCATAGGTGGGAGTGCCCAGGTCCATCTCTGAGTCATGGTCCAGATTGGTGTCGCTACTTCCGTCCCATGTTGGAGGATCCCACTGAGTTTGCCTGAAAGAGAAACATTCACACGCACGCGCACACACACACACACACACACATTACAAAGGTAAATTCAAAATGACACTTTGAAATGTATATAAGGGCCCTCTGGATAAACATCCCTACTCACCTTGTCCCAATATGGTAATAGTAGATTTTCCCTTCAGGGTCCCGTGCCACTTTCCAGTTGGGAGGTAGAACGATAGTTTTGGGTTTCGGGGGAGAGGGGGGAGGCAGATCTATCACATTGTTGGGTACGATCATTTCCTGGAGGAGAGAACCAGTATTCTAATTTACCATCTGTCATATCTGCTTCGCCTGCCATGGAAAATGCGAATCACCAGATAATGAGCATACACAAAATTCATATGCCTCCATGTCTACACGCAGCTCTTGGTCGTATGAAATGTAGACGTACACTACCCCCTTGTGACTAAATGTTGCATGCGGCAAAGTACAAATTTTTGCTCAAATTATTTTAGGCAATGTGACCCTTGTGCTCATTTGTTGTCATGACACAACGGTAGTTTGAACTCCAAAACACTCAAGGACACTTTACAACAAAAACAACACGTACAAAAGCAAACATCTAAAGGTGAGTTACAAATATATATTTAAAAAAAAAAAAAAAAATTCAAAAACTAGCGCACGGTAGTTTAAAAAGATTTCGACAGAATTGTGAAGTGTATCGTGAATTAAGGTGACCTTATTACCTGCTGGACAGTTTGGGAGGTAACGATGGTGGTGACTGTGCCTCCCTGCTGCACCACCACGCCCTGCTGATGGCCAGGATACACCGTCTGGCCGTGCAAATAGCTGGCTGAGGGGTCGGAGTACGCCTGCAAAAGCACATGACAAAGAATAACTACATCTAGTGGTGGGACTTCATGGAAGAAATTACTCAAATGTATTCGATGCTTTGTAAATCATGTTTCACTCATGAATCTGATTTTAAAGTTGCTGGTCGACTTAAGTCCTGCTGTGTTTGAAAAGTGTAAATGCTTCAGTGAGAAGCAATCGCTATTTGTGTACTTTTGCGATTGTTGCGGTGGGGACTTAAGATAAAAATTTTCATTGCTGATAACGTTTATAACTTTCTGGGTTTGCCTTTGATTTTTGTGAGCATACTTAGTCTAAATTGCTTTTGGCGCTGCATTTCGCCGTGAAGTATGCGCCCACCCTTCGGCTCTCACGGAAGAGACAGCGGGAGAACAGGTAAGACATGTCACCTAGTGGTGAATAGTGTTATTACAACTCAAATCTGGGCAGGTCCAGTAGAGTCGAACTGACTAAAATTAATCAAGGGCCACACCAAGTGTGGGCATCAGTGTGTGTAATTATTTGTAACAGTATGTTTAATTTCTTAAAAATAAAATTATTTTCGTCAAAGACCTTCAAATAACTCTAAAAAGGTTGATGAGTTGAAAATGATGATGAGCGTCATCTACGTGAACTATTTAGGGAAATCAGAAATAAATATAAAAAATCCAGTGTACTTTTGAATTTATTCTATGACTGTACCACTGTACTAACCAGGCCTAATCCTGCTAAATTCCCGAAATTAGATCCTATCAAGTGTTCTTTGAGTAGTAACGTCATCCGAGTCCTAAATACACACATGACATGGATGAAACATTCAGTACCGATGCAATATAATGACTGGCCCACCTGTATGGCTGGCGTGCTGGTCTGAGGGTATGCGGTGGGGATGCTGTAGATAGTTTGGCACGGCTGGCCTTGGTAGTAGATAGCCGTTTGTGTGGCGCCCTGCGCCGGGGCCGTGGCGTACTGCTGCGCTGGCTGCGTCTGCACAGTCACTGCCTGCTGCGTGGCGGGGTCCCACAGAGTGGCGTAGCCCTGCTGGCCCTGGATCTGGGGCGCCGTCTGGGCGGGCACGGAGAGGACAGACACGCTCGAATCCTGGGCTGCGACGGCGGGCTGGGCATACTGCTGGGTGTCTGCAGGCGTGTGGTTGGCGGTGGTGATGTGCTGAGAGATATTAGAAACAGGAGTGGCTTGTGAAGTGGATGATGGCGAGGGAAGCCCAAGCTCTGAGACAAGTCTTTGGGGAGTAGTCTGTTCATAGGTCATGGTGGGGTCAGCTGTAGGGGTGGGTAGTAGTACTTTGCCTGCGTTGGGGTTGGTGGGATCCACAAATGTATGGAGGGGGTATCCAGGTGGGTAGGTGATGAAGCCAGAAGTGGAGGCATAGGCCAAGGCAGGGTCATAGGCCATAGTTTGGAGCTGTTGCTGCTGTTGCTGCTGCTGCTGCTGCTGTTGTTGCTGCTGCAGCTGTTGTTGCTGTTTCTGGGCTTCCCGCTGAGCGACCTCCTGCTCAAACAGCTTCCTGCGTTCCTCTGTAGACAGCTTGTTGCGCTCCTTGCCGCTAACACCCCTCGGTGTCTTTGACGGGTCGAACCTGAAATGATCCACACCAAAACAACACTGCTCGACATCCTAGAGAGCACAAAGGTCAAACATCCGGATGGCGGGAATTCCTACCGTTCCTCAGTGCGCCGAGTGCTCCGCTCATAGGAGGGGGGTGGTGATGTGGATCGTCGCCTCCGTCTCTCAGTGCTGCGTGGGGTTTTGTCTCGATCACGCTCCCTGTCCCGGTCCCTTTCTCTCTCCCGATCCCTGTCTCGCTCCCTATCCCTTTCCCAATCCCGGTCATGGTCTCTGTCCCGGTCGCGATCCTTTTCACGCTCCCTTTCACGCTCTCGACTACCTGAGGTGTTGCGTGGAGTCAAAGTTGTGTCGCGATCTCGGCTGCGATCTGTTTTGAGACAATGCGGTCGGTCCAAATAACATTTCACTCAAAATTATGAAAGCGATTGAAGAGCTGGAAAATGTACTTACCGTTGGCTTCCTTTTCTACCTGACTCTTCTTTGGTATTCTGTACACCTCCTGAAAGACAAGCAGATAATTTGATGTCTGGTTTATGAGAATACATGACCCAATTTGATCCTTGTGAGTTCAATCTGGTCCCAACAGGAGTGGGCACAGCGCGTCATTGCAACATTTGTTGATAACTTTTACGTCCGATGCCCTTCCTGACACAGTCCACCATTTTTATTTATTTATTTTAATCCAGGTTTGGGACCAGCAGCGGTTGGTAATTGGACCGGAAAGTGAACCCGCACCCTCTGCATGAAAGAATGCTGCGTGTACCGCAACACTACCGGTTTATAATACAAAGAGATTACAGACAAATAAAACTTAACTCGTTTGTCTGCCTTTCTGTTAAACTGTGAGCTCACCTTGAGATCCTTCCAACTTTCCAAAAGCCTGGCTGCCATGCTGCTAATGTCCAAAGCGCTGACTTGGGGCTCTTGACTCCGCTCACTCTCCACGTCGGAAACACCTTCCTCTTCATCCTGAGAAGGCGTTTCAATGGCTGGCGTATCTGCAGGTGCTGGTGTGTCTTCAGTGGGCAGACTGACCTCTGGGGTGTCAGAACTTGAGGGAGCAACAGGGGCAGGTGCATCCAGTTGGGCCTCTGAGCCAATAGGAGGATTTTCAGCCTCCGGTGTTTCAGTCTTGGCTACCACCTGCTCGGCAGGCTGTTCCGTTAGAGCCTGAGGAATATTGATTTGAACTGACTCGATCTCTGGGTCCTGAATCTCAACTGTAGGCTGGTCACCTTCTACTTCGGGCATTTCTATTGGTGCCTGGATAGTCAGCTCTTCTCCACTAGGTTTGTCAGAGACCTCAAATTCCATCTCCGGTTTGACATTGATGTCCACTTTAACCTCCAACTCAATTTGGTCTTTTACCTCTTCAACATGAATTTGTTCCCCTCTATCTGAAGCCATTTCTGTCTCTTCCGGTTTCTGCACTTTGGTGTCTTTCACCTCCTCGTCTGGACTGTCTCTCACTGGATTCGAGGCGTCATTGACCGTGTCTGCCTTATGTTGTTTGTCATCGGGTAGTACACTCTGAGCAGACTCGTCTTCTTCCTCATCATCTTCTTCCTCTTCCTCCTCCTTGCCATCAGATGCTTTGCTGGCATCTGAGAGCGCACTGTCCAGACTGTTTTCACTGATGATTTTAAGGCGGCGGTCCACAGCTGGTTTGGAGGTGTCCCTGTCACATTCTGGTCCCAATTTGGAGGAGGAACCATCGGGGGTGTTGAGGGGCGTCTGAGCACGAGAAGTGTTCTCACTTGAGTAACCGTCCATCTCAGTGGGCTGAGGGAGTGCTTTTGTTTGGGCCCATCGCTGAATGAAGGTCAGGACTTTACTCTCTTCCAGCATGTTCTTAGTGGAGATGGGTAGCACAGCCAAGGTCTTCATAATCTGGAGACAAATGGATTGTGCATTTTTATACCGACACTAATATTACCTTACAAATGACTCGATGGCAAGACTGCACTTAGCACACCTCGGATTGTAGCTTGATGTTATTAGCGCAGTTGCCCTTTGCTTCAGAAATCTCAACCATGAAGATCCAAAGCAAAGACAAGCCGTGATGATCTAAGAACTGCTTCAAACATGATGGATTCTGTGTGTCCTACATAGCACAAAAAAACAAACAACATTTAAAAAGAAATGCTATTTTAAGGAGTTCAAACCTCGTACTTTAACATTGTTTTAATGTTGATTTACGTGTATGAGCTTGAGACAGGTGAGTTTCTGTTCCATGTTTTCCACGCGAACCATAAGCCTGCACAGTGACACCACTTGTTTCCCATCGTAGAGCCCTTCGCCATTCTCTAGTAACGCCTCCAATTCCTCATCAACCTAAAGAACACCAGACATAAGAGATGAAAAGTGAAAAGCCTATTCCAGCTATCCGAATTACATCAATGACTGCGATGTCTACAAAACATCAATCGTAAACCCAACACACAAGCCAAAAGTATTACAAAGAAGCGATTTTGAGCAGCGCCCAGAAGTGAAGTGAACTGACTGTGGTGAGAGCGTTCTTTCGAGTCCGGTCTTTCTTCATCTTCCCTCCAGCTGCACGGACACTGACTCTGTTCTCCCCCCCCAGGAAGCCTCTGCAGCTGGGAGCTCCACAGAAGCACTTCTGGGCTTCTTTCCTAAAGCAGAGGAAAATTAAAGCATTCGTGAAACATTTAACTATTCTGTTATGATTTCACACATGAATAAAAGAAATACCCGTATCTCTGAAACTGGTAATCAAATGTCAGTTCGGTTCCTGCACTGACTGCCTTGGTGGTGAAGAACCCGACTCTAAGCTGGCCATTGACTGTCCACTGAAATGAGATGAAAATCAACAGTCAGCGAATGCGCATGTTAACTGAGCGGTGTTATTCCAACTACTTCTTTGGCCGATGTACCTTTTGGGTCTCACAGTTGGGCTCACAACTATGGTTCATAAAGCGAGAGCAATTACCCTTCAGTGTTGCATCGATGATCTGGAGAGACATAATGCAAAGTCAAGCATTTCAGATCATCAACTAATTAGCTGTAATAATTTACCAATATTTGTGAGCACTGCATTTCCCCCTGAATTTACTTACCTCATTATTCTTTAGAGCCATGAAATAGTAGTGGATGTTCTTGTTACGTGCATATTCTTTTACTCTTATTTTGAACTCTTTGTGGTCCAACACTTCCCCGCAGTATTCTAGCACAAAGGTATTTCTATGATAGAATCAAATAACACGCGTGTCAAGATCACCCCGATATTCATTCCGCAGCGCAGCTGTCAACGCTAGCCCTTCAGCGAAATCCTTACGAAGGCAAGTCCTTTGCTGCACGGAGCCCCCAGCCCTTGTCTTCGGTGAGGATGACTTCAAAGTCGGCGTGCTGCTTCATTTGAAAGCGTCGATTTGAGCAATAGTGTCCATTCAGGCACCGTGATGAGCTATGGTAAAACAAATCATTGTGTTGAGCTTCCTCGAACAACGCATACGTGTTCTGCGTATCACTTAACTCACCATTCAATCATCAGCAGCCTATTTAAACAGTCCTCCCCGCACGCCAATATTCCCCTTAACCGGTCCTGTTTAGGCAGCACTGGGCACTCGCACTGCATCCTCTTGATATCCCGATGAGATTTGCTCTTCTTTCTACAAACATTCAAAAGATTTCAAAGTCTCAAACTATATGTGATCGTTTGAATCTGTGAAAATCTTACCGTTCCGTTAGGTATAGATTCTCTTCAATCAGGTCAAAATATGGGGGCATCTTCTTTGTCTTGGCAAACTCTTTCCATCGATTGGAGTCTTGAAAGTGCTGCAGAGTGAGTGATGGGCGAAGCACATCAACTTTGACTTGAGTTTCTTTCGCATTCTCAACGTCTCCTTGGCGCTCCTTCTTGGCAGCGGGTCCAGCTTCAGCCTCGTTGTCCGAATCTGATTCGATCTCTGGCCGTCTTTTCTTGGGAGGGCCCCGGCTTCTGTGGGTCTTGAAGATGTCCTCCCTCGGTGGGTCAGGCACGGCGGACCACTTGCTGTTGCTGCTTATTTCGTGACCTTGTACAAAACCCGACGGCCCCAGTGGTTCACTGAGGTCGACGGTCGCTTTGCTTTGAATGGACGGCTTAGCCCGGCAATAATCGTCATGGTCATTCGTGAGTGAGTCTGGGTGGATTTCACCTGCAAGCTCCTGATAAAGATGGAGGTAGGGAGTTTTGCTGATCTGCTTGTCTGAGGTTTGGTGGTTCCAAGAGACACCGTGGTGTCCATGCTGCTGTGCGCTAGGAAATGTTTCTGAAAGTTTAGATTGGGGTAACAATGGCCCATGACTGCTGTCCGGCTGTTGATATGTACTACTGGGCTGTTCTGGCTGTGAAACGCTCCAGCTTGGGGTGAATCCGCCGCAGTCATTGATGCTGTCAACACTGGCAGAATGTTGGTAATGTGCGTGCATCACTTCATGGCTATTGTTAACATAATGCTGACCTTGCAGTTGGGCGTAATGTCCAGAACCGTCAAGGCTGTGTGTGAAATTAGTGACACCTTGGTGGACATTGGTCGGAAAGGTCCCATAAGGCTGTGAAACACCAATAGCGCCGGAACCCTCTAAATGACTCGTGCTATCAATCATATTACTTTGGGATTGGCAAAGAGCACCAGCGTGGTACGAAACACCTTCTAGTCTTTGTTGATAGTTGACTTGATATTGGACTTCATGACTACTCACATTGGCCAAATCATTTGTAATGTGGGATTCTGAAATAACTGGACTGCACGAAGAAGGCCCAGCGTCATGTGAGTCACTTGTTACGGTCGAATTCTTTGGCACAACCACAACAGAGTGCAGTCGTTTTATTGCCTCATCACAATCAGAGTCGTACTCGGAATTGTCACTATCACTGGCCTCGCTCTGTCCTCCGCCAGCTTCTGGACTAGCTAATGTATTATTTGATTCATTTGTGTGGGCATTTTTGTCAGATTTCTCTTCAACGTTGCCATTCCATCTCCCCACTTTTGCAACACTGTTGACCCGAGTTGCATCACTGTTGCACAGAGGCTGCACGAAGTTCGCTTTCTGATTATGGTCAATGCCAGTGATACCCTGTGATGATTCGCCATAGTTGTAACTATTTTCCTGCTTTGGCCTTTCCGTCTCCTGCTCCGGTATGGAATGCGTGCTCTGTATTATTTCTATCTGACTTTGGCTTTTGGAAAATTCTATTTTTTTCACGCAGACCACCTTTTTCGGTTGTTCGGCGCAAAGTGTATGCTGCGACTCTTGGCTGCCTGGGCCATTCTGCCCAACAATATCCCACCGAGACTTTTTAGTCGGACTGCTCTGTTTAGCGTGGTCCGCCCTTTGTTCAAGTGTCTTCAGATTCTCAGTTTCAAATAACTGCTCTGATGGTAGAGGTGCGTTTTTTTTAGCCTGCTCAGTGGCAATCACATTACATACCACTTCCGCCGGTTTACAGATCTGAGCATCAGGCGCGGCAGCTATATCAATTGCATTAGGCGCAGGCGTTGAAACTTGAGAAGATTCGACATCTTTCATGTCCACGCTGTGCACTATAACATCACTACTAGCGAATAAACTTACAGCAGTTGCACTTGAAGTCACTTGTGGTATATTTTGAGGAGAAAAAATATCCTTCATATTGTTTAGCTTTTCAAGGGTGGCATTTATGTGCAGCATGCTCTCATTTGAGCTGACAGCCGGTGCTATTTCTTTCTCCACTTCGAGGCTTGATTTTGGTCCATCTAACCTGTTATGATGCGTCTCTGTCAACTGGCTATCCTGGTGGTCATCCTGACTTTGCTTTTCAATACAATTTACACCGTGTTTTTCCTTTTCGCCGAGCAAACATGATTTTACAGTAGCTTCGTGTTTTGGTTCATCATTGGGGCCATGAAATATGTCTTTTGATTGTCTATCGTGTTCACTGGTTTCCTCGGAAGATCTGGAGCAGGTGTTCTGTTTAGAGTCAAGCCGATCCATTTTCTCTTCTATACAAGCTTCCTCTAAAACGGAACCTGCCAGTGATTTTTTCCTTTGATCAGACTCGGTGTCACTTGCGCTGCTTTTCAGGCGATTTTCATGCTCATGTTTTTCACTATCCACACGGGTATGTTGAGTGGATGAGATGGATTTTCTGTTCGTGTCTAATGTATGACTGCTGCTAGTTTTATAATGCCTGGCTTCCACACCTGGAGAGCTTTTGCGCTGGGGGTCGGAGTCTGACAGTCGCTTTGAAGTAGTCCTTTCTGACGTCGAAGATGAGGTTTGACTTCTTTTAGATAACTCTGACGAATGTGGCAAATCCGTAGATTTAGATCCTTTGTCGGATTTTAAGTAGGACGAGGACTTTGAATAGGTGGATGATCGACTAGAGTCACTTGTCCTTGTCCTCGTCTTGCGATGGTCATCTTCAGAGTCCGAGCTGTCCCGAGTTCTGTCGTTGCGAGAACGAGATCGTCGTCTGTCTCTTCGTGGAGAACCCCTGTATGATCTGCGATCGGAATCATGATAGTAAGACCTGTCTGAGCGGGACCCTCTCTCACCCCTCGATCTCTCTGATCTTGGGTGAGATGAGCTGGTACGAGAGCTTCTAGATTTAGACCTGGATCTAGACCTTGATCTGGATCTTCTACGATCTTTGTCTGATCGCAGTGACCGCGACGAGGTGTACCTAGAATCACGGTCCGATTTTGTATAACTAGTTGACCTTTCATGATTCTCAGATCGCTTTGATGAGCTTTTTTCCTTTTCCTCCCCACATGACCGAGGGGAAGACCTTTTTATTACTGCTTTGTGACTGTTTTCCAAATTTGTTTTACTTTTGGAGTCGACGGATTTGCGTCTGGAAGACATCGGGACTGGATCGTCGGTCTCTGTTCGTCTGTCGGTTTGTGACCTGGTTTTCCTTTTGTACACATTTGTATCCTGTTCAGTCGTGGAATTTTCCTCTTCTTTTCCTGAGGATGCAGCAGATTTCTCGAGACTCGATACTGTCCGTCTCTCAGATGAGTGACAGTGAATATCCTCAGAAGGGAAGACACTTACAGGGTTCTGATGCTGCAAAGTTGAAAATTTGGTTTCAATGTTACTTGGCGATTTCTGCAAAACCTGCAAATTAGGGGTGGGTGTCTCATCCCGAAGAACAGATGTTAGGTTTTCTCTAGTAACAGACACACTGAGAATTTGCTTCTTGAAATGCATCTTAGCCAAGTCCATTTTCAGCTTAGCAGCAAAGTTTGGAACTTGGGAAGATGTCGGTTCCGCTGAAATTGGCACTGCACAAGGCTGCTGCTTTTGTTCATTTTTACTGTCAGAAGCCCTTCCTTTGTCAATTGTGGGCTGTGATGAGGCAGTGTGAGGTTCAGTGTCAGACTTTTCGGGGCTTGAGGGGATAACAAAAATGCTCTGCAGTGGCTTCTTGGTCTGCGAGAAGCTGAAGGACACTTTCTGACGACTCTGATCATCCAGGTTGACCTTCATCTTGGTCCCTTTAGGCAAGAGATGGTTGGACAGCATGACTCGAGGAGACAAACTTTTGATGAGAGCTGCCTTAGAAAGGCCCTCGACCTTGACCTACAGTCAAAAGAGAGACAAAACCTATAATTGGTTGAATCCGCTGTCTATGCTAGACAATGAACTACACAATCAAATGTTGCTGTGATTTGAATTTCTTCAGGTTTGCTCAACTGACACAGTGATTCTCAACTGGTGGGCTGGGACCCACCACTGACCTATTGTGGGCGAGTTGTGGGGAAACTATTTTTTTTACTTTGTGATATGGTATAGTGCCCGCACGAATCGGCAATGGTGGAATTTGCCGCGGATTTCAAAACTCTCCGCGGAATTGAAAGCTTTAAAGTTTTCACTTTGGAAAACAATGACCGAACCAGTAAAGGAGTCGGTTTCAAACAGTTTGGTGAGTACAATGTCAATCCCTCTTGTGTGACTGTTGTTACCTTGACTGCTGTGAGTTGTTTTTTATCATTAAACAACATCAAATAAACAAGAAATTGTTAACAAACAGTAATGGGGGTGCGGGATTGTTTTGTATTACACTTCCATGGAAAATAAAACAGATAAATCAGATTGTTAATTAATCGATGGCAAAAAACAATTCGAAAAATATTTGACAGTGACAGCACTAGTCAGAGATAGAACACATAACGGTCACATCGCAACAATGGTAAACTTCGTGTCCCAGGGTGACAACAGTTAAGAACCACTGGTCTAACACATATTCAAATTCATCGAATGGACTTACCGAGGCACCACTTCCTTCGTCTCTGAGATACACGGGAACAGCATGGAGATATAAGAGAGAGAAGAACACTTTATTAGTACAAGGTATGTCAAAAAAGTTTTACATTACTGTAAAAATAAAGACTATTAAATAAGAAACATTGTTGGCCACTTGACAACACTTCTAGTACAGAGGCAGAACACTTGGTTCTGTAGCAGACTTTGTGACCTCCTGGATGAGTCGTCGTCGTGCTCTTTGGGTAATTTTTTTTGTCGTCCGCCTGTGTACCACCGTTCCATGCTTTCTTCATTTTTGGGAAAAGACTCTCACCGTAGTCCACAAGAGCCTTAAAGTTATAAGAATGGCTTTGTCAACATTTTCAGACTGAAAGATGTCAATTACTTTCTTCCTCGTCTTTTCTTGGATGCCTTTAGATCGTGGCATTTTGTTGCAGCTTTCTGAGATATTTTGGCTGACTTCATTTTGTCAGGTGATTTATTGATTGAACTAGTCTGCAGGTCATCAGGCTTAGGTGTTGGTCAGTCAAAATGAACTCGGCTTTTCCAAAAAAAATGTGATTAGCCACAGTTCATGATTTAACAAGGGAGGCAAGTTGCATTTTATGTTTCCTTGGGTTATCTTTGTCCTGCAAAAGTCCCATCAACACAGAATACGACGACTATTATGCAAGGTCACCATCCCACTTCGCTTCATTCCGCTAAGAACTCACAAATCCACACGTTATTTAAATAATTTTTAAAAGATACCAACTCAAATATTTAGCTGTAATTTTAGGTACTGTATGTCTTGAGGGCACCTACATTGTTACTAAAAATTAAGTTCTGCTCATTTGTCAATAAACATCTTATAATCAAATCACACTCCTTGCATTTTTTTTTTTTTTTTTTTTAATCGCCTGCTTTGGGCATGACAGATTGAATCAGTACATAAGTATCTATAGTAAATAAGTTATTTAAACAACAACTGATCCATCTTGTCATCGGATCGGTTTATTTAAACTCCCTGATCAAAACTAAAAATCCCGATCGTGTAAAGCCTATTCGCAAGAGGAAATGTTCATGATTGATGACATCTATACATCTACCCGCAGTGATGCCTTTGAACCAACACAAGCTGACTTGCTGGCTCAACAGTAATGGAACCAGTCAGTGATGGGCACATCAATCCAGCTGTCATCAGGCCATCATTATTTCAGGCTGGCCCAGTCCTTCTGAGTCGTTGGCGACAGCCAATTGGCATTGAGTAGGTACATACTTGTACGACGTAACACGCATGCATTGCACAAGTAGACAAATGATTTTTTTTTTTGATCTAGCTGCATGTCGGCTTGTGCAGCGCCTGCGTGTGATGCAGTTAATACACTCTTGAAGCCAAGTGGCTGTCACAGACGAGGGATGTACTGGGTCCACGTGGGCCAGCCTGAAATACTGTAATGACAGCTGCTAACAGAATGACTTGCCCACCACTGGCAGCAGCCTGCCCAATACTTGCATAATTTAGGAATGTGGGGAGGTCCAAGGGTGCAAGGAATGTGTTACGATGTGGGTATTCCGATAAAAGCAGATAAAAACGAATCATGAAACGGCTAATAGTTTCTGCAAATATGGCTCAGAGAAATCCGAAAACCCACTGGCTGTATCTGTCTAGATTTGACAGTTAAAGACTTTGTTGACTCAACCTTGAACATCATTGCTAACAACTGAGAAATTAGCAAATAGGTGTTATCATTCAACATGTAAAATGACTGCAATTCATGAACTTTTCTTTCGTTCTCATTTGGCAGATAAAAGTACATAAGTGCTTTCCTTGGTGCAAGCTCACTAAGTGTGCTTGGTATCTGGGTCATTTGATCCTTAAGGGCCCCCCCCCCCCCACACCCCCGATCGCTAATGCAGCATTCAAGACAAATTTGCAGGAAAGCAGCTACAAGAAAATGCCTACACTCACACCAGTCAAAGGCTAAACGTATGCAAGCCTTACTGCCAATATTATATGTACTAATCGCGTCGAAACATAAATGACTAAGAACCAGGTTACAGCAATCTTAATCGGATGACTTTTGTATTTACCTGCTACCACTGTGTTGCATATTCTGGAATGTTGGCAACACTACATAGAACGTAAAAACGGAAGACATGAAAGAACAAAGTTCAAGATATTAACATGAAGACGAAGCAAACACTAACACAGTGAAATCTCGAAAGATAAATTCCCAGATACCTGTGCCTGGACTTGTATATGTAATGTGCATTTGCATATTTGTGTAACATTTAAAGGGCTGGGAAAATTTTTAACCAACTCGGTTGAATCGACTACAAAAATTGTTCGACACAAAAACGTATAGCTCAAAATGAATTATTAGTTTATTATTAATTTTGTGATGCTCGGACATTTGTTGCCGTGAACGGCCGGGCACTTGTATCACTCTTCCGCCAACAGAAATATCAATCCAGGGACTAAGCCCATTGTTTTTATTCTTTAAATGGTCAAATTCATGGTTCACAAGTCGTCGTGCACACCCCATATTAGTGCCCACATCACAAGCGTTGCCATCCAAAGATTCCTTTCTGATGACACTATGCTATGACGCATTCCGACTTGAATGGGAAAATTCTGATCCAGCGTTAGTCAATTAGCTGCTCAGTTTGAATCACAACCGATTCGTGCACAGCCCTACCAAACGCAAATCAAAAAGGCTCAGAAAGTTCTTGCGAAATAACTGCTTTTTTTCAAGACGCCAACGTTCTTGATGTCACGCAAGGTGTCAGTTCAGATTCTCAAAGGCTTAATTAAATTTAGTTAATATATTACCAAATGAAAGCAGTCGCTCTGGAACATTTGCAGAAACTTCATTTGGCCATGAGATTCTTTGCGGTGACTCAATTAAAAGGAAGGCCACTGTAGACCATAACACCTTCAAGTGACCTTCAGCAAAATAGTCTAAATATACCCCTATTTATGTATTAATGCTGTGATTCAATCAATGTCAAATCAAGTCATAACCTGAAATATCGAAATTGAATTGTGAGATTCTTAACAATACCCTTCCCTAGTTACTTCAACATTTTTTCAACCTCAACACCTCATACACAGTAAATTCTGTGTTGTCTGCCATCTAATACCTGATTTCTGACTTGAGCAGAGTGTCCATTGAGAAACTCGTCTAGGATTAGTGGGCCTGCGGACGTTGCTTGGCCAAGAATAATCCAAATCAGAGAAACGAACCCTCCAAAGTGACGCCACACCTGGCAAAAAGAAAGATAGGTTTGCAATGAACTGTGGTGTGTGTCCATAATAGCCAACAATAAGTCCAACAAGCGTTTTGCCTTATCAAACAGAGGCACTTATTGAATAGTTTTAGCGTATGCATGTAGAGAGCACATGCTGTTGACCGTTGGCTTGGCTGACTTCCACTGAAGCCTTCTCTCAAGATGGTTATCAATGACTGCAAAGAGCAAAGCAGTCGCATACTTTCAGGCAGACTATGTTGTCAGTTATGCTTGATTTTATTCAGTGCGGATTTGATATGTGGATGTGGATTTGCATCCCAAGAAAAAAATGAATACATAAAAAAGCCAGTTTGTTGAAAAACGGAATCATAAAGATTAAAAGTAGGGACACCATTGTAATTGGTAAGGCTAAGGAACCACCCCAGGAATGTAAAATATACAAACCAATTACATAACTCGTGATTGCCATACAACAATAACACACTGTAAAGAAACATGGGTTGTTTGGAAGCATTTGCAAAGGAGGCTCAACATGGCCTGTGCGGGAAGCCTTAGTGCAGCCCGACATGGCCTTTTAAAAGCCAGTTCCTGTCCATTTTCAAACCGAGTGTGTAATGTACAACAAGGCAATTCAATCGATTCCACTTGATTCCGCTGTAAAATATGTGGTTGATACATGAAATACGGTTATGTTTAACGGACAACCGGCCGCAATTTTATCATAACATTTACGTTTTGATGATAATTTACACAAAAATGCCCAACCCAACAGAGCTAACTTCTGTAAGCTAATATTAGCATCGACATGGTTTATTCGTTTGTTTTGATTCAAATATCCCCAATGAGTATTACATGTTATGCTTGGAAAAATCGATGTAAGTATTTGTGTTCGACTTGGCCAAAGAGGGGAGTTATCAATTGTCTTTCTGTGCCTAGAAGGTTAATCTTGGGTGAGCATTAGCTGCTAACTAGGTTACATGTAACTAGCAGCGTGGAGGCTAACGTCATCGTTTACAACCCTTGTTCTTCATCTCGTTTGATTTTTAAAACATTATTTGGTGAATAGTTTGCAGAATTTTGTTTGGCAGGCGTTGTGAATAGTAGTACGCCCTGGTTTCATGAAACCGTCCATCCGGCATCACCAGCATGCTAGCAGGGGGGAGGTTTTGTTTTAGCTTAGTTGCATGTATGGTTCGCTTGAATCCATACAGCGTAAGTAAACACTTGTGTCTTTTAGGGGATACTCACTTTAGAAAGTGTTTTAGGTCAAGAGACTCTTCCATCTTCGAAATTCCCAAGACAGTGTCCTTCGCCGAACATCAAGCCCCAATGCGTTCCCACGTCAAATCCGTCCGGGGTTGTCAGAGGTGATGGTCGGCTGACGTGCTGCTGAGTGGCTCCGCCGCTTGCGCCTCAGTCAATGTTGTGTTAGCCAACTAGCATTAGCTCACACTTAGCCAACTTGAGAAGACAGTGCGAGTAGTGCATCTTCACAATAATTGTGTCGACAACGAGAACAAGCCCCCACGATATGCTTCAATTTATCCCACGTTTCGGTCCACTAGAAACAAACGAGACGTTTACATTTTCCTCTGCGGTATTTGGTGTGTCTTGTTGCAGCGACGTCACATGATGCACGGACACAGCTGGCATGGCCTGGTCTATAGTCAACACTGAACTGTAAATCACCCTGGCCCCTGTCCAACAATGTGTCTCGGACATATCAAATACGTGCAAGAGATACGAGAAAACAAATTAGTATAACGTGTGTTTTGTCCACGTTTAATTTGATGGGCAAATGGTGTTTATGAGAGGTGGCAAAAGTACTCATAAAGTTGCCTAGACTTATGTGGGGGAAAAAAAACGTTCAAGAGAGCTACTGTCCTGATTCAGCTTGCTTCAATGCACGCGTAAAAATGTACACACTCAGAGTACACAAAAATGTATTTAAGCACAATATTATATTAAAAAAAATCTGAGAATTGTAAAAATTGTAAACTTTCCATTGAGATTAATGTAAATAAAACACGAATATAAAAATGATGGTTGGCTCTTAGGTCGGCTTCTTAAACTATACTTAAGGAAAATCCATTTTAATACATTGGTTCACTACCGGCTCAAAAAAGAATTAGTGGTGGTTGGGTGATGGATGCAACAGGATAATGACCCAAAAGCACCAGAGAGAGTCCACAACAGAATAGCTTTTTCAACTGCCATCTTGAAAGAGTAGTTGAGTAATCTCACCAACAGTCAGTCTAGAGCTGATCCTATCTAGCCTTGGTGCATAAACTGATTAAAAATGCTCAGGTGAGAGGCAAAACAAATGCCTTATAAGACAGCTAAAATAGTCAATGCCCTGAGAATAAAATGACTAGCATGACTGAGAATGCATTATACACAGGCAAACCCATGAATGTTTCTAATCTCAAAATGTATCACTTTTGGCTATAAGAGTGGACTGGGGTTGATTTACACAAAATTGCAAATGATAAAGCATTAAATGGAATACTGAATATCAACTAGGCCTACTAAATGTATTCATCTATCCATTTTCTAATCCGCCTACTGGTATCCTCACGAGGTTCGTAAGCATGCTGGAACCTATCCCAGCTGTTTTTTGGGCAGTTGGCAGGGGACACCCTGAACTGGTTGCCAGTCAATTGCCAGGCACACATAAACGAACAACCTTTCGCACTCACACTCACACCTAGGGACAATTCAGAGTGTTTCAATAACCTGCCATGCATGTTTTTGGAATGTGGGAGTGAAATCGGAGTACTTAGAGAAAACCCACGCAGGCACAGGGAGAACATGCAAACTCCACACAGGAAGGCTGGATGGGAATCGAAACCTGCACATCTGCACAATAAGGCGGATGTGCTCACCAGTTGAACACCGTGACGCCCACCTGCCAAAAGTAACAAAAATAAATCAGCATAACATATATTTACTGTAAAAGTGCCATCTGGTCTGAAGACAAGGTAAAAAGGCAAAAAAGTTTTTGTACTTTGTGTGTGTCCCTGATCCACTGGTGAAAGGACATTTTGATACTCTCCTCTTTCATCTATAACTGGTTGAAATAACAAAGAGTATGTAGAAAAGTGGTTCAGATTGAATGACCTTCTGTATTTTATGCGTTGTGTTGTATTATTTTGTTATTATTTTATTATGACTTCATGATGGCGCTGCGAGAGTGGCTGCCTTTACAGCAGCTCCTATACTTTTGGTTCTTCTACTTTCTTCCTATCATAATTGCTGCTGTAAATTGGGAATTTCTCTATTGTGAGACGAATAAAGGTTTTCTTATTCTTATCCTTATTCTTATTGTTTCTCAATACTTTTTCGTGCCTTCATCATGTAAACGATAAATAGTGTTGGCACTGCTGTTTTGAATATGTTTGTTATTTTATTTTACCTAATCTTACTCTTTTAAAGTAAATATGCTTTGTAAATAAACATACAAGATCAATTTTCCACGGTGTCCTGAAAATACAAGAACTGTATGCATGTTGCGACTCGCGGCCAGCGGGTGGCGCCATGTATACTTATTCAGAGTTGGTGCTGCGTTTTTTTTTTTTGTGAGCGAAGAAGACGAACAACGGCTGCTGCAAAGACGCAAGCAAATCTCGGCTGTGCCAAATTTTGTTCGCATTGTTGCGAATACTTGCACAAGAGTCATCTTGTCGCTTTTGTAAGTTGTGTTGTTGGTTAATGTGGGTGTTTCACTGTCATATTGAACACATTGTTTGGATCTGGAAGGAATTATTGGGAGAGGCCTCGGTAGGTTTGTGGCTAATGTTTGTTAGCATTTTGCGAAGTCGTTTTGTCTGACGATCCAGCAGTACTACAGCGTTGAGCGAACTCAAGTAATGTCTTCGACCTATGGGATGGATGGGTATTGGATAAAGCACACTGCTTTCTGGATGTGCGTCGTTTGACCGTGGGCGGATGGCCACAACGGGTAACGTTTGTAATGGCGGACAGACTTGTGGAGCTGACGTCAACTTGGCCTGCAGTAATTTACAGGGTGAGACTGGTTTAAAGGTTTAAAGCGTGGATGTAAGGTTTTATTGAATGTCCGTCGAGAAGCTAGTCGTTTTCCGCAGATGGTTGTTTGAATCTCATAATTTACATTATATGGCATTCTTTCGTCCTTGAATACAATTGCGTGGTGTGTTAGTGATGTGTATTTCCAGTGTCTCCCAACCGTTTCCTGAGTGTGTATTCTCCACTGCAAAAATGTCATGGCAAAGCACTGAACACAAAATGTCCAAAAGTGCGGGTCTGTCTATCTGTATGCGCTGAAATAATTATCTCGTCTCTATTTACTCACAAATTATTGTATGAAATCTTGGCCTTTTGAAGAAAGACAGGCACGAGTTAAAGGGTAAGACAAGTCCAAATTGTTCTTTACAATAAAAAGTTCTATGTGGCACCAGTAGTCTCAACATGATATTCGGATTCATAATGCATTTTTTAAAATATGATTTAAGCAGCAGAATCCACCGGTTTTTTATCCATATCAGTGGGCAGCCGTTTGCCACTTGCTCTCGAGAGAAAACGAAATCACAAGTGCCCAAGGGCTCAGGTTATGAGCAATTGCCTTCACAAGCTCAGCCATGAATGGTCTTTACCTGAGCCCCGAGCAATTTTTAGGTTTTCAGTTGACAGCAAGTGGCATAATGGCCTCCCACTGAGATGGAAAAAAAACGTGTGGTTATTGCTCATGTTATGTCATGCTAATGTAGTCCACGCCTTTACATATTGTTTCATTAAACATGAAAAGTTTAAGTGATAAATCCTCAGGTTTGCATTACTGTCATTATCTGATTTGATGCGCTATGGACTTACATTTACACCACACTTGTCTGGTAGAATTATAAATTGTGGTGAATGGTTACAAGACTGCAAGTCAAAGTGTTAGTTCACAATTCTAATTAATTTAGAGAAACTGTCTTTCATATTTTTTAATTTGCCTTAATTTAGTGGTAGCCTATCCTATAAAACCAAACCATTTCTGTATATTTAAATACATCAGAATTTTATTGTAATACCGATACAGATAAGAAAAAAACCTTTGTTGAGAAAAAAAAAACTACATGGGAAGAGCACCTTGAACAAAATAATAGCAGATTGCCTCAATTGCAAATGCACAACTGAGGCAGAAAAAAAAATCACAATGTGAGATTATTTTTCAAAATTGCCCTAATCCGATACCACATCTAATCTCGACGCACATAGTGGGAGGGAGTCACTTATACACAGCATAATTACTTATTGGTCTGTGTTGCTTGATGTTGTTTAGCAGCAGTTGAGGAATAGTGGATGTAATGTGGGTCACTGGTTGTCCGAAGTGGAGGACAGCCACATTCTCTTGTGCACTTTTTAATACCCTCTTTTGTGTACGGCTATGCTGGTGAACAAAAGGGTGGGCATCCACGGTGTTTAGTTGTGATTGGTCATTGACTGGAATTTTATTTTGTAGTGTCGGACACTGGATACGATATTGTAGGTGTACTGTTGATTGTGCGATGGACAAAGGCTGTCACATACGATGAAGTTTTGTCAATTGGTTGTTAGTTTTTCTTTCAAACTATTTGCTGGTAGGCAAGTAACGGAAAATGTACAAGCGTTGCTGTCAGTGTTTAGTGTGAATTGAATTTGCATTACTGAAATTCTTTCGCTGCTTTGATGTATCAAAACACTCTAAAATTGGGTTCAAAGTGTTGAACTTTTTGCGATGGGTTTTCCACTTCTGCGTTTCACATCGAAATGCATGATGGAGGAAAGTCGCTTTCTCCACATGCAGTTCTTGTGGACTGCGGAAAAATACGTTGGTAGTGTGATGGAAAAAATATGTTGGTAGTGTGATGGACAGCTTCTGGGTGGCTCATCAATCAGTGTTGGTTTGATAAAGGTTTGGACCAGTGATGGTTATGACTGACCTCTCTGGATGGGAGAATTTGGGGGAAACGGTTCCTTTATTAGTGATGTTCCTAAGGACTTGCATTTCGTTGAAACGTCTTCACCGAACAGGGTATCTCGAACATTCTGTTTACAAGCTACGTAATTGGCAACCGCAGTGGTGTGATTAATAGAAATGTTGACTAGTTTCTCAGCCTATAATGCAAATTGTGCCAGAGGCGTTGATGAGGGTTTAACGGTTTGTCTTGTATGTTTTGACTTTAGAGTGGTGTTTTGAGACGGAAGTGACTCTAGTTCACTTTGCCAAATAGCCCTTCTCAGGCGATTTGGCAGTAACACGAGAATAGGTTGACATTTCCATTCTTTGCAATGTGGAAAGATGACATTGAGATGTGAGTGATTTGAGTTACGAGCATGATCACGGAATAAATTAAACTCGTGAGTAGAGCACAGGCTAATCGATGAATCCAAACCTATGATATGACAACTTAATTGAAAATCGAGTGCTGGTCAGTTTAGTGCTGTTGTGCTTGGTGTCGCCATCCTGAGCTGTGGGCTTCAATACATTTTCTGACTTACTGTTTTAAATGGAGTTGCTTATCAGGTGGTGGTGAGTGACATGTTGGAATGGAAAGGAGTGTAGAGCTCCAAGGCTTTGATGGGAATAATGTTATTCTATACCCTTCTGTCTGCAGGTGCTGTTGTTTGTGCTTCAGTATGGCAGTCGTCATCCGTTTACAGGGATTGAGGATCACTGCCGGTTCTCAGGATATTCGCAAATTCTTCACTGGACTCAAAATTCCAGATGGTGGTGTACACATAATAGGAGGCGAGCAGGAGGAAGCTTTCATTATTTTTGCTTCTGATGAAGATGCGAGAAGAGCGATGACGCGCTCGGGGGGGCAAATTAGGGGCGGGGCCGTGACTTTGCTGCTCAGTAGCAAAGCAGAGATGCAGAGTGTATTTGAGCAAAGTGCCATAAATGCAGAGATGGAGCAAAAGAGAAATGTTGAAGATGACACAAGGCATGCCCGAAGATCTGTGGAGGCCGACACCAACAAGAGGTCAGCAAGTAGAGCGGACATCAGTCCTCCACCACGCCAAAAGAGATCCTCAAACTCAAATGAAGACTCCCCGTGTGTTTTTCTCAAAGGACTGCCATTCAGTGTGTCTGAAAGAGAGATTTCTGAATTTTTCAGTGGTTTGCGTATCGTTGACCTCGTCCTGTTGAAAAACGCCACCGGAAAAAACAACGGGATGGGTCTCGTGAGATTTTCAAACGCTGCAGAAGTATCGGAAGCCTTGAAAAGGGATAGGGGATACATCGGTTCTAGGTATGTGGAGATTTGTCCGACGTCAGAATACGACTGGCATCGGTCAACTGCAAGGCAATCCATGAGAGCTAACCCGGGAGGCGCCCAGTTTGAAAGACGTGGATCGCCTTCACATGGTCAAAAGAATTTCCAATACCATATGAGGTCGCAGTCACCTGTTGGCCATAGGGGGTCATCGTCCAGTGAGGAGTACTGTGTTATGGTGGAAAACCTCTCCTTTGCTGTGGAAACCGAGGACATGAAAAGACTTTTTCACCACGCGAGACTGGATGATGACCAGATCTTGTTCATTAATTTTGACGACCGCAAAAGTAGGTCTGCATTTGTACTCTTTAAGACTCTTCGAGAGTATCGTGAGGCATCCGAGCAGGAGACAAAACCCTTTTTCAATCGATTGATTCATATCCGGCCAATCTCAAGAGAAAAAATGATAGCCATCTTTGAGTCTCAGAAAATGGAGGTTGGCCCTTCTGGAAACTCCAGAAGGAATAATGAGAGGCTTCCATTTAACACCATGGATCATTCTGACCCCGAGAAATGCTTGCTTGTGCAAAATCTGCCCTCAGACGTGCGTAAAGCGGAGGTCCTGGACATCTTTGGGATGAATCTCTCGGAAGATGACGTGCACTTGCTGCGTGACAATACAGGTGCAGGGACTGGCAGGGCATTGGTTCTCTTCCATTCCGAGTCAACTGCCATGAGGGCTCTCTCTCTCGACGGACAAAGGTTTCTCGGCGCAAAGATTTCTCTCAAATACATTACACGTGCTCAGATGCGGGAGTTGATCGCCGGGCCACCGCGAAGATTTACTGAGTACCAGGGTTCTGGTGACGGCGAGTACTCTGACTTCAGGAGCCCTCATCCTGGTAATATGCCAATGAATACAGGCTATAAGTCTTATGGCGACTCATTTGACAGGGGCAACGGGGCTCGTAGCGGTGGTGGTCCACCAAGACAAGATTTTACCGAGCCCACATGTGTAAAGCTAATTAATTTACCATTCCAAATAAAAGTAGAAGAAATCTATGATTTTTGCCATGGATATCGTATTATCCCGGGATCCATATCATTGCAGTATGACAGAGGCGGCGCATTTAAAGGTACCGCAACCGTGGTTTTTGAGACTCGACAGGAGGCAGTTATAGCAGTGGAGGAACTCAGTGGGAGGCCAATAGGTGCTCGAAAGATTCAGCTACTGCTTCTTTGAAAGTGACTTTGGGATTTTGATGGCCAGAACGCTCAAGTGTTCTGGTTTGAAATCCTCAAATTTGATAGTTTGAGGGAAGTTGTAGTTTTATTTTGTCTTACGACATTTGATGTCCCCACCCTCTGTGTTTTATTTTGTGGTAACTGGGTTTTTTATTCATTGTCTATTTGAACGGCACTTATGTCACTGATGCGCAATTTGCATTTACATTTTCATCTTACATAACATTTGACTGCATCCAGGGGAAGTCCCATTATGCTATTGTTTACTGTACGTGGGATATACAATTCATCAACCGCTTATTGTGATGCCTATTAAAAAGACTGCTTCTCATTCACTTGTTCTCCCCGACTTTTTTTTATATATTTTTTCTAAACATGCATTAATTGTGTCCTCTGCCTCACCCCACTAATAATTTGGGATGTGTATATGTTTAAAATCTTAATAGAGGCAGCAGTTTGAATTACATAAAATACACGTAAGCTTTCTTTAAACTGTATACAGAACAAAGCACGAGACGGTTAGTTGACAAATAGGCTTTACTTTGAAATTTCTAGCGCTTTTATTTTGAAACCATACCGGATTTGACGGGATTTATTTGACCACTTTTATGCTGTCCGAGGTGGGGCGAGGTGAATGTCGGCTAAACACTGAAGAGCTGCTGAAATCCAACTACAGGTGAATTAAGACATTCATATTTTATCAAGAGTAAATACAGAACCAAGTTTATGTGGACACTTGACAAAAAAACCTCCGATAAAGGTTTACGTCAACATTTTTTAATTGCTCCAAAGTATTTGAAGGCCAGAGCAACGCCATCAATTAAGACCGTAAAACTGTTGTTCCTTGTTAAAAGTAAAACTTGTGATCAATAGTGCGTAAACACTTTCGTAAGTAAACGCAAACTTGTGAAAGGTTAAGATAGTTTTCATCCGCGGACATGCACTTTGCACAAGAACGATCCCGTTTATTAAAGACGGCCAACACGTTTTCACGTTTTGCACATTGAGTGTAAAAGTAATAAACAATTGTAGAATGCTTCCTACAAAGAATGTTCAATCCTGTTTAACGTGGCGACCGAGTATCGGCTCCATCCTTACCTAAACGTGGCAGCAAAACAATTTTGCTCCGCGTAATTAAGCGGTTAACTTTTTGAGAAAATAAAATTCTAGTTTGACCATCGTTTAGCATTCACAATATTGGTACTTAACACACTGAAAGCTTAAATGGTGACAGACTGAAAACTGACAAAATGTACATTTTTTTCCCACGTACGTCACTATGTATTCAGCGATGCTGATTTTCATCGTGGAGTTGAAAGTCACGCTGTAGCATCGAATGATACAGGCTGTGCAAACACATTAGTTCAAAAGTCACTTTGCATGTCAGTCATCCCATAAATAAACGATAGAGAAGGCTAACGGTGTTTGGTAAAAATGCAAATATCAATTGGTTGGTCTTATTTTAGAAAATTTGCGTCAAAGTGTACATTGTTTCAAGAACTACATTGTTTCAAGAACGTCGACATTTTGTCCAGCGATGCACACTGGTTAACAAACATCACCTCGCAGTTTTGTTCGAGAACCTTGTTTCCTTTGTCACAACCAATGTTTCATATCAAACTGTTCTGAGAGCCACTCCCACAAGTGTCTGCTATCATGACTGCAAATGAGATTTGTCAGTGTGCACCCACAGAAAATTAAGAATCAAATTTATGCCCTTCACTAAATAACAGGAAGTGGGAGTTAAGTCAATCAATACTCGTTCAAATCAAGCTAAGGCATTTGCCTTGTCTTCTTTTAAGAATAGGATTGCAGTGAATTTATTTTCAGACTTATTTTTTTTCTTGTCAAGTGAAAATCCTTGTCCCGGACAAAACTACAGGATAAAAAAAAAAATCTGAAATAAAATTTCAAACCCAAACTTACTTTTCAAGGGGTTGGTACCCATGAATGTTGAGTAACGAGTACAAGATCAAGTCCCTGTGACTGGCTAGTGACCAGGCCGTGGTGTACCTCGTCTTTTCCTCAAAGTCAGCTGGTATGGGCCCCAGCTCACAGCAATCCATGGATATGGATGTATAAATGTGTTTGTTTGAATCGAATAATCACAAATTCCGAGCAACAGATGCTGCTAAACCCTACTGTCGAACAAAATGCATACACAAAGGATCAATATCAGGCTTTGAGAAAAGTCTCAAAGCACATTTGAACCTTACTGACATCAGAATGGAGCTATCGAGGCGACGAACTCTCCAGAAGCATCTCGAGCCTGCAAGACCCCTGCGCCGCCTCCTCCCTGTTGGCAGTGGTGCCTCAACTGGTAAAACACACATCAGTAAAAAGCTTGGTTGTGTGTGTGTGTGTGTGTGTGTGTGTGTGTGTGTGTGTGTGTGTGTGTGTTCTACATATGGAGTTAATCACCCACTCCTTTTAATGTATACGTAATCTTTTTGTTCATTTAGAACCCACAGTAAATGCTGCTTCGTGTGCACAGACATTAATTGACATTGTGGATGAAAAGGTAAGAAATGTTTCAGGATAGCGCAATCCACTGGAATGTCAGTCACCCTTAGATTTGTTCACCTTTAAAGAATTAAAAAAAATGTCAGGAAACCATTGTAACTGTATAGGCATTGTTTTAAATAAGGTTTTGTAGCACATTTGTTTACATGCATATATACATATACAGTATATATATGTTCAATTTTAATATCACAAAGAGACAACCTAACGAAATACAAAATGGACTGTCAAAATGCCAAAATAATTTATTAAGGCAGATCACAAATAAATAAATAAAATCAAACCTGTCCCGACGTGGAAAAGAAATTGCCCCCTGAACCTCATCACGAGTTGTGCCACCCTTGGCAGCAGTAACTGAAATCAAGCGTTTTGCTGAAATATAATTTCCTGCAAAAACGCCATTTATGCACCTTGATTAATTAACTCTCATATGAACCTTTTGAAAAGCCCCTCTGAATAATTTAAAGTGACAAATGATGGGCAGCTTGATTTTTTTAAATTTTAGTTCTGATGTTTAATGAAACGTGGTTTTAATAATCGTGTGTACTGTATTTCGCAGACAAATATTACAGTCGAGCAGTTCTTCAAGATCGTCAATCCCCAAGACCAGAAAAAAAGTAACATCCAGAATGTTTGTTTGTTTCACTGATTTTTCTGAGACGGTTTGACTTTTTTTTTTTTCTACTCCTTCCTAATATGTCTTTACAGAGCGATTGTCTTACTCTCATGATTTTTTAATTGGTCTTGCAAGTTGTTCTGCAGCCAAGAAGAGGCCAGAGTTTTTACCAGACCACCCCATAGTCTTACCCAAAGCAGTAAGTCCACCTGACAAAAGTGTCAGTTAAGAAACATTCTTTCGGGATAGAATATGTATTTGTTGATATTGTTTCAACAGAGAGATCCAAGTTTTCTGACGGTAAATAAAAGCAGTTGGAGTAATGGAAAAAAGGAAGAGGAAGTGTGAGTGCTTTTTTGTGACTTTCTTCAATATTCTAGTATGCTTTTCATGTTAAGTTTTTTTTTTCCCAGCAGCATCCTGAAAGTTTTGTGCTAACAGAAGTGCTCTCTTTTGACCTGTTCAAGGTTCGATCTTGACTCACGCTTTGATTTCACTGTTGAAATCAACCGCAGTGATTGTTGTTCAAATTTGAAAGAACAATTTCAATCTGCCCTGCTCGATTTTGCTTTTTTTTTTTTTTTTTTTTTTTTGCATAATGCAATACTATCAAGTCCCTTTCTGATCCTTAAAATGGCTCTAAAATAATTTAAATTAGAATATATTAAATATCTTGAAATGCAATTTCCCTCGAATGCATTTTGTCAAAGTCCTATTAACTGACCCATACTTAGCCGAGCTTTTCTGTGCATTGTGGTGTTTATATTTGACCGTGGTAATCTATCCATCCATTTTCAGTACAGTTTATCCTGTTCCAGGGTCAAGGTGTGCTGGGGCCCATCCCGGCCTACCTCCGGCAAAAGGCTGACAACACCCGAGACTGATCGCCAGTCACGGCGTATAATGGAGGCAGACAGCCATATCCACCATCACTGAGTGGTAACTGAACCCACGCAGTCAATTGAATGTACCACTTCACCATCAGTGATGCACCTGAGTTGTAATTTCTCTTTACTTGCCCTATTATTTATATTTTCTTTCCAAGAAAGATTGTTCTATTGCATCCAGTTGTATTGTTATATATTTGTATTGTGATTGATGTTTGCCAATCTGTATTCTGTTACAGTGTTCAATAAAACATTGGTGAGAAATACCCACATGTCATGGTGTCAAGAGAGATAGATGCCTAATGTACATACCGGTACATGGATGCTTTTAATGGGGGGCCTTTCAATGATTTTAACTTATGAAAAATTTTATTCAACTTCTTAATGGTTTTTCAATGTAATTTTTCTACTTTTTCCATCTTGACATGTCTTGTAAAGTACTCTGGGCCTTTGCATGTGAAAGCTATTGCTTAAATACACGCAGAGCTCAGCCACAAAATGGTTGTCAAGATCAAGAGACAGTCTAAAACGCTTGAGGTGAAAAAGTTTAATGTCTGAAAAACGGATTAGACATTACCAAAATTTGTGTGAGCATCTCTTATTCCTGCCCAATTCAACCTCTTAAAATATTAAAACCATCACTGTAATATTTTGGATTTCATGGGCATTGTTTTCCTCTCTAGAGAAAAAGCGTAACATCGCTTGTTTAGTGTCCGAAAACTGCGATCAAACGTCACCAAAATTAATGTGGACATCCCTACTTATGCCTACTTCTACCACTGCTAATATTATAACAATCACCCCAATATTGAGTAGATTACCCAATTTCTCCTGTCAGTTCAGAAAATTCTTACCACTGCAAATAACATTTTTGTTCATCTATCTATGCCAACAACATATAGTGACGGGAAGAACAATTAAATGCTCTACTTCTGGCAGACGTTTCCGCCTGTTGTCATTGATACTGCACTGAGTAAGTACATTTGTCAGTAAATCATTAAAAAAAAATAAATGAACAATGAGTACATTATATATACCTTTGTGTCATTTTTGTTTGGTGTTGTGCCTTGGCTTTATTAAGGTTGTGAAACACTGATCTATTCTTTGCCTTATGAAAGTGATAAAAGGAGCAAAAATTAAAGAAAGGTTTACAAAAGTGACGTATCAAAAAAAAAAAAAGTAAGTACATTTGTCAGTAAATCATTAAAAAAAAATAAATGAACAATGAGTACATTATATATACCTTTGTGTCATTTTTGTTTGGTGTTGTGCCTTGGCTTTATTAAGGTTGTGAAACACTGATCTATTCTTTGCCTTATGAAAGTGATAAAAGGAGCAAAAATTAAAGAAAGGTTTACAAAAGTGACGTATCAAAAAAAAAAAGATAAAGTTTCATAACCTTAATCTTTGAAGACTCACAGGAAAGTGAGCAAGCATAACTAACGTGTAAAACTAAAAAACAGGTCGCGTTTACGCTGCTTTTATCTACATTAACTCAAAATTATCTCTGAAACGTGAGGGGGAAAAACGCAGTTGAAAGTGGAGGTCAGGTCAGGGGTTACGAACTTTCTCCAACTTTCCGAGTTGAGCATCCGGGTTCACGGTGCATTCGGGTGTCCCCGTTTTGAATGGGGAAAACCAAGAATCGTGTCCACCTGTGCTTTGAAAGTTCGTTTTAAATCTCTTCAATTTCGCTAACTTCTCACACAGCTCTGTGGATCTGAAAGGGCTCGGGGATCTGCAAGCGGTTAATAGCCATCATTTTAACTTTGTGTTTTGTTTAGATTTTTGGTAAATTAGTTTTTTTTCCCGACACAGAGGATGGACTCGAAGAATAAGGAAACGAGCCGGTATGGTTTCTCCTCTTTATTTGATCAAATCAAATATTTGTCTCCCAATGTTTTCAACGTTTTCAGGAGCATTGTCATGTGACCGTGTTAACCTTAGTTTAACATAAACTTACATGTAAAGTGTGTATTACGATATCTTAAGTCTTAAAAGAAAATAACTCACGCTATACTTAAGAAGAGGGACGGATTTTGGAACGCAAGCGCCACCTTCTTTTATTAATTCAGCACAAAAAAAAAACTCCATTAAGCAATTACATTTGTTTTATATGTTGTTGTTTTTATGGGATGTATCATTGGCAGGTAATTTAGCATTTTGAAAGATTTTGGCCCTCCCACTATGACAGATCTGCCCCTATTCAGAGGGGCCAGATTTAGGACACCCGAGTCTTCATACACTTTTCAATTGATTAGCAAACAACAAGGTGCACATCAAGTCCCTTGCAGCTAACGACAAAAAAACTACAACTAAAATTAAATAAAAATTTTCGTAATAAAAAACAACCATTAAAATGAGAGTGCTTTTGGGAATATGCTAACTAAAACTACATTTTGTTTATAAAGGGAAGTACAATTATAGAAAAAAATGACCTTTCTTTTAGTGCATAAACGTTAAGAGAATTTTAAATGTATTTCTTTCCCTATTATTGTCCGGTTTTCCAGAAGAAGGAATGTCAAACAATTATTTGAGGATTGTAGTTCACTTTGTTGCGCAATATTTGGTGTCATTTTCTTTCATTTTGCACTTGACAAATACTTCACGTACCTTAAAAAATGAAAACTAATACTAACACCAATGAAAACTAAAGTAAAACAAAACACTTGA
>NW_017805407.1:256130-280886 GCF_001891065.2 Hippocampus comes
TTCTTTTTTTTTTTTTTTTTTTTTTTGCATAATGCAATACTATCAAGTCCCTTTCTGATCCTTAAAATGGCTCTAAAATAATTTAAATTAGAATATATTAAATATCTTGAAATGCAATTTCCCTCGAATGCATTTTGTCAAAGTCCTATTAACTGACCCATACTTAGCCGAGCTTTTCTGTGCATTGTGGTGTTTATATTTGACCGTGGTAATCTATCCATCCATTTTCAGTACAGTTTATCCTGTTCCAGGGTCAAGGTGTGCTGGGGCCCATCCCGGCCTACCTCCGGCAAAAGGCTGACAACACCCGAGACTGATCGCCAGTCACGGCGTATAATGGAGGCAGACAGCCATATCCACCATCACTGAGTGGTAACTGAACCCACGCAGTCAATTGAATGTACCACTTCACCATCAGTGATGCACCTGAGTTGTAATTTCTCTTTACTTGCCCTATTATTTATATTTTCTTTCCAAGAAAGATTGTTCTATTGCATCCAGTTGTATTGTTATATATTTGTATTGTGATTGATGTTTGCCAATCTGTATTCTGTTACAGTGTTCAATAAAACATTGGTGAGAAATACCCACATGTCATGGTGTCAAGAGAGATAGATGCCTAATGTACATACCGGTACATGGATGCTTTTAATGGGGGGCCTTTCAATGATTTTAACTTATGAAAAATTTTATTCAACTTCTTAATGGTTTTTCAATGTAATTTTTCTACTTTTTCCATCTTGACATGTCTTGTAAAGTACTCTGGGCCTTTGCATGTGAAAGCTATTGCTTAAATACACGCAGAGCTCAGCCACAAAATGGTTGTCAAGATCAAGAGACAGTCTAAAACGCTTGAGGTGAAAAAGTTTAATGTCTGAAAAACGGATTAGACATTACCAAAATTTGTGTGAGCATCTCTTATTCCTGCCCAATTCAACCTCTTAAAATATTAAAACCATCACTGTAATATTTTGGATTTCATGGGCATTGTTTTCCTCTCTAGAGAAAAAGCGTAACATCGCTTGTTTAGTGTCCGAAAACTGCGATCAAACGTCACCAAAATTAATGTGGACATCCCTACTTATGCCTACTTCTACCACTGCTAATATTATAACAATCACCCCAATATTGAGTAGATTACCCAATTTCTCCTGTCAGTTCAGAAAATTCTTACCACTGCAAATAACATTTTTGTTCATCTATCTATGCCAACAACATATAGTGACGGGAAGAACAATTAAATGCTCTACTTCTGGCAGACGTTTCCGCACTTGAATATGTAGCAGCAATGTTCAACTGTTCGGAAGGTTAAATTCTACATGAAAAGGTGTATTATTGTCTTTAACGGTTTTACTTCATAATAGATCAGGTTTTGATTTTGTTTTCATTCATTGAATGGACACACACAGCACACACACGCACACAGTAGAAAAAAATTGAGCTAATTACTTAATGCGCCGTTTTAACAGATAGGCATCTAACAGTAAGTTAGTGTGGGTGTGCAGATAAAGTTTCATAACCTTAATCTTTGAAGACTCACAGGAAAGTGAGCAAGCATAACTAACGTGTAAAACTAAAAAACAGGTCGCGTTTACGCTGCTTTTATCTACATTAACTCAAAATTATCTCTGAAACGTGAGGGGGAAAAACGCAGTTGAAAGTGGAGGTCAGGTCAGGGGTTACGAACTTTCTCCAACTTTCCGAGTTGAGCATCCGGGTTCACGGTGCATTCGGGTGTCCCCGTTTTGAATGGGGAAAACCAAGAATCGTGTCCACCTGTGCTTTGAAAGTTCGTTTTAAATCTCTTCAATTTCGCTAACTTCTCACACAGCTCTGTGGATCTGAAAGGGCTCGGGGATCTGCAAGCGGTTAATAGCCATCATTTTAACTTTGTGTTTTGTTTAGATTTTTGGTAAATTAGTTTTTTTTCCCGACACAGAGGATGGACTCGAAGAATAAGGAAACGAGCCGGTATGGTTTCTCCTCTTTATTTGATCAAATCAAATATTTGTCTCCCAATGTTTTCAACGTTTTCAGGAGCATTGTCATGTGACCGTGTTAACCTTAGTTTAACATAAACTTACATGTAAAGTGTGTATTACGATATCTTAAGTCTTAAAAGAAAATAACTCACGCTATACTTAAGAAGAGGGACGGATTTTGGAACGCAAGCGCCACCTTCTTTTATTAATTCAGCACAAAAAAAAAACTCCATTAAGCAATTACATTTGTTTTATATGTTGTTGTTTTTATGGGATGTATCATTGGCAGGTAATTTAGCATTTTGAAAGATTTTGGCCCTCCCACTATGACAGATCTGCCCCTATTCAGAGGGGCCAGATTTAGGACACCCGAGTCTTCATACACTTTTCAATTGATTAGCAAACAACAAGGTGCACATCAAGTCCCTTGCAGCTAACGACAAAAAAACTACAACTAAAATTAAATAAAAATTTTCGTAATAAAAAACAACCATTAAAATGAGAGTGCTTTTGGGAATATGCTAACTAAAACTACATTTTGTTTATAAAGGGAAGTACAATTATAGAAAAAAATGACCTTTCTTTTAGTGCATAAACGTTAAGAGAATTTTAAATGTATTTCTTTCCCTATTATTGTCCGGTTTTCCAGAAGAAGGAATGTCAAACAATTATTTGAGGATTGTAGTTCACTTTGTTGCGCAATATTTGGTGTCATTTTCTTTCATTTTGCACTTGACAAATACTTCACGTACCTTAAAAAATGAAAACTAATACTAACACCAATGAAAACTAAAGTAAAACAAAACACTTGAACATTTTAAACCAGCAAAACCTAAAAAAATAAAATAAAAATAGCAATCACTGTGATTGAACTGAATTGGAAAAAAAATAGTCGAAAAGAAATCCCAAACTATTATAACCCAGGTCGCTTGCCCAAAGTCTGTTGGGGGTGGCTCCAATTTACCTGTATTCCTAATAAGATAAGATATCCTAATACGGACTATCTGCGAAGAGAGATGGATGAATCTTCAAAATCAACATCGGTGTGTTCCACTGATCATTAAATAGTGCACATTTGTCATGCAGTAACTCAATGTTCCCTAACTTACCACCTTCAAGTCCTGTAATCGTGCACAACCCTTACCTCGGTGGGCTGAAAGAGGACATCTTGTACCACTTGAGTCTGGGAACAGGAACACACAACCTTCCTGCTCTGTTTGGGGATGTCAAAGTAAGAATCTTTCATTATTAAAAAACAAACAAAAAAAACCAACTTCTGTTCACATTTGAATCATACTTGTGTATTCTCCTCCAGTTTGTGTGTGTTGGAGGCAGTGCTCGGCGAATGAAAGAGTTCATTGAGCACATTGCTGCAGAGCTTGGAATCCAAGACCCCAAATCAAACTACCCTAATATTTGTGCTGGAACAGACCGCTATGCCATGTACAAAGTTGGTCCAGTGCTCTCTGTTAGTGTAAGTCGAAACTAACTACAGTATTGTATTAAAAGTACAATCTTATGAAAAGTGTTGTGATATGATTTGGTGTGTTTTGCAGCATGGAATTGGAATCCCGTCCATATCAATAATGTTGCATGAGCTAATAAAGCTCCTCCATCATGCACGTTGCACAGATGTTACAATCATACGCATTGGAACATCAGGTGGTATCGGTAAGTTCGTCATTAATACAGTATTAGTCTTGTTGATAGTACAGCAAATTTAAGGACAGCATAGGATTTTTTTTGTAATTGACAGAACATTGGCAGGACTTCAACTAAATGCCACAAGAGGGAGCACTTACACTTTGAATATGTCAAACCGTTGCCCTCATTGTGACGATCGAAATGTTTTGAGAGATTTATTTCAAAGAGATTAGATGACGGGGTACATACAGCATGACTACGAAAATGCGCCTAGGTTTCATGCAAAGACTGTCAGCATGTACATTGGAACCTTCAAAAGTCGAATATTATATGGCACTTGTGAACCTCATTTGGTTGGATTCTAACACAATTTTTATGATAGTAAAGAGAATAGTCTTCATCACAAAGTCTACTAAGGTAGAGGAAAGTTAAAGTTGTATTTTATAGCCCTGCACACGAGCGAAAATACATAAATAATTTCCAGGTTTTAAACATAAGCTTGAACCCGGCCAGTGTCAGCTGCAGCGCTGGCAAATTGTACCAATACAGTCAGTACAGTTTACTATCTACACTGTGTTTTACAATGGCACTTAAGTATATCATTACAATGTATCTAGAAAGCTAGGCACAGAGTCTCGGTTGCTGAAATGTACGGCTGCAGTCAGCAATTGGGCAATTGATTATTCTCACGAGCCTCCCCAAATTTTTGTGCTTGCACACACTTTGTTTTTCTTCTTTCTACCCCCCAAAATTGCTGCTGTAGACTGTAAATTTCCCCAGTGTGGGACAAATAAAGGATATCTTAATCTTAATCTTAAAAAAAAAAAAAAAAATCCACACTTTCTTTTATACAGTATTGACAAAAAAAAAATGTCTTGTTGAAATCAACAAAAAGCCAAAGAATAAGTGAAACACAGAGTTAGTCCTTTGTTGCCTGATAAGATAAGGTCTCTTTCATCTGCTGTATGCGTAATTGCTTCAACGGGAGCTCGAAAAAATTCTTCCACAAATTACATTTGGAGTAGGCATTAGTTTAAGTAAACTTGATTTTGTCACATCTTGGTACTTAGCCAAAGTTTTCAGGATTTCACTGTCTTAATTTGAATGCCTCGTTTGATTTTCAGGGCTTGAGCCTGGAACTGTTGTTGTTACCAAACAGTCTGTGGATGCCAAATTGGTGCCCAAATTTGAGCAGCTGATCTTGGGGGAGTTGGTGGTCCGCGACACCGACCTGGACTACGGCCTGGCCGAGGAGTTGCTTCGGAGCAGTAAGGAGCTGGGCCAGTTCAACACGGTGATGGGCAACACCATGTGCACGCTGGATTTCTATGAAGGTCTGCCGCACTTGAATGTGTGTTATACGCGGACAATATTGTTGATAGCCCTGTGTTAATGAAAGAATAACCCGCAGTTGTCGCAGGAAAATGAATCTGAGAAGTTAATGAAAATTAACAAGTGAAAATCAGTCATTGCTTTTGAGTTGTGAATCAACATACCTATTTTAACCCTTTCAGGGACAGCAGTTACGAGAGTGTGCAGCTTATCATGTTATCAGGATAACAGGGTGCATGAAAGGGTTAAAAAACAAACATGGACAAAAATAACAGTAGGGTTTTTTCCTTACCAGATTGGTGTGAATACAATACTAAGCATTTTGTGGTGTCGTGTAGGTCAAGGCCGTCTAGATGGAGCGTTCTGCTTGTACACAGAGGAGGACAAGCACAAATACTTGACCAAGGCCAGGGAAGCAGGAGTCTGCAATATCGAAATGGAGTCGGCTGCTTTTGCCGCCATGTGCAAACTGAGCGGCCTGCGTGGTGAGAGATGACATCAGCAAAATGTCACGGGTGACATCTTTTTTGGTGTAAACTTCAGATCTTTTTTTGGTTTGTTTTTCCAACATGAAAGCGGCTGTGGTTTGCACTACGTTAGTGGACCGTCTGAAGGGAGATCAGCTGAACATCTCTCATGATGTCCTCCACAGCTACCAACAGCGACCTCAGATCCTTGTGGGATATTACATTAAGAAGCAGATCAAGGCACGAGAAGCAATTCCGAAATGACCACTTTTTTGACCACGCGTTTTGCGATCTTATCTGTGAATTCTCACATCTCAAATTGAAATGTAAATGCAGATTTTACTTGATTAAATTATTTTTGTGTTGGTTCTTTGAATCAAGAGATTAATTGCTTTTTTTCTCAGTATTGTTGTACAGTGCCTTGTTTTTATTTGACTCATATCATTTTAATTAAAAAAAAAACACCAATATTCTCTGTAGTTATTCATTCATTCATTCATCCATTCATTTTCTGTTTTTTTCTGGATTTATCCTCACAAGGGAGCGTATCCCAGCTGTCTTCGGGCAGTAGGCAGGGGACACCCTGAACCGGTTGCCAGACAATCGCAGGGCACACAGAGACAAACAACCATCGGCGCTCACGCTCACACCTAGGCACAATTTTAGGGCGTTCAATCAGCCTGCCATGCATGTTTTTGGAATGTGGGAGGAAACCGGAGTACCCGGAGAAAACCTACGCAAGCCTGGGGAGAACATGCACACTCCACACAGGAAGGCCGGAGCCAGAATCGAACCCGGTACCTCTGCACTGTGAGGTCGACACGCTAACCACTCGAACACCGGGCCACCTTCTTCAGTGTTATGTTTTTCTATCTATTTATTAATTTTATTTTTTATAAATTATTGACCAATATAAGGTGCTGAAAATTATTTGCTCTCATTGACTACGCCATGTAAATGGCTGAAAAAACATGCCACTTTTTTTTGTAGGGTGGGGTCATTTTCGAGATGCAAGGGCACATTTCCTCAGCTACATTGTGCAAGTGTACTGAATGTTATGGCCAATGACGATGAAACCTCAAATGTTTGCTTTTTCTGGAATTTAATCAGCTTTATATAGAATCTATTGACGCATGTGTGAGCATTTCTTTGTGGATGGTCGCCTTTACCTACTGTCATAGGTTCAATGGGTGCGACTTGTGCACTGTGGATGTGTGTGCGTGTGTGTGCTCGCGTGTGTGCGCGTGCGTGTGTTCGCCGGAGGACATGCGCCCGCCTCCTCGCCGTCACCCGATCCGCCCCTGCACACTGCAGACAGAGAGACAGAGAGAGAAAGCAATAATGCGGAATTGTTTGGTGATTGATGCTTCTTTTTTTCAATGGATCTCTAATGGGCCGGGCGTGTTTGTCGTCTACCGGCCGGTGATTGCGCGTAATGTAACAAATCGCCACTTTGCAATCATATGTGAAAGATGCGCGAACATACACGGTGATATTTGAACAGATTATGGATTTCTGTTCTTGACTATGCCGGTGATATTACGTGATATTAGCTCCGTGGTCGTGCAACGCAAGCAGGAACCAATTAGCCATTTTATACCGGCGTCGAGATCATATGTGTAATTATTCATATGTCTCCTATTCCTGTTCGTCTAAGATGTTCGCAATAGTGCATTTAGCAAGAATTTTACTGAGCTATCCGCGCTCCAGCACTCCATCGGCCTCAATATGCAGCATAATGCAGACGGACCCCACCCAAGATGCTGATGCTGCCCACTATTGAGGCCTGAGAGGGCGTTATCACTTTGCCATTGCTAGGCTACCAATACTTGCAATTAAAAAAAATATATATACATATTTATACACTCTATAAGAAGCATTATTACTCAGCTTTGAATGGAAATGACTAATTTTTTAAAAAGCGCTGAGGTGATGCATCCATCATCCTTTGTTACGTGTACGTGTGTTGTTTCACCGGCTACCAATACTTGCAACTTAAAAAAAAAAATACATATTTATACACTCTATAAGAACCATTATTAGTCAACTGTGAATGGAAATGGTTCCTTTTTTAAAAAACGCTGAGGTGATGCATCATCCTTTGTTACGTGTACGTGTGTTGTTTCACACTTGAATATGTAGCAGCAATGTTCAACTGTTCGGAAGGTTAAATTCTACATGAAAAGGTGTATTATTGTCTTTAACGGTTTTACTTCATAATAGATCAGGTTTTGATTTTGTTTTCATTCATTGAATGGACACACACACCCGCACACAATAGAAAAAAAATTGAGCTAATTACTTAATGCGCCGTTTTAGCACACACACGCACACAGTAGAAAAAAATTGAGCTAATTACTTAATGCGCCGTTTTAACAGATAGGCATCTAACAGTAAGTTAGTGTGGGTGTGCACCTGTTATCTTTTTTCATTTTTACATGATGTCATTTAGCTTGACAAATACCTGGGTGTCAATCAAAACTGAGCATTATTATCGACTCTTCATCTTCTTTTTAATCTTCTTATGTTCATAATGTGGTCATATTTCCAGCAGGGTTAAGTGCCGTGCTTAAAGGGCATTATTAGCTATCCACACAATGCGTGGGACGGTTGTCCCAAAGGGGTCTTTTGTATTACAGGCCGTTTTCTTTTAGAATTAGTAGACTGACTCTATTAAAATGATCAAACATCATGGGCAATCTTTTTGCCTATCAGGGGCCATTTCAGTTTTTTCCCCCAATTCTCCAGAGGGCCATACTACATTGATGGGAAAACATGATGCAGCAATCAAACGAATGTGAATTAGTATTATGAGCATATGTGGGCGGGTCGGATCAAATACTCTCCTGGGATATGGTTCCCCACTCTTGCTCTCTCTAACTTAAATAACGCTAGTCAACAGCAAATTTCTATTCAGAGATATATTTATGTCTCTCTAAATGTATTTTTGATGTTGATTCAAAAAAATATCTTTCCTCTTTTCCAAACATATCAGGCTTTCGAGATATTTTCTTTTTTTTGTTTGTTTTTAAGTTTGACCTATAAAAGCTTGCGCAATACGGAGTTTGCTATATATTGCAAAATATAGCTTTGATGCACGTAAGTAAGCAAGTTCTGGCACATAGCGTTACTGTTATAGGACAGGTGTAACATGCAAACAAACCAGATTAAGAAAAGCAAATAGTAGAAGCCATAGTTTTCGCGGTGGGAAGCCAGCCAGGCCTGCAGCGAGGACTGCACTTGTATTTTGGCAACCTCATCACATACTGTCCAACCTTACAAAAGCAGCAGGTGAAGACAGACCGGCCCATCAGATTAGAGTGCACAGGATGCAGGAACTGAATTTACTTTACACACATGGTCAGCTTCCTTATCACGCCACTGCTCGACCGCAAGGGGATCTAATGAGATCCAACTCAAGAGATGTGTAGAAAATTGCCTTCACAGTGCTTTGATTGGCACTGTCGGAGAGATATTGAACAATATATTTAGACTCTTTTGGAATCCATCCAATCAATTTTCTAGCCTCTTGAGGATCTTATCCCAGCTGGCTTCGGATGTCTACACCCTGAACTGGTTGCTACTCAATCTCAATGCACATATAAAGACAGACAGCCATTTTCATTCACATTCACACTGTCATTGAGTGTGAACTGAACCCACACTGGCTACACTCAAGCCAGGTGAATGAACCACCATCAGTGACCCCTTTTGGAAGTGATGCTTGTCATTATTTTTCCAGTGAATTATTCACCGTTTGCCATGCCTCAAAATAATGGAATTTTTGCAAGTGAATGGATCCCGGTACAAATGTATGTATGGTAGAGGTCTCCAGCACGAAACCTCCAAACTCACTTCGGAGCTCCCACTGGACAACGACACCAAAAACGGAACGAGAGTAATAAGAGCGCGTCTCGACAAAATGCACATGAACAATGACTTGAGCAAGGCAAAATCATCCGACAGCGTGACGTTGGTCCATGAGGTCCTTATATAGTCCCAATAATTGTGAAAAACAGGAACGCCTCTGCCAGCTGCTGGACACTAACAGAACTTGATCATGACTTGAATTGTCTCACACCCCACAAAATTTGGGCCTTTGTGCCTCGTAAAAGTGTTTGCATGCAAAATGTCAAGCATATTTCTATACATTTCAATGAGACTAACCCCCCCCCCACCCCCCAAAAAAACACATTTTCTGAAGTAGCTCATCGCAAGTGAAGATATTTTGTATGATGTGGACGAGATTGGGGATGTCACTTTTCACTTTCACTTGTAAAACCGTCATCCACTGAGCGGCGAACAATTGCGAATGTTTTCGAAGGCAGCGAATGTTGCGTTGATATCTGAGTTCGTCAGGGTTCGTTCAAGGTCGCAAATGTTCGCCAAACGGTTGCCAGCCGTTCGCCTCTGCTTTTTTTGTCGCATGGGAATTTTGAGCGTGTTCAAAATTTCTTCATCCATCCATCCATCCATTTTCCAATTCGCTTATCCTCACAAGGGTCGCGGGGGGTGCTGGGGCCTATCCCAGCCGTCTTCGGGCATTACGCGGGGGACACCCTGAACCGGTTGCCAGCCAATCACAGGGCACACACAAACGAACAACCATCCACGCTCACACTCACACCTAGGGACAATTTAGAGTGTTCAATCAGCCTGCCATGCATATCTTTGGAATGTGGGAGGAAACCGGAGTACCCGGAGAAAACCCACGCAGACCCGGGGCGAACATGCAAACTCCACACAGAGAGGCTGGAGCTGGAATTGAACCCGGTACCGATGCACTGTGAGGTCGACGTGCTAACCACCGGATCACCGGGCCGCCCAAAATTTTTTCACAAGGAAAATCACAAAAACTGCTGGCGAATGTTTTTTTACCATACTAACTTAGTAAAGTGACTTTCTCAGGCACTTGTATTGGCCGGCGTTGCGTATCAATATCTTAAAAGGAGGCTGGTATCGGCCTGATTTCGATACCTGGTATTGGTACTCGAGTCGCCCATCCTCACTTGTGAGTGCCCGGGTTTCCATTATGCTCCCGCATTAAAGCCAAACGCTTGCTTAACCCTCTCCATAAAAGAATAATACCATGCGATGAATTTTTAACAAGGCTCTTATGGCCTTTTACTGTCCACTTTTGAGGGATCATGACATTGTTGTTTGACTGTAATGATGACTCACCTGGATGATGCGTTGATGTTCCTCCCGCAGCATACAAGGAGAAGATGAAGGAACTCTCAGTCCTCTCGCTCATCTGCTCCTGCTTTTACCCGGAAGTACGCAACACCGTCCTGAATGAGTTGGAAGGTAAGGGACTGATTTTCAAGAGATGTGCCCCACCCATTCCCTTCTTATAATTCTGACCAAGTGAATGTGACCCGCAGCAGACATTGAGGTGAAGCCGATAAACAAGCGAGCCTCCGGCCAGGCGTTTGAGGTAATTCTCAAGCCCCTGTCTCCAGTATCAGATGTAGTCCACAACCTGGCATCCCCCCCAAAGAGGGACATCTCCTTGGACGACATTGAGAAGAAACTGGAGGCAGCCGAAGAGCGGAGAAAGGTGACTTTTCCGACATTCCAGAAGACATACAATACAAATGACTCTGTGTTTCGTTTATTTTTAGTACCAAGAAATACAGGTGCTGAGGGCTTTGGCCGAAAAGAGAGAGCACGAGAGGGATGTGCTGTTCAAGGCCTTGGAGGAGAACAATAACTTCAGCAAGATGGCCGAGGAGAAGCTCCAAATGAAGATGGAACAGATCAAGGAAAACCGCGACGCCCATCTGGCAGCCATGCTGGAGCGTCTACAGGAGAAGGTGACATGTGCTACTCGTCTTGGTCAATGTATCGTAAAATATCACCGCAGGGTGTTTTTATAAGATGGCAACTAACTACTTGGGTAATATATATTTTAAAAAAATCATACAAAAAGAAGTTGTAATATTCTAAAAGTCATATTTTTAATAATAACACTATCAAATATTCAAAAATATTTTACAACCTCAGGCCATGAGATGGAGCAGGGCAGCAGTTTGTTTTGCAACCGCATATCAGTAATAAATACTTTATAGGCAAATGTGAATGGCAAGCCGGACATAAATAAATAGATGCCGTACTACCGTATGACATAAATGTGAACGGCAGCAACAATAGTCAGCAGTTATGTGGCACAAAATCTAAACATACATAATGTAGACTCATTTGTTTGCCAACAAAGTTATAATATAAACACAACTCATGACACAGTAAAATTTGTGAAGGGGGGGAAATTATTTTATATATATATATATATATATATATATATAAAATGTAAAGGCGCAAGAAACGGCACCATCAGGTAGCCACCTGCTGTAGTGATGACTAAGCTGTTTTTTTGTGTGTGTGTGATGCTATTTCCTAGGAGAGACACGCAGCGTTGGTGCGCAGAAACAAAGAGATGAGGGAAGTGATGACAGCGTGAACGCCGCGCAAAAGTCTCAACTTCCATCTTTCTTCATTCTATCCATCCATCCATCCATCCATCCATCCATCCATCCATCCATCCATCCATTCCCCCCCTTCCTCAACCTGCTCCGACCCTCTCCCAAACAGACATGCAAACCTGGAGCGCCCAACAGGTGGAGGACCTCACCACAACATCACAACAATCAGCAATTTAATCAGTCACTTCAGTATCACCGATGAAGACAGACATCAGTGTCACTCGAGAGCTGCAAGGATTTCTTAATTTTAGGGAGGGATCGGTCTTATTTTGTACATATTAGTTTTGGCTATCTATCTATCTATCTATCTATCTATCTATCTATCTATCTATCTATCTATCTATCTATCTATCTATCTATCTATCTATCTATCTATCTATCTATCTATCCTGGTAAACTAGCAAGCTATCTATTGGTTTCTGTGTACTGCACTGTACGATGTTTTTTTTTGTTGGATGCCACCACTCTTTTCTTGTGAATTGTGAGATGGATGTAGACTGACGTTTGCAATGTATTCTTGGTGATGATGATGATGATGATGATGTCACGACGACGACGATGATGTTTTTGTGTCTTTGTGAAGAATGTAAGGTGTAAGGTGTACCTGAGGTAATAGAGTAGACAATGCAGACGAAACAAACAGGAGCCACTTGTATCTTCCTCACGCACGCTTGGAATGTATTAGACAAAATGTCCATTTTCAATGAGCCTGATTATTAATTGGTGCTTAATTATGATTAAGAATGTCTTTTAAAAAAGGCGGCAACTGTTTCAATACATGCAGATTCCCTTCTTGAGTCCTTCACCGGGATGTACTGACATATCGGTACCGTGCATCTCGACTCGGAGAACATTCTCTGACTGTAAGATTGATTCCGTAAATGAAAAAAAAAGTGTGCGCTTGCTTGGCTGCGGGAGAATAGGAGCTCAGCGTTGAGGTGTGTTTGGCCTTGAATTTCGGATGCGGGATGCGATTGTATACATTCAGCAAACCGGCTAGTCTCTTTTTAATATACAGCACCGCTGATATCTGCCTGCAACCTCTGCTGCTTGTGTTTTTCCTCCCCGTCCTTCATAAATTTCTCTGTGAAAGCTTTGCTTAATAAAGATTTGGGGTTCTGTGAACATGGCATGCACCCTCTCATGAGTTTCTGTGCTGAGACAAGAGTTAAGAGACAAGAGTATGATCCTCAGAATATTTTTTTGCGTGATAAAGTAATCTCTGCTCAATGACAAAATCATATTTTCAAACTTTTTGCATCTGGGGTACCTTTACGGGAGAGATATTTTTTCAACTGCCCTCTCATAACGCCAATTAAATATACTCTAGCTATCATGTGCACGCTGAAATAGGAATAATATATAAGCTTTTAACATTCCAACAAAATATTCCCATTTTGTCATTTTAACTGGTTGGCTTTATAACCACTTGACATATTTAAATCCTATTTCGTTTGGAATGCTGTCCGCCAAGTTATTCACAAGTAAAGTGGTTGACAGATGTACATGATATGCATCGTATCTTTATTTCTAGAGCACAATAGTGAATGAGCATAAAACATAAGAATGCAATAATGAAAAAGAAATTAAGCCAAGTAATATACAATTGTTTTAAAAACAAGCTCCTGTAGTGAACATTAGGTGCATTTTTTTAATTAATCATTCATGTGCAATAATACATTTTATTTGACTCAGCATTTAAGGAGAGTTCTTGTTTTTCTTTTCCTCTAAGTGCAGATTTAATGCACTCACAGCTTGTTAATGGTCTATTGCTCAGGTAGAAAGAAGAAAGAAGGAACTAGTTTTACTACGACTGTACTATTTTTTGCTATTTATTTCTTTGACCCCTCAAGTAACGGCCCTCCCCTGTCCCCAGTCCCCCCTCCCAACCCCCGTTTCCGTGAATTGCATTAAAATCCGGTTCAGTGAGCCACCAGCAGGAGGCAGTAAAAGCTTTATCTTGACTAAATGAACCATGATAATGTCTCCACTTCCCAAATGAGGACAAAAAGTTTGACAAATGGTGAGGCATGTTGATTTTGAAGGGAAAAATGTCGAGTCTTCATTGATAATTTCCCAGCCGATACTTTCTTAATACAGCGCAACCACTTGATGACACAAGGGGAACCATATTTACAAACTTCGAGATTGGGAGGCAGCATGTTGTGATCGAGGTGAGAGAGTGCCTGCTAGTCTGGGTTCCTCCCATTTTCCAAGAACGTCATTTTAGGTTCAGTGAAGGCCAAATTGTTCGTAGATGTGAATCTCAGTGAGAATGGTATAGTATACTTCCCCTCCGTAAGTAATGGAACAGGAGGATTAATTCCTTTGTTTTTGTTGTAAACTGAATGCACCTGATTTCTCAGTTTGGTCATGTGACATTCACAACTGAGCCATGATTGGTTGTTACCTGAGCAACTGTGAGGTCATTTCTCATTGACAGAAAGTGGCAAAATGGCCGCCCACTGAGATGGATGAAATCAGTTGGATTTTGCTGATTAATTCAGATTGTACAAACACAATATTAATCAGAGTGCCATCTTTATACTAGTGGTGTTGAGTAGAACATATTATTGTAAAGAAATTTGACTTCCCCTTTTCATGTGTAAAAGCTTGCGCAATACAGTTTTTACCATGTGTTGTGATATAAAGTTAGGATGTTTGGAAAAAAATTATACCTGTTGCTTAACCTAACACTTAATTCATTAATATTACTAAATATCTTGCTATTGTACATATATCTTTGTTATATTGATGATGATGATAATAAAAGTTTTCTTACATCTCTGATTAAAAAAAAAACTGTAAACAAATTGCTGACCAATGGAATTGCCTATGTGTTAAGATTTGCTTCAGTTCAATGAGTTGTCTCCTAAGATTACATTTGAATAAAATATTTAAAAAATCTCTCCTTGGACTGGAGCGGTGATTTAGAGGCGCAGCTGCCATGCGTGTGTTGCCTTTAGTCGTGACCGCTTCCCTCCAATGTTCGCATCCTGTTCACACTATTGTCTCCGCTTTGGACCAACCCAAGACAGTGAGGTCAGGGCAACATTGTAAAGGATTTCCTGTGGCTCTTAATGATTTCCTGGCTATTCAGAAGGGTAACAATACTCTTGGATTTGGTTACTTACCTGGCACGAAGCGAAGGAATGGCCGCTGCGGTCCATAAATGGAACCTCATTACTTTCTTATTAGCTTTTATGGGTTTTTTGGTGACTGTGCACCTGCGCACACTGACTGGGCACTTCATTAGGTACACCTGCATGCTTGACCTGTTCCAACAGTTCCGCTTTCCAAAGATAAGGCTTGTTTGAGATACTGTAAGACACGGGTGGGCAAAGTATGGTCCAGGGGCTATACTGTATACGACCTGCTGATTTCTAATCTCGCACACAGAATATTTCCATTAATTTAGCATTGTTTTTATCCTATTAATTGGATAATTATCATTTACAACATTAAATACATCTTTAAATACTTTTAACTGATTTAATACACATATTACTGCAATAAACTATTTTATTATTTATCATTGGTCAAATCATAATTCAGATATTAATAACATAAAATAGCTAGAAAGATTTTATTATTTCCATATGAAAATGTTGTATATTTTACAGGTTTTAACTTTTCAAAAGTTTGACCGCCAGTGCTGTAAGAGATACAAAAATTAGTATCATTATTATTGCAATTATAGGCAACATTGGTAGGTTATAAGGTAAGAAAAGGAAAAAAAAAAAGATTTTATTTTTTTTTTTTACATTATGCATCATAAGAGGGGCCCAATATTAAAATACAAAACTAAAACCACAATAATTTACATGTTTGAGGACACAAGTCTTACACTGGCAAAACAAAATTTAAGATTACCGGGTATTGTATGTGTATATCATCCTAATAGGTCCATCTAATGAGTGGATAAAAAAAAAAAAAAACAGTCCATAAAATGTGCACATTTCATTAGCACTCTGATATCATATAATCTTCCTACGTGTGTATACAGTGTGTCTTAAATGTACATAAATTTAGAGTAGAGTCCACCTCCTGGAGACAAATTCCTTGTGTATTTCAACACACTTGGCCGAAAAAGATAATTCTGACTTTTATTTATTGATACAAAAATATTACAGATATAAAAAGGCAAGAGTCCCAATGTGAGCAAGTTAGCTTTCCAAATAGTCCTGATACAAACGAGCAGACCAAATTATCCCACTCTATATTAAATACATATATTATGTTGTTCCTTGACAGCTTGAAAAGGTTCAGTACTGAGGCCACTAATGCGTCTCGGTCCTTAAGCCACAGAGTGAACGTTAGCTAAATTAGTTTATTTGAATTTATAAAATACAATCATCCAGCGCTCAGTATTTCATCTTAGCAAATATTAAACACCATCCATCAGCAATAACATTCTTGACAAACAGTCAAATCAGGCCAGTTGTGTTCACCTGTCTATTGCTTGGAAAACAAATGGCCATGTGATCGTGGCCCAGCTCAGCTGTTGCCGCCTCAGTCTCGTTGTTGTCTTCAAAAGGCCCCGATCTCTGTGCCCCATGGCCTATAAGGCTTGGGCAGGGTGGAGGGGGGGCCGACTGCGCCGAGGGCCGCCGGGGGCACAAGCGGGAAAGCACCGAAGGAAAGGGGGAAGGCCGAAAGTGAAGAGAGCGACGACAGGAGTGGTGGCGAAAGCTTGGACGTTGGCACACTGAGGGGCAGCGAGCCATTGGGGGGCGCCCTGAGAGACTCTGTCGGGGGAAGGAGTCTGGACGTCGCCGAGGTCTCCGAGGAGGACGTGGAGGGTGGGCGGCTGTTTCCTCTGGACGCCGGCGTCCTAGCCTGGGGGGGTGGCAGCAGGAGGGGGTGGGGCATCGGAGCGGGGGCGCCGCCGTAGGCCGAGCCCCAGGCTAAGTGTTCCAGTCCGGCCTGCACCTCCCTCTGAGACGCATAGTTGCTCAGGTGGGCCACCAGACGTACACGGAGGGGGTCTGCGCTGTCCCGGCCCTCCATGATGCTGAGGAAGCGAGCCGTCTCAGCCAAACACTCCCTGAAGCCCAAGCTGCGGTAATCCTTTGCCAGGGCGTGCGCCTCAAAGTAACCTGAAAGAGAGACGCTAACGAAATTAGACACAGAACCATTGCATATCATACAGTGAACCCCTGCTCTAATATTAATTGATCCCACAGAGCAGAGAGAATATACACACTGAGTATTGTTTTCTGCGTCGCTGCTCCATGCGTGTTCAAGTAGCAGTAGTTTGACTCTTTACAAACACTAAGCTCTTAGGCAGGCATGGACAACTTAAAAGTTGGAGGGGGGGCATAATTTTATCATCAGTGCACTGGGGGAACCAATAGGGCCACACACTTCCTAACCAGGTAAATCTGACAAAAATCCCGTATTTTCCTGGGTTTGCCAGGATTTTTTGCCACCGCATTCTTTGTGGAAAACATATCGCATTTTTATCAGCGTTGTTTGAAGATTTTGGGGGGATTTGTGAAAACAAAACTAAATAAACAAACCCCCCAAAAAAACTGAAAAACAAACTTTGAAAACGTTAAAAAAAAGGGGGGTGATGGGTGTGTTTATTAATTATGGGGCAACTCGGAGTGCGGGCTGCCAGTTGCCCATCCATGATCTCGGCCATTGATCCTTGAAGTTTGGGGTAAGTACCACTAGTGGTACAAGGACTCCCTCTAGCAGCATGTGCATTGCATTTAACTTTTAAATTGAATACGTTTGCATTTAATCTTTAAGAAGTGTTTATTTTTAAACATTTATTTCGGTGTCATATATTCACCTTTTAGGTGAAATACATTTCACTGTTATCATTATTTATGTAAAACATGTCCTGTGTTTTAAGATCATGTTCAAACTGTGCATAATGCTACAATGGCTTGAATTTTTTTAGGAATAAAATTGCTACCTGTCCTTTTTTGTTTTTCCCGGAAAACGCTTATTCATGGTTGAGCTTTGTTTAAGAAAAACGAAAAAAGCTGAAAAAAATTATAATGTGCATCAATTATGCACTGAATTTCGCTATCTTGCAGGCCGGCCCGGTCCCTACCTCCCACGATTATTTTTATTTTATATGGTCTCTCTATATTGCAGGTTTTGACCCGTGATAAGAGGAGACTTGATCATGCAATAAGCTGTCATATGACAATGTGTGACTGTTCATACCTTTGCCTCCAGATGCATGCAGCATCTTCAAATGGTCCACAGTCATTTGCAGTATCTCAGCTTTTTCCAATTTCGCTGATCCCTGCACAGCCAAGCAAGTGAAAAAACACTTTATTTGCATTTCCCAAACTCAAACATCAGAGCCCAAAATGGGTCCCGACTCAGCTCTGATTGGGGTCTTGCTCAAGAAGCCTCCCAATGACTAATTTAGCAAAAGCAAAATATGAATAGTCCCCTAACATTAAAAAACAGCAGACACACAATCAGATCAAGCTAAAAGATAATAGTCATCAAAAATGAATATTTATGGCATAATATTCCATTGTTAATGATTCCATCAAAGTAGGCTGTCCAAATAATCTAAGGAAAAATGGCAATGTTATTGATCATAAAGCACAAGAAGAGCTATATAGATTCCTGTTTGCAATGGAAAACAAATGCCTGTTGTGTTAATTCAAATTAATTGAGATGCATATGGTGAACTTATGTCAATATATGTGTGATACCGTAATACTGTTTCAAAAACCTGCATTAACTCTTTAAAAGGGGCCCTCCATTTAAGGCAGTTCCAAACTGGCTTGTGCTGCTTTTCATATGATTGTTTACATAAATAAACATAAAACACAAACTCGGTAGGCTACATTTAAACACACACACACACACACACACACACACACACACACACACACACACACAATTCGTCATTGTTATTTTACTACTGTGCTAACGTGGTTTAGACTACGACCCAAGTTGTGACTTGCGTGCAAACTGCGTCGTAAATCGAGGAGCCTTTGGCAAATGGCCAAATGCTTAGGTTGAGAGACAGTCTTCAAATGCTAACAAGTCAATGTTTTTATTTGTTTTTTATTACTGTCATTGTTTTATATTTTATTAACAATAACATAGCACGCCAGGGTCATTTTTACCTGTTTCTCAAACGCACTTGGCACCAGTCTTCTCAGCTCAGACAGACTATTATTGATGCGGTCACGTCTTCTTTTCTCAATTATCTAAAAAAAAGCAAACAAAGAAAACAAAAATATATAGATAATTTAGAACACTATGGTAAGCGAAGAAATTGAAGTAAAAAAGTTCTACTCACTCCTCTGCGTCGTTTTCTGGCTTGAACTTGAGTGCTGCTAGTGGACGGTGACATTGAGCCGTGAGAATCAGCCGGCCTGAGACAACATCATCATCGCGTTTGAGCAAAACAAGCAAATAATCGTCTGGAAATGTCCTTTAAGAACAAACAGCGGAACGAACCCATTTTCGTCGCCGCTGTCTTTCTCCACTTCGATGTTGTCGTCCAAGTCGCTGTCGGAGGAGCTGTAGTTGTTGCTTCGCTTCATGATGTCCTGACTGCAGTTGGCGTTGGAGGAGAAATAACAACAACTCAACTCAGCGTCACTTTAACTGAGCTCACGTGCTTCTCGGAGGGGGGCGTTGCACACAAAGTCACGTGGGGAATGATTGATTAAAATTCAAGCCAATTAAATTGAAGTAGTTACTCGATGACGTCACCCGGTCTATTCAAGGTTAATTTAACTCAAATTATGTATTAATTAATTAATACGGCGGGTTTGGTTTGTCTTATTTGTTTATTTATTTTTATTTCTTGCATTAAATACAACGCAAACCAAAAGTTTGGGGGTCAGTTCGAAATTATTGAAAGAAAAACAGTTAAATCAACAAAAGCGTTTTCCCTTCAAAAATAGACATTTCTTTGTGATGCCCAAACATCGGAAGGGAAATAGATATACACCATTATCAGATACAGGTGTATACATTGTTTAAATCATACTTGGACTTCAGAGATTTCACTGCATAATATGCACATTTTTACAACCTATATGAAATATTATCACGAAAGTTTTTCTTGTGGGTTTGTTTTGTGCAATTTCATGTCAAGTTTTTGACATATTAATCTGCATTTTTTTCTAATCTGGTGAGATTTTATGTATGGTGTTGGTACAATCAAATACAGTCATTTATAAAAGCAAATTTATTTTGTGAACATTTAAAAATGTTTCTTTATTAATGATATGATCATGATTTGGATGAAATTTGCCTGAATGCAGGGCCGGAAACGATAATCTCAAATCAAGTTTCATTCCGTCTTTCATTAAATTAATTTCGAAGCAATTTAAACATGAGTTTTGTAAATTGTGATTATCAAAATCACTGATAATTATTGTCATGAACATCAATCGATGAAAAAGTTATATTTTTATGTCTTTATCGATTTATAGTTAATTTTTAAATGATTTTTGAATGGGGTCAAAAATTAAAATATCAGATTATGTTTTATTCTGGTCCTGATTAAGACTGATTTGGGAAAGAAAAAAAATCCATTTAACATTTTACAACATTTCTATTATTTTTATTTTTTTTTTGATATACCAACATCATATTTTGACACACTGATTGTTGGTGTCATCAAAAGCTGTCATGTTAAGTTTAATTCCAGTTTGGAACCTTAATGAGTATTTTTTGAGGCAGCAGTTTAAACTTCAAACAGAATATCACATTTAACATGTTTGGATGCTTAAGACAATGCTTAAAGATTGGGTCATTACTAGCCCTTATATTACAGTTTTTCTTCAATATTCAAAGGTCAGCAGGATTTTACACTGACCAGCCACATTATCATGACCACTTGCGTGCTATTCAATACTATACACATATTTGTCTAGCGCGTAACTAAATGAGATCACCAAAACATTAGACAGCTCGGCTGCTGTTAAATAATGTAATCATGCTCATAAAAGTCCCTGTGGAAAGATCGAGGCTCCCACTGAGAGTTCCTCCTGGCTTGAAGCCCTCTTTCTCCTGTGGAGCATTGCGGGTGCGTGTGTGTGTGTGTGTGTGTGTGTGTGGGGGGGGTCGCGTCAGTGGTCGCCCTCTTTGCTGTTGTGCAGGACACACGGCCTATTAGCAGAGTGTGTTGTTCATTGTTTGCCGTCAGCTGTGTGATTCCGCCACGGCTCTGAATCGGTCGGGAGGCCCAACATTAGTAAAGCGGCGTTGCCGAGCTCTCCTAGGAAACTGCAAACAGGTCAACTGACTGTGCTTCCCAGGGAATCATTCATCCACAAATCAGAGCGCGTTGGCCCGCTACGGGCTGGGAACGAGGAGGAGAAATGTTTTTAGAGGCTCAAGCTTCACATATGTGTGAACGGAGGTTTTGCTTATGAGCGACATGAACAAACATACACGCCGACTTATGTACACCGTCGACCTATGAAAGCGTGTCAGTCATCTAGCGCTGCTTGGGGACACGGGTGGTCTACTGAAGGTGAGAGCATTTTGACCCTGCTAATCTGCAGGGGTCAAAGGGCACACTATATAAAACACAGTAGCTTTCCACGTCAGTGTTCTAAAGTGTAACCGATACATGTTGAGTTAATGTTTATACATAAAAGTGTATATGTAGGCAATGGTGGGGTGCTGACCTGAAATGCGTCATGTAGGCTCTTAGTTCAAACATATGTTGGCCACAATGTTTTGAAACGCATTCAAACATGGATGGGCATGACTGTTGCGTGACCGTTTTTGTCAATGCAACCTTGATTAGGGATAGAATGAATACTTTATAAATCTCCAAATGTTGTCCTTTAGAGGAGCTTGCCCTCATTAATGTCACGGGTGAGCTGGGATGGGTACACCCGAGAATGGTCGGCAGTCATCTACAGGGCACATATAGACAAACAACCAATCACACTAAAAAAAACTATAAAATATTTAAAGTCTTCTTTTGACATAACATGCATAATCTGAGATGTAGGAGAACCAAAGAGAGAACGGTGAAACCTCAATCAAGCACAGGTAGACTCCACAAAGGAGAGCTTGAGCCGAGATTCAAAGCTCTGAAATGTGAGGCAGATTCATTCACCTTGAGGTCACCCTGCTGCCAAGATATAACATCCATCCATCCATCCATCCATCCATGCATCCATGGCCGAAGTGCATCGGTCACCAAAACTATGAAGTTCAAAAAAGAAAAAGAAATATAAATATATATTTATTAATATATATTACAGAAACTCAAAAAATATCTTTTTGAGTTTCTGGAGAACTTTGGCGAAAGGTGCCCATAGGGTTTTCCCAATAGAGTCATACAAAAACCAATATAGACCATAAACTAAATCAACAAGCGCTTCAAAACAAAAACAAACAAAACAAAAAAAAAAACCAAAAAGGAAAATGAGATCTGGTAAACACCAAACTGCTTTGGTAGAGCTATTCTGGCATTCACATAAACAGATGTGACGTGCTAATTAGAACCACGCAGGCAAGTGTTTGTGTGTGAATTAGTTAGTGGGATTATGCAAGAACTATACAAGCAATTGCTATGAAATTGGGGTGGCACATGTACAAATGTCGAGCTAATTATATTTCTCTGAGAATTATTTTGCCTTTTTTACCCGATGAGTTTATGGCAGTTGGCCCCACCCACATTTAAAATGATACAATCGGTTCATTCATGCTTTCTTGCTTTCAGCACAGAGTAAACTACCTGGCCCTTAAAGGCCTTTCGATTGAAGAACCCATTTGGATTTTAGTCAGTTTCTAGATGAATGTCGCGGTATTGGAATTGTCCATTCACAGCATCCGGAATCATTCATGGTACCGTCTCCGGTTTTGAAAGTTTTTTCCATGATCCTCAAATTTACAATTGCCTGTCAAGTCCTGCAATGTCAGAATGTTCTTTTGATGTATACACAATATTGAAACCGATACGTGAATAAAACATTGAAGCTAAATGCAGACGGGTCAATAAAATACTAGCGCTTGATTGAAAAGTCATATTCCATTCCCCCTTCTGTTGCGGCGAAAGACATAGACAATGTCAGCGCTTAATCCTACACTGACAAGTCTGGTAAGGCCATCAGCGTGGAGGGGTGGGGGGGTACGTGTTGGGTGACCCTCCTGCTGTCTTCCATTGCAGTAGCTTGTAGAGGAGCAGCTGTTTCCCCGCTCCGTCCACCGGGTCAGTTGTTTTCCAGACAAGTGCAGACGAGAGGGAGCAACTGCAGGCCGGCCGGCCCAGAATGTCAGCCAGGTTGCGGCGGTGAGAGATCCAACGTGCAAGCTTCATTCGACCTGTTGATGTAGTGAGTGGAGCAGGGCTGACCGTTCACACCATCTCCCTCCTGTCAGCACACACTTTCCCTTAAAAAAAAAACGTGAATACCTGCACCTTTTATAGACCGGTACTGTATTTCCTCACTCTATTTGTGGATGATTAACAGTCGGTTGCAATATTACAGTGCTTCAAGCAAAATGTAATATGACACAAAATTCTTTATGGTTTAATTAACTCATTAGTGAATCACCCCTCAGTTTTTTTATTCCTTTTTTGGACAATTTTGTGTTTCCAACATGGTGAAAACAGTTTGGGGAAGGCTCTTTTCGAAGCCGATGGGCCATGCAAGTACGTTTATATAAGTTTAGTGTGGACCATGAACGAGTACCGGGACAGAGGCGATGTCTTCCAAAGCGGCATATTAAATCAAACGGTTGAACCCAGGTGTCAGCATCACAGTGCCCGCAAGCACCAGGTACGCCCCAAGAATCTCACCAGTGAAGTCCATAAGTCTATTCTGATTTTGAGACGTTCAACTTTTTATGGGGATCCTGTTAAAAATTTAAAAATGCAACCACTTACAAGTGTGCTGCATCATTTTTTTTGTTATTGTTTTGAATTGTCTTAAATCACAATTGCATCGCAGTAGCCAGTAATATAGCGCATGGCCAGGTGTCCCAATACTTTTGTCCACGTATTTACCAAGGATAGAAGACCCCCTCTCACCCTAAACAGTCAGCGAGTAATGGGGACTGGTTGATCTCCATTAGTGTCTGCCCTTTTCTTGCCCTTAACCCAGTCAAAACTATCCAAAGCCCCTTCAATGACTTTTCCAAAGAGGGCTAGATGTTGAGTATATTTGGGATGACTTCAGCATTGTTTTTGATGCTATTATAGTACCAAAGCGGTATAGGCTCCAGTGGACATGCGGGGGTCATGTGGTATCCATTATATGCAGACACAAACCACTCCGCTCACACCTGACTGTCAAGGTCCTTCACATTAGTGCTGACATTCCTTTGGCCCATTAAACGTAATTAGGATTTTCCCCGCAGAATCCTTGACATTTCACCTCACCGCATCCAAACATTTTCTCAATCTCCACCTGATTTATGTGATAATCTACTCTTTTTTTTTTTTTTAAAGAAGCCAACTGGCGCCTGTTGACCACGGCTGAACTCCGTCGATAGAAACGTCTCCTCAAACCGAGGAACCTAAGAGGTATAAGAGAGCATTTGTTTGAAACTGGCGTGTGCCCAGCTGCCTTCCTCCATCTCCCCTCAGGTTTCCCTTGGTGACCCTTTATAGTGTGCAAAGAGTGCGGCCGGAGTGTGTGCCGGTGCGTCTGCGTGTGTTTATGTGTGTGCGGTCGTGAGTGTGCGAGTGTGTTTAGGAGGTGCTGTTTCCCACAGCCCTGATCTAATTCCGTGGTAACTCAATCTCCGTGTGAGCGCTTCCCGGCGAGTGTTCTCCCACCCGTCGACAGTCCCCCTCTCTCTGGCTGGCCGAGTGGCTGAGCGTGTCTGACAGAGGCCCGGCTGAGTCCCAGCGCCCCCGCCCCCCACAGCCCCCTCACCCGA
>NW_017805407.1:280901-339354 GCF_001891065.2 Hippocampus comes
CCTCCGTGCTACCCGCCCTCCCATCAGGATTGATTTACTATGTCAACCGTTGAGGCTGTCGGCGGCAGCGGCGCTCACAGCCGTGCCTGCATCCTGTGTGCGTGTAATGCTGATATCTTATACCTGTCATTCAACAACTGCTCAAGTGTGTGTGAGTGTTGGCCGAGCGGCTCGCTGAAGCCGCATGCACAAAAGGTGTGGTATTCTTATACAGACACTCTTGAGCTATGGCGCATTATGCAAGAAAAAGCAAATGCCACCCATGCTGGTTGTAAATAGCTCGTCCCACCACGGGAAATGTCTCCCAGACAGCTTCCATACAACAATGTTATCCTATGAAGCACAGTTTCCTGGCTGCCCCCTCTGGTTCCAGCAAGCACCCAGTCTCTATATTGGGCAGGGAAAAGACCAAGCTTGAGACCCATTCGCATCGTTGGACCCCTCTCCGCCCCCCCAACCCCCCCGCACCCCCACCCCTCCTTCTTATTCTTTACTTTCCTGCCTTTGTTGGCATCAATTCTCATTGTGCTTTTTGGATAGGTACGGTGTGTTTTACTCACACAACATAAACAATCAAACCATCCTATACTGATTTGGATGACCACTTGTACGTTGGTTAGAATGTTGAAACAAAACAAAGTTGATTACCTTAAGGAGGTGTTTGCACGCCACAGTTCTTGACTGCAAGGAAACGGGGCCCAGCTTAACCATTATGCAGACAAGAAATGCAAACATTGGAAATAAGGTTTCCAAGTGGACTTTTTGGAAAAAGACAACATTGTTGTTTCCATGTGAAGACTAAAAATGTTTGTTGGTGAGCATGGAGGATAGATATATCTGTGTTGGGCAGCAGTTCAAATGTTATTAAAAATGCAAATTTAATTCCCCAAAGGGACTTGACCCGACAGTTCTGGAAAAAAAAATGCTTCCATTTTCGCCCTTATACAGTCTGGAAATGCAAACATGAAAAGGGACCTAAAAGTCCTTCCACTTTTCTTTGAAAACTCAGGCTGTGAAAGGCAGAATATCCATGTGTTAAAATTAGAAATGGCTGACAACCAAAACAACTATGATGGGACTCAGTGCTGTTTTAGTGTTTGTTTTTTCAAGATAGTACAGTCTGGAAATGCAAACATGAAAAGGGACCTCAAAGTGCTTCCACTTTTTTTTGAAAACTCAGGCTGCGAAAGTGAGAATATCCATGTGTTAAAATTAGAAATGGTGACAACCAAAACAACTATGATTGAACTCAGTGCTGTTTTAGTGTTTGTTTTTTCAAGATAACGGTTGGGCATCTGGTGTTTGAAAATGTTTTTCGATTACCTATAGGAGCTGTTTACATTGCTTCAGTTATTGAGTAAAAACGGGCTCCATTCAGCTGTTTTGCAGCCTGGACATGCCAACATTTGAAACAGGTTGCAAAGCAGAAGTTTTTAAAAAGGACATCATGTACAGGGGGCGGGGGCTGTATTGCTGACTAGAAAGGGCCCGTTTTGAGAGAAGTGATTTATTTATTTATTTCTCCAAAACAATTGGACAAAATTGAAAATACAAACTAATATAATTTTCCCGATCACAAAGCATAAAATAGAGTTATTAGTGATAAATGGGCTCTTGGCCAGATTTCCTTCGCATGAAATAAAATCACCTTTTAAAAACTGCATTTTATGTTTACTTGGGTTATCTTTGACTGGTTTTTACCTTTGTTTGATGATTTTACATTAAAATGCGGCGGAAGAATTTCAGAAGAGGACAAATACTTTTTTTAATGGGGTGCTTTCTTGCTGACTAGAAAGGGCCCGTTTTGAGAGAAGTTATTTATTTATTTATTTCTCCAAAACAATTGGATAAAATTGAAAATACAAACAAATACAATTTTCCCGATCACAAAGCATAAAATAGAGTTATTAGTGATAAATTGGCTCTTGGCCAGATTTCCTTCGCATGAAATAAAATCACCTTTTAAAAACTGCATTTTATGTTTACTTGGGTTATCTTTGACTGGTTTTTACCTTTGTTTGATGATTTTACATTAAAATGCAGTGGAAGAATTTCAGAAGAGGACAAATACTTTTTTTTAAGGCACTGTATGTATCTTTTGCCTCATGTAGAGAGTAAAAAGGCGACCTCGAGTGGTTAGCACGTCGACCTCACAGTGCAGAGGTCGTGGGTTCGATCCCAGCTCCGGCCTTCCTGTATGGAGTTTGCATGTTCTCCTCAGGCCTGCGTGGCTTTTCTCCGGGTACTCTGATATCCTCCCACATTCCAAAAACATGCATGGCAGGCTGATTGAACACTCTAAATTGTCCCGAGGGGTGAAGGTGAGTGCGGAGTGTTGTTTGTCTCTGTGTGCCCTGCGATTGACTGGCAACTGGTTCAGGGTGTCCCCAGCGTACTGCCCGAAGACAGCTGGGACAGGCTCCAGCACCCCCTGCGACCCTTGTGAGGATAAAGCGGATCGGAAAAAGGATGGATGGATGGATGGATGGATAGAGAGTAAAAGTAAAAGTCATCAGAAAAATGAACACTCAAATAAACTACAGATTCCGGAACAATTTACTGAAGTGCGATAACAAAGTATCTGTGCTTTATTATTTCCCACCACCAGACACCAGCTATTGCTGTTTAATACATGTAGTTCAGAATTCTCAGTTGTTATTGCAGGTGCATGTACCGGTAAACGGGAAACATTGCCACAATGTAACTATGTTGATCTTAACCTTTTCATGGAGGCATTTTCACTGGGTCATTGTACCCATTCCAAAGTCTTTTTCACAATGGTGCACGCTCCTTCAGTAGCCCCTCACAATGACACTGCCATGGCGTTTACAAGTATGCTTCCCATTAACACTTAACTTAGCAAGTCCACAAAAGAGAGATGGCAGATCACAAGGCTGCTTTCCAAATAAGCGCAACAGGAGACAGCACGTGATATCCACCGTACAGAAAGCGGGACTGTGGAGACGGCTACTTTTAAGGCCACACATTGTGTCGGCGTAGGAAAAAAAAAAAACACTGTTTGCATATCAATGGGGTTGCGTGTGTGCCTATGTGTGTGGAGAAGCGTGTGGGCCTTAATTGAAATGTATCTTCATCATGCAGGGAGAAGCTCACGCTTCCCGGCTCTGTGAACTATGAACTCTGTGTGTGTAAGAAATCTGTCATTGAATCAATCTACTTGCATGAAGGCTACAATTATTAATTTCGAGTACTTGTAGGCCAAGTTGTGGTGTGAATGATGTAAAACTGCTCAGGCACAAGAATCAGTAACATTCAGCATAATAACAGAAACCCAGCTAACGACGGTGAGTTACAAGTTGATATGAAAACATTTCTTTGCAACCCGGCTCCCTTCCCAGTGGATGTTCAGTGCCAGCTGTCTGCACTGCAGTAAAGCACTGCTTTCCCAAGCTCCGATCCTGTGGGAAAATCGGTTGTGGCCAGTAATTGATTCCGCCCTGCCAGCCCCATTACTCTCTGCTGCAGTCAAACTGCCAGTGAGCTGCAGCAAGCCCGTTAGCGTTAGCACAACCTCCTTTTACTCCTTCACTCAATGCAGCCCAAACATGCTCACTCCTCACTCCATCGTCATTTCTGTCTGCCTATGCCTGTTCTACCTACTCTTATTTCTGTGCATGATTCCGCATGCTCTATATGAGGTACATAGTCTCTCTTGAACATGACAGAATGAGTGTCTGGACATGATGAAAAAAAAAAAAACAAAACCTCAACATAAAAAGGTTCAGTCTACCTATGTTTTGCTTTGTCTTCATTTTTTTGTGGCAATTTTGTGATACTTATTTTTTAAGAAAGAGAATTGGGGCTCTATATTCATAGACAGGTGCCCGTGTGCTGGACATAAAAAGTGCAGCATCTTCATTTGGTGACAGAAAGTACGTTAGATGTTAAACCGGGTAAAAGCAGGTCTAAGTTTTGGCGCAGGTGGTGCAACGCAAATTTTGTGGATTTCACTGATGCCCAGGCAGATCCTGCACTCCACTTATTTGTGTGATGGATGTCATCATATTTCGCTCAAAAATATGACAACAGTATATCACAATACGCACCAACATCATAACACTTGTGTCACTTTATGACAGTGTCATAACACTTGTTGCCTTGCCTATGTCTGTACTCTGCTACATATCGTATTGACTTGTAATTATTTGACCAAAAATGAGAATGATAGAATGTCTACCGTCAAATACAATAAAAGCACAAGTGAAATAGAAACAGTGAAACACGCTTAATTTTGGGGGGAGCTTAATCTTTTATGGTCCCATCAATCAAGGTTTCACAAGGTTGACCCGCGCACAAATTTGTTTTATTTTCATTATTCCTCAACGGGCCAAATTTGAAGTGTGAGTGAAACAAAGCCGACCACTACATCACAAGTCGAACAAACCTAGACGACAACAGTTCTCCCCCTACTTTTGGCTGGTCTTTGTAAAAAATTAAACACTTTTGAACGTTACACTTGTTCCATTGATCCACACTCACAGATGATTGGATGTGACAGGAAAGGTTAGACAGCACTTGCCGGTACACAGAGGGGTGTCACAGACATGCTCGATCGCTGTCATCAACTTGAGTGCGCACTGATTACTCCATAAGGCAGCAATAGGGACACAACCCCTCCACCCGCCTCTCTGAATACGTCCCCACCCCACCACACATCCCTCGTCTGAAAGTGAGTCATGAAATATTAAATGCAGTCATCTGCTGAGATGGCTGAGTTGCTTGTCACGGCCTAACACTTACCACATGTCTAAACAAAGGTAAGTGCCCCTGCTATCCAATTAATCTTCAATTAGGGGTTATGCTCTGTGCCTTCGCATCTGTGTTTTCCAGTCTGAGCTCAGCAGGTGGGGGTGCGGGGGAGCATGCGTCTGAGGATTATCATGCTCTGGGAAGATAAAGGATGCTCTCTGACATCAATAGTCACATGACAACACATGACCATCGACACATTGCGCGGCGATGTCTGAGCGCGGTCTATTTCAAGCTTTGTCTGTTCAAAAAAAAAAAAAAAAAACCATCGAGCTGTATTAAATGAGCCGGCAGAAAATAATGTTTCCATGTGATATGCTAAGAGACATTAGAGGCTTGAGTGATTCATCAGGGATTGTCATGACTCTGGCAGGCTTTATATAACTAGCAGCTGAACGCTGGACTTTCCCATGTAGAGGTCATGAGGCCACCCTCTTAGCACTGTGGTGGGTTTTTTTTCACACAAGAATTCCAGCCCACTGGTGGGGGATCTAAGAGCATAAAAGAGAATCAGAGAGCTGTACAGTATGTGCATCCCTTCAGAACAGCCCCCATCCACCCCGCCCACTGCAATCTGCACCCGGTGGCATGACGCCTTGGGCAGGGGTCCCTGCTTCTCTACTTTATTGACGGAACAAGAAGTTTCTCTGTGAAAAGCCCCCTCAGACCCCACCCCCTCCGCTTTTACTCCGCTCTTGCAACCACCGTCGGTGTGCCATGAACCAGGAGCCAGAGGCGCGGGGAGCGTGGAGGGATAAAGGGATGAGGAAGATCAAAGCTGGATGCATGAAAAAGCTCAAAGCACGCAAGCAAAGAAGCACCACTCTGACCACTTTCGGTCGCACACACGCGCACACGCACACTCGGCGCCCACGCTGGCCTCTGGTTCTCCCTAAATGTAGTGGTCACAAAAAGTTAAAAACGGGGGGGGGGGGGCCACACCACTCAGGGTGTGTGAGCCTTTCAGCATATGACTTAGATCTGCTTGGTCGCTAGATTCAAAGGGATGCCCCCTGTTGGTAGAACTCTGGTGATGTCATATAACCCCTGTTATGACCCTACTGTCACATATACAGATGCGCCTGCTGTGGATTGGCCAATTTCTTGCCAGTTCCTTTTTTTTTTTTACTTAGGCCAAACTTGAGATTGTACTCTATGGTGGCAGGTGACTAACTCACTTCACAACAAGTGGCAGTTTGGCAGATATAATGAGGAAAGATGCTTCCAAAAAGAGGATCCAAGCTGTTCATTGCCGCTCTCATTTGAATTCACGGTCAAACTAAGCATCTAACAAACATATTTAGTTTGACAGTATCGTGTTTTCTTTTCTCTTCTTTCTACCCTCAATCTTGCTGCTGAAGGCTGTAAATTTCCCCAGTGTGGGACAAATAAAGGATATCTTATCTTATCTTATCTTATCAACGTTCAATGGAAAAATGCTGGAATCACAGCTTTCAGGAATCTTGGAATGCTCCCCAAAAGTCTTTTCACTTGCTGGGTGAATTTATGATACAGAAGGAAATAAGTTTCCGACAGTGTACTTAGCTCATGAGTTATTTGCAATGTTAACGTTTTTTTCTTGTTTTCCGAAAATGATCAATAATGACTTGCTCTCAGGCTAAAAAAATTGCTGTGTTCCAGCATTCCTGAAGCACCTCCAGATCACCTCAGGTACCTGCCATACATGTCAATATGTTGATTTAAGCAATGAATTTTCCCAGTTGCATTTGTGTAAGCCACGTCATCAAAGGCCTCCAGCAGCACGATAGGCGGCATGACTACAATTCTTACGTACCGGCATGCAAAAGAAGCCGTTTATGTCTTCAAGAAGCCGAGCCCAACTTTTCAATTTCCTTTTGGCCTGGAGGATCTTCTCTCCATTATTCATGAGTCCTCAGGTTGGACCCTGGGAACAAGCTGAGCGAGGCCCTGTGTCAATACGCAACACTGGCCGCCACAATGGGCCCGGCCTGCAACTACACTGTTGACAGACACCAACACAAAGGAGCTAAAAGGGGTCCCCCTCCGTTCTCACACACACTAAAGAATGAGTCAGTGTGCTGCCGCTCAGAGCACTGTTTGTACAGTATATGCAGCTTTTGTCCGCGGCCTCTGTTCTGCCATCAATGGGGCTTGAAGTGTTGATGAAAACCAGGAGGAAAGTACTTCTCTGCGGCTGCCAGACAGCGTTCATGTTCACTAGATGTCATCTGTGTGTATGCAGATGAAGGCCTGCATGCACATTCCATCATAGATCCAGCCCAGCCCAGCCTCTGTAGTTATGACATAAGCGGTTGATGCTAATGAATATGTCATGCATTAGCACTTAGCACAACCCGACAGCACTTAGGAAGAGGAATCCATGCCTTACTTCACAACTGGATTATTGTCCTAGAATTTATTTTGGAGTCAATCAATCCTCCCTCAAGTGACTCCAGTTGGTCCAAAATGCTGCTAGTCACCTCCTTACTGGAGCGCGTAGCGCCGCTATTTAACTCCAATTCTGGCCTAAATTCACTGACTCCCTGTACATTTTAGAGTTCATTTTAAGATTCTTTTATTTGTCTTTAATTTTTTTAATGGTCAAGCCCCACCTTACCTCTCTGAGTTCCTCCACCTCTATGTGCCAGCCGTTGCCTCAGGTAAGTGGACTAAACGCTACTGGCGGTACCGAGGACCCAATGCAGCCTGAGACGGGATGGAGCTTTTTCTGTTGCCGGTCCCTCTTTTTGGAATAACCTTCCATTCTCTGTCCATCCTTAAATCTCATCTTAAAACACATTTTAGAACGTCAAAATGATTTTAACTCACCATTTCGAGCAGAGTGCGATTGGCAGGTGACCAGACTTCAGGACATCCATGACTCTTGTGAGGATAAGCTGTACAATAAAAGGAAGGTTGCATCTCAAGGACACTCTTTGGGAGCTGTATAATTCCAGACTTAGCAAGTAAGTTGGCTATTTTTCTGTATGTAACAAAATCCTTGGCTGGAAGAAAACTACACTACATGCATATAATAATGTGAAATACCTGTAAAATGACAGTTTTAAGTGACACAGCCAGAGATGTGGAGAGAATGTTTTAGTGCAGGCTGCAGTGGTGTAGAAATAAACTGCATCATATTGGTGCTTTTTACTATAACATAGTTGCATTACCTCACACTATATTACAGAGGTGAAATATATTATTCTCATGAGCGTTATCCTTTCATAAGCGGAGGAATTTCATGCAGCTTTTGCATTGGACTTCATGACACGCGATCAGGTTCTGACACACGCTTTTCTCACGCCATCAAGTGGTGAGATCTAGCCCCTGCAGAAAGAACGTATTTCATAATGCAACATGAAGTCCTTTGAATTTCATTGCTGATTGAAATAAAATACTGCAACTTCGTGTCTTTTAAAATGCACGAATACGTTTATTTCACTTTGAATTTAATGATATTTTCAATATTTGTGACAACGTATGCAGGGATTTTGTGCAAAAATTAAAAGTTGGTTAGAGCGGCATGATGGACTCGTGGTTAAAAATCCAAGATCTTGGCTCCAATGGTCCATTGGTGTGAATGTGAATAATTGCTTGTCTATTATGTGCCATGTGACTGGCTTACGACCAGTCCAAGGTTCATCCCGCTTCTCACCCAAAAATTGCTGTGGCCCAAATGAGGCTAATCCATCCATCAATCCATTTTCAGAACCGTTTTATCCTCACAAGGGTCGCGTGGGGTGCTGGAGCTTATTCAAGCTGTCTTCAGGCAGTAGGTGGGGGACACCCTGAACCGGTTGCCAGCCAATCACAGGGCACACAGAGACGAACAACCATCCGCGCTCACGCTCACACCCAGGGACAATTTAGAGTCTTTGATCAGCCTGCCATGCATGTTTTTGGAATGTGGGAGGAAACCGGAGTAACACCCACACAGGCACGGGGAGAAGATGCAAACTCCACAAAGGAAGGCCGGAGCTGGAATCGAACCCGGTACCTCTGCACTGTGAAGTCGACGCGCTAACCACTGGCCCATCGGGCCACCCTAATGAGGATAAGTGGTGTAAAAAAATGAATGTATGAAAAAATATGCTAATATTTAAAATACAAATGACTCAGCAATTGCTTACTTGTATAATTTAACTGTAAAGTTGCTTATTAAAAATGCAATCAGAAATCACGACTGAATTTGTGTATTTACCAAAAAGCTCTGGAAGAAATTAAGGGAACTCAAAATGTCTAATTCTAATTTTGACAATGCCTCACAACTCTGAGGATTGTTTGACAACACTCAATCCCGCACAGCCAAGTCAGTGGATTTGTGAATGGATGACAACCAGATAAGCAGACCCTGCCGTGGCTAGTCCAAGACTGAAGAAGATTGATGATCAAAAGCCATCCAACAAAGCCGAGCTGTTTGAATGTTTGCAGTATAGGAGTGGCATCCAGTCATCCGAGAGCGATGTGAAAGACGGGTGGGGTACATACTAAGGTGTGACTTCAACTCTGAACAGATACACCAGAGGTAGGCTTTTATGGTGTTTAATGATGAATAAGAAGTTTCCTTTGCATTATTTCATATCTGAAAGGGCCGTGAATTGTTTCCATTACTTTGACTATTTGTCAATTTCTCCAAATAAATGCTGTGAATGATAATCATTTTTATTTGGAATTTGGGTGTAATGTTATCAGTAGACTGTAGAATAAAAAAAATATATTAATTTTTACCAAAACATATACAGGTACCTATAAATAGTATGCCCATAGAAACTGATAATTTTGCAGTGGACTTTACAATAGTCATGGGCAAACTTCTTGGCCTAGATTTTATTTTTAAAATGGAAAAATTAGCCAGGTCGTTCATGAATAGGATAAAAGAAAATATGAATCTAAAATGTAAAATGTAGAGTTTATTTTACTCGTATTGGATGGATAAATCTCATGCTTTCAGTTTGTTTTTAATTCAGTTGCAATCAATTATTTATAAAAATAAAAATAAACATTGATCATTGTACAGATATATGTATTTTTATGTCACTAATATGCAACAAATTATTGAATGGGATTCATTTAAAAAAAAACAAAAATGACACAGGAATACTGGCAATGTAAATGCTGGTTTAATGGGCCGGTTTAAAAAACAAAGTGGGCTGTATGTGTGCCCAGGCCATACTTTGCCCATTGCGATTATTCAACGATCATCAGGAAAGTTGACATGAAGTAAATGTGCTACTTTGTGAAAATAAGTCAAAAGAGGGCAACGCCACATGGCCCCTTCAGACCCTCACACCAGAATTTGATTTGAAGACACGCCTCTTAACCCTATTGTCACCATGGCAATGGCGGCACCTGCTCCTGATTGGGCGGCTCCGCATCAAGCACTCACCCCACTGGGCTTCAAATATAACATTTCCACCCTGTGTCAGTCTGTCCTCTTGTCTGCGTCCTGCACCCAAAGGGAGAATTATATTTTGTGACCCGGAGCCACAACTTTAACTCCACCATGGTTGAGCAATTTGTTGGAACCTGGAAGCTCACTGCCAGTGAGAATTTTGATGAATACATGAAGGCTATTGGTAAGGATAACACTTCACTTTAGCATAGTTAGATCATGAGTTTGCTGTAAAGTGGTGCTAACTGAAGCAAATTTTGCATGGCACGGAGGTGTGGGCTTTGCCACCCGGCAGGTGGGCAACATGGCTAAGCCCAACCTTGTGATCAACGTGGATGATGCGGGCCTGATCACAATGAGGTCCGAGAGCACTTTCAAGACCAAAGAAATTCAATTCAAACTCGATGAGGAATTTGATGAGAACACGGCAGATGATCGAAACACCAAGGTGGGTTTTTAATGAATGCACTTTCTCAAAACGGTCATTTTGCATGCAATTAAAGCAAGTTCCGCCTGCAGACCATCATCACTTTTGAGAATGGCAAACTTGTGCAAAAACAGACGTGGGATGGCAAGTCTACAACACTAGAACGAGAGATTCAAGATGGCAAGCTGACAGCTGTAAGTTGCTGACCGCTATGGCAATATGCAACATTTGATTTTTCTTTAAAATGCCCCCCCCCCTTTAATTACAACTATGTGAATCTTGTCTCCACAGAAATGCATCATGGGTGATGTTGTTGCAATGAGGACCTATGAGAAGGAGGCTTGAGTTCACTTGCATCAATCAATGTATGTTGAACTATAAAGGACATTTTGTAAAAGGAAAATTTACAATAAAATCGAAGAATTCAGTGTGGGTTCTACACATTTCTTTGACTAATTATTTTATATTGTGGCAAAAATTTTTCCCTCAAAGTCAAGGGAGCCACTGCTTCTCCCCACCTTAAAAAAAAAAAATCACAACAAAGCTGAAGGGCGGGGGGGGGCTTCAATTTTTAAAAAGAAAACCACAAATTGTCACATTACAACATGCACAATTGGGTCAGCAAATCACAGACTAATTCTATGACCATGTGAACAGTCTTTTTAAGAATTAAGTGTTAAGGCTTCTTTTGTGCTTAACAGGAATTTAGGGTTCAACATCTGATCTGTATTTAAGACTTCAGACTTTGTACTAAAGAGGACTTTGTGTGTCATTGACGAGTAAGTCGCATTGGTTGCTCTGAAGTCTGAGAACTGAACAGGCAGATTAAAAAAAAAAAAGTTTCTTGACAAAGGTCTTTTGTTCGAGCAAGGACACATTTCCTAATATCAGTGTCGACTCTTATGCCTGGGTGGTGGTGCGGCCAAATCCATTCAGGTCAAAGCGTTGACCCCTCACTTGCTAGTCCAATTGTCTTGGATGCACAGACTGGAAATAAAGCAAGTGCACTTGTCCTAATTAAGCCTCTTTGAGGCAGTGGACTCCTGGTGTGCCAGACTTGATGACAAGGGAACATAATAGCTTCTAAATACATTTTTTTAGTCAATAAAAGCCCTTGACATCTCAAAATCAATCTTAATTCCAATGAGGTTTTTTCTTTTTTTTTTTTTATATGTGTAGGACAGTTATGATAAAGTGTGTCCCCAGTTTGTTTAATCCATCACACAGAGCCTATTGCATATTTGTCAGTTTTCCCCTAAAACTGGTTAAGTATTTTTAAAATATTCAATCTAGTTTTTTATTGATAGATCCATCCATCCATTATCTAAGCCGCTTGTCCCAGCTGTCGTTGGGCAGATGGCGGGGTACACATCGACAAACATCCATTCACACTCAAAATCACACTTAGGGTCAATTCCGAGTGTTCAATTAACATACCGTGCATTTTTTGGGAATGTGGGAGGAACCCAGATTACCTGGAGAAAGCCCATGCAGGCAAGGGCAGAACATGCAAACTCTATACAGGAAGGCTGGAGCCCGGAATCCAACCCTGGACCTCTGCACTGTGAGGTGGACGTGCTAACCAGTTAATCACTGTGCCGCCCGTATGTAAAATACAGTGCGCACACACACACACACACACACACACACACACACACACACACACACACACACACACACACACACACAGAGAGAGAGAGAGAATTAGATTTTTAAAAGACAATTATGCATTTATCTTGTTACACCTTTTTAATTAAATAATTCAGACATCTTATTTACAATGGAATTTATTTTTCGTCTACCTTGTACATGAACGACTTTGTCCATCTGTCCGTTTCAAAAAACTGATAACATTTTCTGAAATGTAATTGAACTAATGCGTTGGACAATTTGGCCTGTACCATTTCTTTTCAAGAGTGAGAACGTGTGCGGCATCGCGTGTGCGTTTTAATCAATATCGAGTTTGTCTTAATTCTATATATTGTATAAAAACACAATTTGTTTAAAAGTAAATTTTAAAAAACAGTTGACGTGACTACTCCGTCAAATCCTAGTTTTAAAAAACCCCTCCGGACTCGTGTAATATTTAGGGTGACGTAGACGTTGCGTCATTTGTCCAACATGGCGGACATGGAAAACACAAACATGGACACCGATAAGAAGAAAGCTTCTAATGCGCATAAACGCCGCGTAGGAGAAGATCCACACCGAAAGGAGACACCCAAAGACGAGAAAGATATACCTGAAAGTTGCACCACCGCGGAGTATTGCGAGAAGTTACAGGCATGGATGTGCCAGTACTCCACCGGCTTTGTGACTTGGCAGAGCTGGCTGGCGGCGTCAGCAGCCATGTCCTATCCGTGTGTTCTACAGTCGGTCAACGGGACGTCGACGGCGCGTCTCGATCCCAACGCTCAGTACTTCGGTGTCCCCTTGTCGCTCAACGCGGCCGCCTCCGGCTCCCCGAGTAGCCGAGGAGGTGAAGTTGCGGGCGGGGCTGCAGTGCCCACTCAGCCGCAGCAGCTGCCACAGGAGAATGGAAACGCGCGCAGGCCAGGTAAATAGAAGAAAATCAATGCATTACAACATGCTGCAATGTCATTAAGCTATGCAGTCACCGTCTAAGTGTCCTGCAATAGAATTACCCACGATTCCCGAAAGCTTCTGTGCTGACCCAGGCTTCTGATCCATTCTCCAGGTCGAGAGTACACCATCCCCTCACCTCTCCAAAGACTTCTTGCTGAAATTGTGGACTTCTTCATTCTGTTTTTCATCAAAGCGACCATTATCATCAGTATTATGCACCTGAGTGGAATCAAGTCCGTTCATGCAGTGTTGCTTGAGGCTTGTTTGTAATCCCTAATAGCCTCTCTTGCTTTTTCTCTCTTTAAGGGATGTGTCCAAGTTCGCAATGCATTTTATCATCGACGAAATAGATGAGGAAACGTCAATGGAGGAGTTGCAGAAAATGATGCTGGTTGCTCTTGTATACCCAATATTAGTGTGCTTTTATGAGGTAAGGAGTGTCACTTGATACAATACAGGAAGTGTTTTGAGTAATTAGCAATTGTCATGCAAGTAAATATACAAAAAAAAACACTACATAATATTAAGACCTGAAAACAATCAACATTTTTTTCAGGGGAAGATGTTTTAGGAAATGGGAATTTGTGTTTCACCCATGTGTAACACAGCTCTAGAACTTTTTTTTTTTTTTTTTTTTAGTTGTTACTGTGATGGCTTAGAGGACATCATGCGTCATGTTTTGTAATTCCAAAACTGTCTGACCTCATGATCATTCATCTTGAAATGTTCCACTGTATTTCTTTGACATTATTTGAAGAATAAAACAGTGGCTGTGTCCAAATTCGTAGTTTACATCTTCCAAAGGCCGAATTTGACAGAATTTCCAGCGCGACACGATCGCACGCCGGTCCCCAAATTCACACGCCCTTCTGGCCTTTGTGTCAATGGAGACAGGTTTTGAGCGAAGGCTACTTCGAAGCGTGCTTTCATTGCCTACACTTCCCCACCCCATTTCGACGCTGCTCTTCTTCTATGGTCGGCCTGTTCAAATTTACCACTGTTTATGTAGTTCACAGAAGCTACATGAGGACGAGCCTTCGGAGGACCCAGCATGTGAAGGGTCCTTCGAAGGACGCAGTCTATGAATTTGGACAGGCAGTGTTTGGTAAATATGATATTTTTACTTGTTGTAAGTCGACAGCCGTATTTGTCTGTCCCTTTTTTTCCCCCCTCTGAGCTGCAAGGCAATCAACCACTGACGTGTATCTGCAGATTGTGTGTATTTGGGGAGCTGGAGGAGCCACCCCAGGAAAATTCCTCATTGGACTTCGAGTTGTGACATGTGACTCATCAGTTCTGGTTCAGCCCAACCGGGTCCTCGTGGTGCCGGCAACTGACGTGTCTCTGTCCGCGTGAGTGGAACCATGCTGCCCTTAAAATAAAAAAATGTTCATTGTAACTCCCACAAAACATTTGGATATTTTTTTTTACTAATCCGACAACATCACTCTTAAAACATAAATTGCTGACAAAACCTCTCTAATGATGCTTTTTTTTTTTCCTCCCCCATCTATCTTGACAGATCAACTGTGCGAGCCCTGAGCAAGAACTTTTCAATCGCTTTCTTCTTCCCAGCTTTTGTCACGCTTCTGTTCTTCCAGCACAACAGGACTGTGTACGACATGGTCGCTGGCACCATTGTTGTCAAGCGCTCCAGGGTCAGATGACCCAGACGAGCATCGCCGCCACCTGCAGAGCGCACCGCGTCAAGTGTTTGACACTAAATATGAGCAGAACTTATTTCTGGTTCATGTGCACCAGGGCTCCATAATGAGGACGGAGAGGGTCTTTTGGATCGCCGAGCCGCAACCTGCACTTGGTTTGTGTCTGACCAAACGGCTGCATGGGTCTCTGTGCCAAGTTCACGTCTCTTTTTCAAATATGACGGGGGGTGATATCTGCCTTTTTTTTAATACTATTTTAGATCCGGGGTGAGTGTTTGTTCACGCTATATTTCAGTTCGCAATCTATTTATTTGTAGCACGCTAGCCTCAGTGTCAGTGAAATAATAATTTGAAACATGGGGCCTCTTGGTTTATTGTTTCAGGTGCTCAAGTACTTCTGTTTTTCAAAGGCACAATCAGTGTTTTGAAACTTGGACTCTTCCTCATCTTGCCACATTCTGGCAATCCGCATGATTTTATGAGACATACCGTAAGCTATTGGAAGACAATTGTAAAACTCTTGTGATTGAATTGGACTACAGTATAGCCTCTAAGGCAGGGGTCCCCAACCTTTTTTGCCCCACGGACCGGTTTATGTCAGACAATATTTTCAGGGACCGGCATTTAAGGTGTGGCGGAAATAATACAACAAAATAATATGGTATGAGCTCCATGGAAACTGTGGTGTTTTCGAAATATAATAATAAACACAAGGAGCGTCTAATCTGGCCGCAACACTCTCTCTGATCCGCTAAGGTAATGTGTAATGCCTTCAAAATACGATAAAACGCAAATTCAAAGTGCATGAAAATGACGACTCACCACAGCCCCGAGCTTGATTTTCTGCAACCAGACGGTCCCATCTCGGGGTAATGGGAGACAATGACACCTCAAGTGTGTGTTTTATGTCCAGTCTACTTCGTAATTTTGTTTTAGTCGCGGTTGCTGCAGAAAACCCCCTCCTCACACAGGTAGCATGTCGGAAATAGCAACAGTGCTACTGTGGCGATCTCAGAATATTCAGCCATAACTTTAATCCAGTTGTCTCGAACGTACTTTTAAGGCCGCCGTCATTTGCGCTCTCCAGCAGTTTTATTACTCATTTTGCGAGCTCTGGCGTTTTGTTTTTAGCGTAATCGGTCACGTGACGGAGAAGCGTGGCTTGACGTGTGTCAAGCGTGACACAGACGGATGTAACGGAGAATCCAGTAATTTTTCAAAATAAAACGTCGTTCGTATTCCGAAATAAATAAAACGAAATTATGGCAAGTTCTTTCTGTGCGGCCCGGTACCAAATGCCCTGCGGACCGGCGGCTGGGGACCCCTGCTCTAAGGCACATGTGTCAAACTCAAGGCCGGGGACCAGATCTGGCCCGCCACATCATTTTATGTGGCCCATGAAAGCGAATTGTGTCCGTTTACTTCATTTTTCTTGTTAAAATATAAAAGTTTCAAATTGTTTTTGCTTTTAAAAATGTTGAGATATTGCATGCATTTAATTTTTTTTTACCAAATTCCCCCTTTAAAAATAGGTGTAATATGTGAACAGAAAGCTTTTAAGGCATTTGCTTTCAAAAGTAGTTAGTCATCAATTTGTTGTGTATATGTAATATGAGGCTATCATACATTTATTTGGGTTCACAGTCATAGCAGCCCTTCAAGGAAACCATAACTTCTGTGGCCTGTGACAAAAATCTGTTCTGACACCCGGGCTATAAGGTCATACGCAATCTGTTTAGGAATGCAGTGAACATGTGGTTGAGGAACTAATAGAAATAATTTGTACCAAGGCCAAACTGTTGCATCATAAAATCTTTATCAAGTATACAGGCAAAGCTCTAAGCTACATTTTCACAACGATCATGCAAGTGTTAAAGGAAGTGAACCACTCCTAATATTTAAATGTAACAAAAGTGAGTCTTTCGTGACCAAGAATAACGTAAAGTCAGAATAATTCACGTAAGCTTTTCTATTTGTAGCTTTCTTTCAAAAAAAAAAAAAAAAAAAGTGGCAAAAGACAGAAACCATTGTTAAAGGTAAAATAAAACCTTCTCTTTGTTTCAAGTGACAATATGGCACTGGAGTCTTACTGCTTTGAATGTGAGTCTGCTTACTTGGTGTAAATGCCATGAGGTCATGGCAGAAGTGATTTGCAACTTTCAAGGAATATTTTTTTTCTAATCACCGAATTGCATGACCTCGGTGACACTTGACTTTTGCGGTTCCAACCTGAAGCCCAGCGGTCTGGTCTGCTAACACTTTTTTGACAAAAAAAAAAAAAAAAAAAATCCCACAAACTTCGCATGAGACGAGAGCAGGCTCAAACACAAGTACTGTCGGGATCTTTTGTTCAAATGACCACAAGGTGCATAATTAACAACGCCATTTTGTTGTATCGTCTCTGATAATTCTTTGGCTCAACAGATGCAACATAATTGGCACAAATGTTATTTAACCGAAATAAACAATTGCTTTTTGATCAAATCTGTCTCCAGTTCTGGCTATGTAGCGCTTAAAACATTTTGTCTGGCAGTCTGTTGACTTGTTTTTATAAAAAAAAAATATGTGCTGAAAAACTATTCATAGTATTGTCAGGGTTCATAGTACCGTATTGTCCTGCCGCGCATTTGCCAATGACTGCATCTTTCACTGACATTGTTTTGACACAACCCCTCGATGTGAAATAACTCTAGTGAGGAGCGGAACAAGTGGTGGGCTGATAAAATTGCCACGCGTGCTGCTCCGCGTGAATTTTGTACGTTGACATGTCGTGTAGGCCCCATCCAGAGAGAGACGATGTGCAGGAGCGAGATTTCTGAGAAAGGACCAACTCATTGCTTCAATTTATGACAGACCTTTGTGTTAAATGACCTCATTGTGCAATAAATCTCTCCATGGGTTAAGCAAGTGCCATCGCTCTCCATTAGCTACAACCAATCATTTATGTCAACTGCTATGAGAATCGACCTTGTGTTTGTAAATTGAAGTCATAACGTCGTCGCAGTTATCCCAACAGTAACCGGATAAATCCACAGAGCAGTAAATGGCTGTTGTAATCATACTTGTTCTTCTAAATCCATCACCAACGGTGTCATTGAAATTGGGACCTTTGCTTCTAAACCAGAATTGATAGCAGCCGAGGACAGTACTTTTCCCAACATACAGCCCGGCCAAGCTATTGTGAATGAACTCATTTCTGGGCTTGTGAATAAATAAGTGTTATCGTGACATGAATAAGCACATTTTCGCTCAGCGCTGCTGCTGTTACAAAAATAAATACGAGGCAAGCACAAAACCCTTCATGAGTGATGTACAATCATGAGGTTCCCATGCGAGCGTGGGTATTCAATCACCTTTTGGACTTCTCCTGCTTTTAGTTCTCTATTTAGTATTATGATGATATGGACCAAAACTGTTGTCTTGACAACTAGGGAGGACTGATTTGGACACCGTTGCTTGGTCTGGTGTGCATTTGCTGCAAATAAATCATGCGTAGACAAGGAAAAATAGGCTTGACATTTGATATCTATTGTACTTTTTTTTACAAATGAATTCTTTAAAATGATGATGTATATGTCAGTTTTTATTTCACATACTGCCCTTATTGCATTTTATCAATTTGAAAATGCAATGTGTTTGTCATGAAGAAAAAGTAGTCCACTCCAGTGTTTCAGTTGTACTCAGTGCTGCCCTCTGCTGCTGCTATGCGATAGTGAATCTGCCGCAGTGGGGAGGGGGAGTGGGCAAGTTTCAGTAGGGTCACCGAGGTCATTTAACTGATGGTTGGATTCCTCATATGAACCCAACCTGTCAGATCACATGACGCAGCATGTAAATCAATCTGTTACAAACATGCTGAGAATGTCACATTGGTTTTATTCCGAGAGGCGCCTGGGCTTTTCACATGCAGATGAGGCCAATGATTTACACCCTGAGTTGCGTTTGGCATTTTCCAGATACTTTTGGTTCCCCGTGATTCTGTTACTCCACCCCCACAAATCACTCCCGCCCGGCACTGCCTAAACTATGTTGTGGAGACGTGCGTAAGCAGTGACTTTCTATTTTGAGCTGAATGAAAAGAAGTCTTGGCACTCAGACTGAGCCGAAGAGAAACCTGTTTAGTACTGATGATTTTCGCTTTCAGTATCAACATAAGAAACTAATTGTGGTTCATTGTCATCTATTGTTGGAAAAGATGTCTTGACTATCAAATATTCCTAAAACAAACATTCAGTTACTAAGGCACCGATTGTTTAAAATTCCTTATGAGGTCATTTTAGCCCATTTCTGCAGTCACTGTCTATGTTGTTTTAATTTCATCCAGACACTTCTTCAACTGTGACTTTGAACAATTTTGATTAAATAACATCCTGAGCCTAAAATAAAAAAATGTTTCCAAACTTGTTTCCGGGTATAAAAGGATAAACATCCTCCAGGACAATGAACGGCCAGTGTTATGGGCATTTGTTCATAACCATTTCCTGCAATGGAGAAATGAAGTGCCCGGAGCTTTTAAAGTGATTCAGTAAACTGAAATGCCTTTTTTTTAGTACTTTTTTTCTCAGTATTAAAAACAGCAGTATCAATTACACACATTTAAAGCAACAGTGATGAATATAGTTTCTTTCCATTTCCTCTTCTTGTGAAATATGATTTGCTTTTTAGCCACTGTGGTGAAGGCAAAGTCCTTTATCAACGAACAACAATTTAGCTCATTTCTAACAAAAGTTAAATGAGTTAGACTTTGTGTGTAGTTAGCATAGGTGTCAGTTGGAACATTTTTGGGTAATTTGAAGACAATACGTGAATATATTGCATATTTTTGCCCGGTTTAATATGAACTCACCTTGTAGCCAAATTGTGTAATATCTAAGATTTAACTAACTTTACTTTGAAGGACGTGTCAGACTGGTATTGCCAGACTTTAAAGAAGTCAAGCTAATTCATGTGCTGTACAGGACATGCACTGTCTGCTAAAATACAATTCTGGATTTCTTAAAGTTCATATAATAACTGTCCACACCTGAAAATAGGGATGCTAGTATTGGCGTGCATGCTAACGCACATTGTCCTGACGTGCCCCGGCTGGTCCACCAACATAGACCAAAATAGGTGATTTAAGGACACCACGAGGGGATGGTCATTTTCTAATCGTATCAAATTTTTGTTTTCCAATCGTGTAGAATTATAAAAGCAGTTAATTCATGTTGTTCCTTTAATTCGCAGCACTAACACCAGTGCCCATCTTCTTACCCTGAGGCACAATGGCGATCGGGTTGAGATGTAATATTTCCAAATAGCTAAAATGAGGTCATCCTCCCTGTGGATTGCTGATTTTGTACTGTGGCCATGAACTAATTCACAGGCTCCTCAATAGGCTCTTTCAGCGTGTCATGCTCCTCGCCATTGAGCCGCGGCCACGTTGCTAGCCGTCTTTCTTAATGTGGACTGGAGACTGTGGAGCGGCCTTGTTGCCATGGCAGCAAGCACTTTCACATTCTCCCCGCATAGCGTTGGGGCGTTCGTGCTGCTACTTCCGAACCGGTGCCCAGCCACAGCCGGAGGAAGGTCTGCTCTCAGACAGGACCTGCGCGCCAGGGTGGTTTTACCTCCTACTCTGCTAGCACATGTTCCCATAATGCTGCCACCCACTCACTATTCTCCATTCTCTATTTTACTAATGCAAAGGATTTCCCCACCGTGCCCCACCTCTACTGGTAGGATAGAATAGAACAGAGTCAAGCTTCAGTTCTATTGTTGCATGTCATGAATTATTGTGTTTTTATTTTTTTATTTATTTTTTGGGTGAAAGACACTGTTACCTCAAAGTATTCCTCTGGGATATTTATTTGTAAGATGACTTACTGCCTTGTAATATGTCTTGTACTCAAAATTCACCATTGCAAAGTAGATATTTGTTCGAAGCTGTATCGTTTCTATTTCCTGAATTGAATAAGAACTAGCTTTAATTGAACTTGAGTCAACGCATTCATTCTCTTCCGCTTAAACCGAGGTCAGGTCGCAGGGGCATCAGTTTAAACTAGGAAGCCCTGACTTCCTTCTCCCCGGCCACATCGTCCAGCTCCTCCTGGGGGATCCTGAGACATTCTAAAGCCAGCTGGGAGACACTGTAGCCCCAGACAATTTAGCTGCTAATATCATTGGGACACTCAAAACACCTCCACCACGATAAGGTGACAGCTCATGGAAGGTTTTAACTCAAGTTTACATTTTAAATGCTAACATTTGAAGATACTGTAGTTCAAATAGCCATTATATTATACGCTGAATAGATAAAATACCATGTGCATTATCTTCAAACCGCTAAAACTTTCCATCATCATGAAAAGCTCCCCCGTCCACTCCACTTGTTAAAAAAGTGTTGTTATGAATCCCAGAAGTTCTCGGCATGAGACACTCTGCGGAAATATGATTGGCTGCTGCATCCACGCCCTCCTGCATGAAGGCAGGAGCGACTCTCCCTCGCAGATAAATAACGTGACTCGTCCAAATAGGAATCACATTTTGAGTTATGGAGGATTCGGGTTAGTGTGATTCACGATATCGTCCCTTAAATTTGATACTGCAAACCCGCATGGATGCGGTGTCCTACCTGTGTGGAGCGGCCAATCATATTGCAACGGCCCGTGTCCTGCCCGATTGCAGCCAATCATATCGAATATTGCAGTGACCTGCCTAATTCAAAAATGGAATTCTCAATAATGTGTCAAAAAACGTGCAGATATATCCAAATGTGTGGGCACACCAAATCGCCGTGTTCAAATATCAAAACTAAGAATTCAGGAATTTTTCAAATCAATGGAAATTGAACTTTTGCTCTTGCCTTACAGAGAGAAATTCAGGAATTTTTTTCACAACAAATTCCGCACCTTGTTGGAAAAACATCGTTGGCAAAGAAAAGGAACAAGCATTATCGTGACGTTTTGTTTCCACTCGCATCACGTCCTTTATTCCAGTGTTGTGAAAGTAAATGAACTCAACTGAAGACCGCTCTGACGTCATACTAACAACAAACCTCCACATAGCCCAGTTAACGGTTTTGTGGGAATGAGCTCTGTCGTCAGCAGGCTTGCTGTCATTGACCTCCATGTTATGACGTAATGCATCAAGTGACCTCAAGAAGCCCCATTCACACTCATCGCTGACCTCATGAATATTCATCGTAAGCACATATCCCTCATGAAATCAGCTTGGGATTCAGTTTCTGCTCACGACTGTTTGCATCATGTTTTCTTTTGCTCGTGTGTGGATCAGCTTGACATGTCTGGACATGTCGCCACACTTCCACAGCACACGGTGCTGTGAGGAAACAGAAAAGCCAGAGCCCAGTGATGATACTTGGATTCCATTCATTGTGGACACCGACAACTTTTCAAGGTAACCTGTCGATTTTTAGGCTTGGATTGGCGACTTTGTATCTAATGTATCGAGATACTGTACGTGGATGTTGAATAATGCAGGGCTCTAAGCATTTGGGAGTACTGTCACTTCTTGAAGCAATACCCTGCTTCTTGGAATATGCGCTACTACTCTACTACTGTTATTTTGTCACAATCGCATGACTGTAGTAGCACACTGACAGCATGGAAATGATTACACGCTAACTTTCAGAGAAGTGGTGTAAGTAGGCCATGGAGGTCTCGGTTGTGTTGAAGAAATTTCAGTCTCAAACGCACGCCGTGCAGCACAACTTTATGCATCATGGCATTGTGAATTTCCATTTGAAAGCTTGTTTCGGCTCGCTTGACTGATTCAACAATTTAAGGAGGAAAAAGCTCATCTCTGCGCATGTGTTTTGTTTCTTCCGCTGGTGTGGGTGTAAAGACGAGAGAGAACATGAGAAGAGACGGCGAAGAATATTCAGACATAAAGAAACCATACCTAAGCGAACTCATCTCCAAAGCAAGAAGACTGCAGTGTCGCCATACGCATCCATGAAGAGTCATTTATTGTTAGTAAATTATACGCTTTCATTTTTAAAACTTTGTGACAAATATGAAAACTACAAGTGCAAAAGCACTTTTGTGAACAACAAAAAAAAAGAAACAGAACCAACTCCAACTCCATTTTACATTTTATGAAACTAAATAAAATAGATATTAGATAGAAAGTGTCCTTAGATTTCATCTTTCTCAATTAAAATCATACTTTAGCTTCTGGGTTCCTTTTAAATGGATGGATTTTGGTATTACTGTATGGACTTACTAAATTAGTGGAGAGTTCAAACAACTGTTTGGGATATATAGTGTACTTTACTTTATTCCACAATACTGTGACATTATTTGTAAATCTCGCAATTGCCAAATATTCCATCGAGTAAGACTATTAAGCCACTACTCTACCACACACACAAGGAAATTTGTTCACAATCACAACTTGACAACAAAATGGTATACACTGTATCTTAAACCTTTTGTTCCGGTCCTCCCAAAGAAGGCATTGGAATCCTTCCCATATAACCAAAGGACCTTGCAGCGTATTTATTAGTCCTCTTGTAAGTGCACAATTTAGTTGGATCCTACTCTCCCCCCACAGCGTGCTGTCACTTTTGGAGGGGCCACCCTGCATGTGGCGCCTGCAGAGAAGCAGATAGCAGTCTGTCCTGGCACTAGAGTGTAGCCTGGCTCGCTCCCTGCCCTGTGCCCAGCAGGGGAAAGTGGACCCAAGAGGGCCAAGTGGCTTTTGTGGGTGTTTATTTGTGCAGTTTGCTCCGTGTGTGTGCGTGTGTGTGTGTGTGTGTGTGTGTGTCTGTGTGTGTGTGTGTGTGAATCGAGAGGAAATATCTCACGGGGCAAAGAGTGGGGGAAGACTGTTTGTTGGTTACTCTGAGTCATTTTTCCATCTGAAGAGAAGCTCAATTATTGCAGGGCAGATTAGATGGAGATTTGCCTCAAGAGGGGGAAATGCACATGAAAATGAACAAGGGCAGAGCATTAAAGGGGCTTTGCTCACTCACTCCGCAATTTAATCCTCAATCAGTTTTGTGCTCGTGCATATGTGCCAATGTCTTTGCATGAATATGCCCATGTGAATAGTTCTTTATATTCATGCACACCCATGTCTGTCTATGCAAACCCTCACTGGCTCTCCAAGCTTCCCCCCCCCCGCACCCTCCCCCCTTTCCGTCTGTTTCACAGTGCCACCCTCCCTCCCTCCCTGCGTGAGCGTAGTCTGGGCGCGGAGCCAAGTAGTGTGTTTTTTTTTTGAATGAATACCTGATGGCTGATGGGGCTGGCGGAGGGGGAGGAGCCGTGTCAGTTGGAGTACTGAGGGAGAGAGGCAGGGAGAAAGAGGAGGGAGAGCCACAGTGGGAAAAGGGGAGAGAGAGAGGGAGAGGGAGAGAGGGAGCTGGCGGTCTGGTGGCCTTGCATAACACACGTTGGAGAAGCCTCGCACGCAAGACCTGGCGTGGGCTTTTGCACAGGAAAGGGGGGGCCGGCGGAGGAGGTGGGGGGACCTCCTCTGCCATCAGGCCGATTGCAGGGCCAACGGTGTGGCAACTGCTTCAACAGGGTCCTGACAAGAGCGGCATGAACAGGCTGCTGCACAAAGGAAGCGCGAGTACGCTGCCGAGGAAGTACGTCTCCAGGATCCACTCCGTTGAGGCACGGGAGGAATCGTTGCACATGTTCTGCAAAGCGGCGGCTGTGGAAAGACTGGTGAGCTATTCTTAGCACTCGAACCAGCAGAAGGAGGAGGAGGAGGAGGCTTGTCTCTTTGCGTTTCGATTTGTGGCATCGTAGTATTTTCTGTCCTGCTACTATCACACCGTCGTGCTCAAAACGAAAAACGGGGAGTCAGGTGTTGAGGTGCTTGCTGTGGAAGAAGAGACGACTTGCATGTCATTTTGCCCGAGTGTGTGTTCCGTGTGTGTCCGGCACTGATGCAGAACTCTGGAGTCACTGTGGAGACAAACACTGAGCGCTCAGCCCATCGCCTGTTCTTTGGCTGTAGTCGAGTACACGGCCCGGCCCGCCTCTTAAAGGGACACACACACGTTAATTCTACACAGAGAAAACGGGCGACAGTAAAATGGCTCTTTTGGATAAAAGATCAGACTGTATCGTATTGATCTGACTTGTGTATGGTGCCGGGATTAAAGCGCGGTTCTATTTTTACGCAGAGAATCCCACATGCGTGCCTTTGTCGGTAATTCCCCCTTGCTGTTTCATGCATGCTCAGATTGACAATGATGATGTTTTTGTTTTCTAAATATAGACACTGCTGAACAGGGCTGTGAATCTATGTCTGCTCTATCGGCAGATAATACCTGAATATCAGCAATACTGCCTACACGAATGTCATTCCAGGGTCTTTTTTTTTTTTTTTTGTGGGAGGAATTCTATCTTGGCCGGGACACTCTTGTTACAAAATCACCTTTTAGTGCCTCACTTCCTACTGCAGCGATGTTATTGCCATGAAGCGAAGAATTGCGAGGACAGGTGGAGGTTTGGCGTGGCAGGGTGGGTGGATTTGTACTGCTGCGTAAGAGAGGACATGCGTCTGCCTTTCACCTGGAGACACAATGGCAACACGTACACAACGTGGTACGTGCGGGGTTTTTTTTTCCCAGGGACTATCACTCTATGCCACCATATGAAAATAACTCGTCTGCCCCCTCCGCCCCTTCGTGTCTGATGTCATCCCTTTATCATACTCGTCTTAGCGGAGGGGACAGTCCAGGGCTGGATCCAGAGTGTCCACGCCGTCTTGACTCGCTGTGACATTCGTGTCTTGAAAGCGCGCCTTTGTTCTCCATAACACAGGGGCATGCGGTTGCTAGTGACTGATCTAATAATAGGCTGGAAAATCAAGTGATGATGTTTATGTGTGACCATGTGCACGAGAAGCACCTTCCTCTCGGTCTTATTTGATGTCAAGTTAGGTTGTCTTTAGAATTCTGTTCGCCTTTTCTTGCTTGCGGTGTTGCGTTGGGATGATGATGTCATTCCAGGTGTTGCTGAGGTGGGGTTGTTGCCACAGAGTGATGCTGCACGCCGTCTAGTGTGAGTGAGTGTGGTGACATCGCAAGGCGGGGGGCTGATGCTGCAGGCGCTGCTCAATGTGGGTCAGGAGGAGCTGCGCTGTCTTTCTCACACCATTCTCTCTCCCTCTTCCTTACTCCCAATCTTCTCCCTGCCTTTCTACCATCCACACCACTCTATCTGTCATCCTCCATTGCCGTTCTTCTTCTCCTCCCCCTCACTCTTTCTCTCCAGTCCTCCTTTGTTACATCCGGTGGCTCATAAGGCTTTTTGGATCACGTACATTGCTCAGAGTTGTCTTTTTTTTTTTTTTGATGCTTCCTTGACAAGCTTGTAACCTTGTCTTATCTTGCAATAGGCTCGTCCAAACAGAAACTGACCAAGGTCCATTTCGGAGTACTCTATATATATTTTATGTTGACCACTTGTGGTTGCCGAGAGTGATGAGCCTCCTATGTAGTGTGAAAAAGAGGATGCAGCGCATCAAAATCTAATGTTATGCACCTGTGTGTGTGTGTGTGTGTGTGTGTGTGTGTGTGTGTACCATGCACTCAATCTCTGCGGTGCCTCGAGCTCGTCAGCAATTGAGTTGTGTCTTGTTCACTGACCCACAAATAAGCCTGCATAAAAGATCAGAACATCTAGGAAAGTACAGTGGAACAAGTGGAAAGTCCTCCAATGGGGATTTGATGAAAATCTGCTTCTAAAATTCAAGCTGCCTTCATGCGTGACAGCACGCGAGACCGCAGTGTGCCTCCTGATGCCTTTTCGGTTTTGCATATTCTTTGGCTTTGTCGGTTGTAGTTTTTCAGATAAATGTGGCAACCTCAAATCAGGATGTTGAGAGATGAAGAACATTCACTGGAAGAAAACTGACTTTGACACTTTTTATCAATGTTAAGCTGGCGGGTTTTGTTGTTATTATGTTGTACAGTGGTTAACTTCTTTTTACATGTTAGCGATAAATCTGATGATCCTGTGAGTGTTTGATTTCCATTATTTCCAATGGAAAACAGTTTCAAAGCCCTAACAAATCAGGGGTTGACTATTGTTTCCTGACAGATTGTATTTGACCGTAGCGGTTCCACTGGAGAGGAGCCAATGAAAGGAAAATGTGTGCATGGTGTTGTTTGAGGTTACATAGTAAACAAATGTAACAAGGCCGACCTGTGTGTGTGTGTGTGTGTGTGTGTGTGTGTGTGTGTGTGTGTGTGTGTGTGTGTGTCTGTGCAGAGATCCGCAATATGCAGCTATAGAATATGTTGATTTATCCCTGCAGTCAAATATTGACCATGGGCTTGTTGACACAGATACATAGAGTATATAGTCTGACAAAAGCAGGCAGGTCTCTCAGGGCTGCGATTTTGTAACAAAACTCATCAGTGATAAAATTCTTACAACTTACGTGGTGTCCCTCGCGTAAATGTCATCTTATTTTGTTCTGTCCCTGTAATGCTCCCGCTGACTCAGTCTGGCTGGAGTTAAACATTTGTATTTACAGTTAGTTGCCCTGACTCACTTCAAGGCTGTGGAGAGCTGAAAAAAAGAAATTCCGAGATGCTTACTCATTATTGTTATCCTTTCCCTTAGACCTGCTGTCTTCGAATATACACTAATGCTTTGACACAGACAACAGCTATGAGGCACATAGACTCCACATGAGCAGGGATGTTCACTTGCACACACTGTTGCCCAGGAAACTCCATTCTTCCATTATAAAAGTGACGAAAATAGCATTGTACTGATTTCTCTCATGGAAAATGTTGTTGGATGGGGCAATTTAATAGTCTGGGTCAATTTGTAAATTTGAATGAATGCTTAAAGACGGCTCTCAAAGAAATATCAAAAGAATAACCCCAGAGCAAGAAGAGGCAGAACACCATTACAAACATGAAAGCAGGCACACTACAGAAGTGAATCACGATGAAGTTTGCCTTTTAAGAACTGGCTCTCCACTGTAAGAAACACTTGAGAAACACGCGATTGTAATAACTGTCAAATACATATGTCTTCAAAGGCCTGTTTTCAATAGAAAAACAAAGGAACAAGTGTTGCATAACCAGAATATTTCTATACAATATTGATGGGTGTGAACCCAATAGTAGATTGAGACAGTTGAGCAGTGCAAATACAAAATGCACTGTGGACTTTGGTAATATTTAGTTGCATAACGCTTTGCAGCTTCAAAGGATGCATTACAACCATTCAGAACTGTACACATACTTATAACTAGCATGTTTAGGAAAGATAAGCTGTGTTAACTGAGCTAGCCTTGCACGGCTAGTGTAATTATAGAACACACGCCAAGGCAAATTGATCATCTGTGTAACCACATTGTGTCAGAAGTATCAAATCCAGGTCCAGAAAGTAAAAACCATCCCAGTTTGGCTGAAGCCACGGGCGCTTCTGCTCAACCAGGAGTTGGAGATCATTTACCTGCCGGTTGAATAGAAGCACCTGTGGCTAAAACCAAACTGTGGCACGGTTTTTACTTTCTGGACCTGGATGTAACATCTCTGTACTGTATGTATGTACTACATGTACTTACCCATTCTTTTTGTCTCTCTGTCGTCAGATTCCCGTCAACATTGTGGAAGAAGTGCTTACATTCGAGATGATTCCGCATGAAGTTTGTCGAGCTCATTTTATGAGCTGTAGCGATTCCACCTTGTCTGGATTAAGACCCGGCGCTGTATGCTAGGGACTACTACCAGAGTCTTTGCGCCCTGGCAAAGAGGGCAGACATTAACACTGAGCGCGAGAGAGACTCTGACGCCAATAGAAGTCTGAACACGAGATACTTAAAACCAATCTGGCGCAATGAAATCCAATCAGGAGCGAAGTAATGGATGCCTGCCGCCTAAAAAGCGAGAAATTCTGGCGCTGGAGCAGAGGCCAGTGGCAGTGACAACATCAACTCCTCCAGTGGTCCATCACAATCCTGCTCCCCACACTGAGAACTTAGCATGGCTGGCAAGTGTAGCCAGTGAACGATGCAGATCCAGAGACTCAGAGAGCCCAAGATGTCCCATCCCGTCTACTTCTTCCTCTTCTCCTCCCACGATTCCAACCTCAGCTACGACTCTTTCAGCAGTGCCGCTGGCCTCGCTACCTGCGGTTTATCCCACAGCCATTCCTCAGCCCACAGGAACCATCCAGTTTGCTCAGCTTGGACCGAATGTTCAGTTCATAAGCTCCGGCCCATATGCTGGTTATATCTCCTCTCATGTAGTTCCCGCCAATTCCAGCCCGATAGGACAGCGCCCTCACCTGGATGGTTACACCACTACCTTAATCTCGCCTGGCGCCAAAGGAGAACAGCAGTTCCAAATTGGCCTCTCTCCCGCAGAACTTGCTCCCGTCTCCCTTCCAAGCTCTCCGCAAGTCACCAGCCAGTACATCCAACTTGATAGCAGGACACCTTTAACTGTCAGTGGAGCCGCCGTCTCTACACCAGGAGCTCACCTCCAACTCCACCCACATGCTGCTGTCCTCCCTCAAACGCTTACCCTCGCACCCTCCCAGCTGGTTGTTCAGTATGCGGATGGTTCTGCCGGAAAGAAACCCGAGGTGCACGCGAAGGGTGTGCTGAACGGTGAGCTCGAAGTGGTCAAACAAATGAAAGCTCCCACACAACCAGCCAATCATCAGCAGGTTCAGAGCTATGAGACCCGACACATCCTTGTGCCCGCAGAATATGGCCAGAACCCAGCAGGACTTCAGACTTCCTTAGTACTTGTCGCCCAGCCAAACCATAGCCCGGATCAGGAACATGGTTCGAATAAGATTTCGTTAGTTCAGACTGAGAAGGGGGGCATCTGTTTAGGGAAACCTATATCGAGATCTTCCTCCTTCTCCTCCCTCTCGTCATCCGAGGTGACCAAGTCTGTCACACCCCATACCGTCATTCAGACGACCCTACCCCCTGACGAGCTGCCAGCCAGTCTTTATTCTTCCACGCAAACACCCATCATTGGCTATATTACCAGCGCCAACCAGCATGCCGTCAGCTACCACGCGGCACTGCCACAGCACCTGGTTATTCCAAGTGGTCAGTCCCTACTCATTCCAGTCAGCAATGCCAATAACGGCACAGAAATGGAGACCAGCCGTGCTGTCAGCTCCCTGACTGCGACCACCACGCCCCAAATATCCACGGCCATGCCTCATGCCTATCTTGCCACCGCCCTGTCCAAATGTGAGTCTTTAGGCCCAGATGGAAATCAAGTCTCTCCCGCTCTAGCCCCGGCTCCAGCTCCTCCGGCCTTGCCTTCAAACCCAGTCCCTGTAGTGGTGGCAGCTCCCTCCCCAATCCCAGTCTCAGCCCCAGTCAATCCTCCAGTCCCCGCTTCCATCCAAGCTTCTCCCACCATCTCCTCTCCCTCCTCTCCCGTGGCTCTCCCACCTTTCTTTATGCGAGGCTCCATCATCCAGCTTGCTGATGGCGAGTTGAAGCGTGTGGAGGATCTCAAAACAGAGGACTTCATCCAGAGTGCAGAGATCAGCAGTGAGCTGAAGATTGACTCCAGCACAGTTGAGCGAATCGATAGTGGCCAGAGTCCTAATGCTGTGGTCATACAGTTTTCTGTGGGGGAGCTCAAAGCCCAGGTGAGAGAAATATTTTTCTTGCGTGGTGTATCACTACTATCCATATTGAATGGCACTTTATAGAACATTCATTGGTCCCGGTGGTGCAATAAAAATGGTAGAAAACAAACTCCTTATATATTAATAGGCAGTGAACATCTACAGTATATCGTTTCTAAGAGATAATAACATTCAGGTAATATGCAAGCTTGTTCCCCACTCTTGCAGATCAGCTTCCTGCTGTACAATAATCAGGTTTTCTGTATGTTAGCACTTCTTGCCAGTCAGTTAGTAAAACAGAGGAGGAGAGGTAGAATCGCCAGGTATACACACATTTAAGGTACAACAGCAGAATTGCTACATTTACTTACAAGAGAATAATGTTTCTCAATAATTTTGCAATCGCAAAGTCCGCACTGATCCTTTTGGGCGACTTTTCACAAGTACAGTCAAACCTCGGTTTTTGAACGTCTCGGTTCTCGACCAATTCAGTTTTCGACCAAAAATTTCGAGTTTTTTATGCCTCAGATGACGAACAAATTTCGGTTCTCCAACGAACTGAGCGCACTTGAATGCACCATTTGACTCCTCTCGCCTTCCTTACACGAGGAAGTGACGCTTCCTCTTGTTGCTTTCCATTGTGAGCAGACGTGTTCAGTAAACATTTTTATTTTAAAAAGAGCGTGGTTTCGGTTTTCGAACAATTTCGGTTTTCAAACAGCCTTCTGGAACGGATTATGGACGAAAACCGAGGTTTGACTGTAGTTTGATCTTGCGAAAGTAACCTTTATGTTCTCCAGACCTGAGCAATAAGTCTTTCTGTGGTATACTGTCCCTCGTAGATATGCCCAGCAAAACATTCAGTTTTAGCAGAATGCTTAAGGTTTACATACGTGTGTTTCTGCAGGTGTGTGTGGAGGTGCTGGTCGAATATCCCTTCTTTGTATTTGGCCAAGGCTGGTCCTCATGCTGTCCTGACCGCACCACGCAGCTCTTTGAGCTGTCCTGCGCTAAACTGTGCGTAGGTGATGTTTGCGTGTCGTTGACCCTTCGGGGTCTCAGGAATGGTTCTTTAACAGACAGCCAGTCTTTGGGGGCTAGGCTGAAGACCACAAGAATCTCTGACCCCGGCAACAACACAGATTCTGCCGTGTGCAACAGTCCAAGGCCAAACACTACGGGCACTAACAGCGGTATTCTTACGAAGGCTTCTGGTGTCGAAAGGATAGCCGGATCTGTGTCAGGACGGCAGGTACCAACCGAAATGGAACGAAATCCAGGTTCGCTGGGGGGGATCTGTGGAGGAGAGTCTGTGCTGGCAATGTCTGAGACCACACATAAAAGACAGGGATCAGAGAAACTAGATAAGCCCACCCCTTGCAAAATACAGTCCAGAGATCCAGACAGAACCACTGTTCGCAAGAGACGATGGTCCGCTCCCGAGTGGGACCAGACTGGAAGGGTGGAAGGGGAGCCTCCGTTGACTCTGCTCAAACCCTCCATCATCTCTCAGGAGGTAAAAATCAGCATAGAGGGCCACTCGAGCAGCGGCAGAGAAAAATGCCTGATCAAACTATAGACTATGGAGGCAACTTATAAGAAATGTGTTTGTACTGTGTTCATCTACTCTGTGTTCTCTCTCATCGGACTACAACACTGTAGCAGAGTTTACACAGCATCACCAGTTTTTAGCCACCTTCACCCAAGTACAGCGTGTGGTCGCACACACTGTGCAATCAGTGCAATCAAGCTGTAAGCAAAAATGAGTGGAGTGTGAATGTTGAGCTTGAGTGTTGGTAAGACACCTTGAAGTGTGCCATCCATGATGAGCTGGATCTCTGCTGTCACATCCTTCACAGCCATCGCATCCTGGACTAACACACATAAACAAGCACAGAACAGATGTTTATGTGTAAAAAGGCGAGCCATCAGATTTTGTCTTTGGATGGTGTGACGTTAGGAGTGCGACTACATTTCGGAGTCAAAGATCAACCATTTAAAGATTTCATGGTGATATTGATTTGGCAATAATCACGGCAGAGATCTTTGCCACCTCATTCGTCTGTTCATTTTACAGTTACCCTTATTCGGTCTGAACACCACGGCGAGTATGGGCTGCCGCGGATAGTGCGTATGTGACTGTGTGTTTGTCAACAGGAAGGCACAGGAAGTGCGCAGGGGTCAGGTATGAATGTAAACCACTGCTTTTTGTCCTCAATACTGACTTATGAAGTCAGGGATGTGTTGTTTGCTGCACCTTCAATGACTACAATGCTCGACAATTTGACACTGATGCGTCTGCAATATGGCTGCGACAGGAGTCACCCAATCACACCTTCCCGTAGTAGTTCAAGTCTAAAGAAAGCAGGCAGCCTCGAGATAGGTGTTTTCAGGCCTAGCTACATGCAGCGTTTCTATGAAAACAATCAAAATACTACCAATCTGAATATCTCCATAGCAACAATGTACTCTCTGAAAAAGTATATCGTTGTATCTTTCGGGGTACTATTACTACAGTTTGTAACTTTACCTTGGAGTCCATTAGCCCTATTGGGTAAAGTAGGTTAGATTGTTCCTTGAGTGGCATTATTGGACTCTCACTGCATCCCTATTTCTGAAACTGTATCGATCTAAAATGCAATATGAACGGAAGCTGGCAAACCAACAGCAAACAATTGCCTTATTACGCATCCAGCAGACAAGAAGAAACCTCAACCTCCATTTGGAGTCTCGCAGAAGCCTGATTAAATTCGCTCTCCCTTTTAGCTCCGTTTCGGTTTCCTGAGGGAAATACAGTATGTGGCTCCACACCGAGTAAGTGATCCTCTCGTTCGCCATCAGCTTCCAGGTCCCTTTGCAGGCTCACTACCCCGCAGCATCCGATGCCGCAGTTCCACTGCATAGTATGTTGCTCAACTCAGCTGTACTCTTCGCAGGTGAGGTTGGTTGGTTTTTCCACTTCCAAAGAGTACCTGGAAACTGGGATGGGGAAACCTCTTTGAACACATCAATCTGAAGTAAACTGAACAACAATGGAGAAAAACGTGGCTCTTAGGAGGGAAGACGTGGACAACATCGAGATGGCCACATTGACTGCAGAGGTATCCGGAAGAATTCCGACATGAGGGCATGAAGGCATTGCAAAGATGGCTGAGGAAGTATGCCACCAGGGGGCGTTCCTTCTAAGAAGAAACTACTTTGTAGTTTCGGTTTTGAAAAATATCCTGCGTGACAACAGTTCTGGAACTTTTCTGACATTACTCAGATAACACTTAAGTGTCGAGGGCGAAGCTAAACTAACTTTCACGTCCACGTGTGTGTTCTAGCTATGCGTCCTTATAAGCTATGATCCAACAATGATGAATCCACTCAACCGATAAGTGACCAGCAGTGGTTTATGTCCCATTAGCGTATCGCGTCATAAGCCAACTAAGTACTGTGCAGTGGAAAAAAAGGCATGTTGTGGGTCCTGCACAGTGGAGGGTGTACAACTCCTGATTTGTTCAAATTACTTCCAAAAAGAAATCGTATTTTTTGAAATTCTGGGCCAAAATGTGAGTTGTTCTACCAACAAACTGTTTGAGGTCTGATGGTCAACAGTTTCTGTCTATGAAAACAGCTGCCAGAGTAATAAGTGTGGTAAAGGCTAAAGCACAATATCCTCTGTTAAAGTAGTTAGTTGAAATCTCGAGAGTGCTCAGTCGAGCTGAGGGAGATTGATGAGTCAGGTGAGCATATTGTTAGAGACATAACCTGATCAGGTAGGCCTGATTGAAAAAACAGGCTGGGGTGGTTGTAAAAAAAAAAAAAAAAAACTTTTCCTCAATGAAGTTCTTGTCTTCAAGTACATACCTGCTACATCAGCGCCTCGGTGGCGCCTGTCTTTTTGCTATTTCATTTCCTTTTAAGAATAGAGCCAAAATTTTACAGTTCATACTCAGGAAGGGTGTGTGTGTGTGTGTCTGTATGCATGTATGTGTGTCCGAGACGATAAATGGATGCGGATGATCACTTGTGTTTGTGTATGTTATGAGCAGCAGCACTTTGATGAAGCATCGGGTGGGTTTCGGGTGTTGGCAAAGGCAACGGCAGTCCCCAAACACCTGGTGAGGATAATCAACTGACTGTTTATCATCATGTCCGACTTGTATAATGATGGAATAGTGAGGCAGGGAATGTAAACACCCATTGGACAAACTATCTCACCTTTATTTTTTGATGACGGATAGAGCTACTATTTAGAGAAAAGTTACTGAAAGCCAGCTGGTGTTGATTTGTACAGCGAATTGTATCTTACAATGTGTACAGTGTGTGTATAGATATTCTAACCCTTATGTAGCCTCTGTACTGTATGTGCCACGGCGTCCTTTCTTCAATCATTCCATTGATTCAGCCATCAAAGTGGTCCTGTTATTGCTTCAATTCATGAATGTGACACCATCTTCTTTGAATTTGGCCTCCTGCTCCAAAGAGTTGACTTGACCTTGCACAGTGTAAAATTCAATACGCGATCATCCCCTTCACCGTGAACGCCATTGTCCTTTTCTAACTCCTGTAGGTGTTTACCTGTAATCCTCGAGAGAAAAAAAGAAAGAAAGAAAAAAAAAATTCTGACTGTTCTGTTTGTGTTCCGCTCAGGCTAAACACTGCCTACCGACTGTTGTCCATTCAAAATCTCACGTTGCTCACTTCAGTGTATAACGCAACTATTCAAAATTTGTCAGCAAAGTACGGGTTTCATTTCTTTTCGTTTTCCATTCTAATAGAAATATGGTTGGTGGCTAAGCTTACCAATATCGTATACGTATACTGTATTTATGTTGTGTATTGTATGACCCCCCCCCCCCACTACCTTGCGGTCTGTTTTACTAAAAAAAATGCTCTTAAAACCGCACGAAATCCAAAACGATGTCATGTTTGATAAACCACACCTTGTAGTTGAAAGCAGTCTGTGTGTTTGGACAATGTCGGGAATTTTCCAACTGAATTTGTTTCTTCAGACAATAATCTAAAATGGCATCGCAGCACGGATAAATCAATATGATGCGGTGTTGACACCAGAACAAATATTGTGGAAAAAAGTTAAGATGCTGCACACGCAATGGCAAATGCAAAGCCATACAATCTCAGAAAAAAAAGGTCCACATCGTATCTTCAGGGCTACATTAGCTTGTCAGAAATGAAATGTAGTTTCTGCAGGTACTGCTTTTGTACCATTGACCCTTACATTGTATAACTTGGAAATATGCCTGTACCTTTTAGGTCATGGCAAAGGTACAACAGTTAGCTAGCTGTCCCGTAATTAGCCAGCTGACTGCTACTTGACCTCTGTTTCTGACAGTGTAGCAAGCAGCGGATTAGCTTCGCATAAACAAGTGAAACCACCTCAAACTCCTCAGAGGCATCTCTCAAATGAAAATGAAGGATACATGCGAACGGATTTAGTCTTAACAAGCATGATGATTGCAGTCACAGTATTTTTATCTGGGAATTTAGGCCTTGCTGTTGTCAGGAAAATTCTCCAGCAAATAGACCTGGCCCAATTCTCTTAAACCACATGCTATTTCGCACAGGTAGTGATTTTTGTCAAACATTTCCTTGCCTGTTACTGCACCGTCAGATTTACACTTAATGGCGAATGTAAACTCCATTAGTTCTTTGAAATAAAAAGACCCAAGAGTAAGAGCCAATTTAACGGCAGATTTCAATAATAATTGTTGACTATAGTGGAGTACCGAATTGCACTTTGACATATGGGGCCAACTTTTGAATTGTAAATAGTCAAGAAAGTCTTCCAAAACTTTTTTGGAGAGGAGAATAAAATGTTCAATATCCAATCTACACGTCACTTATTTAACAGAAAATGAAGGCATTTTGCTTCTATTTGCACCAGATCAACACACCCAGTACGTGCACTTTCTTTCCAAAACATCTGTAGGCTGACTTTGTAAAACAATTTTGTAACAGAGGTCTGTTTGGCTAATTCTCAGCCTTGATACCCGATGTCCTATGCTTTATTATGTATCAATAATGTTCCCCTGTTTTGATGGTGTTGAGGTTTGCTAGTCAGAAACTGTTACATCTTTACTTACAATGTTTGATTTCAAATTTGATCAAATATATTCAAAGAAATAAAGACTAATGTAATTCAGAGGGACTTCTTTTTAAATCCAGCTTTCTCCCCTTGTCTGTCCTTGAGGCTATTACAGTATTTCATATTACATTCGCAAATCATTTACTTTCTAAGTTGACTTTTTTCTCTACACACCCACCCATACACGCACACACACACAAAAAGTTAGTTTTTTTTTTCTGAGAAGATATGTACCTAACATTTGGTGATTCATAGAGCACTGGCTCATTTAAATAAAAAAAAAAGCCTGATTGATGCTTTCATGTGCTCGGGCTCTACCAAGTTCCTCAAGGTTAAATAAGGCAAGTTTTATTATTTTCAAAAGGTATCTTATCGAGCGTCAAACACCACCGTGTTGCCGTTAGAGGGCACTGTTCATCCTCACAATTCTTCTTCATACTGATTTGCTCGTCAATTATTTTTCTTACCATCAGGGGGGGCCAGAGTTCTTCCTCTGAAGTGTACTTGTGGTCGTGAAACACCCTGTTTGACAGGCAAAACCAATAAAGTAATGAATAGAGAGAATAACATTCTAAAATTTTTTGACATCATATTTATTCTCTGTCGTCTGTTTTTCCCATTTATAAACCAACTAAACATGATAACTGGAACTTAGATGAATCTCAAAATTCAATGGTAACATTTGAAATATCACCACGTACTTTAATCGCATGCGAGGAAATAACCATACGATGTATGCTGTTTTGAATTAACTGCACATTATGGTCTAGCTCAATAAATGACTCAAACATGAAAGAAGATTCATTTTGAAATGTTGGGTGCAGCTGCAGAATGTGACAATTCCCTTCGCGTGTGTTCGACATACAACGCTATACAACTATTACGCACAGAATTCACACACAACAGTCAACAGACTCAGTTTACCATGTTGAATGTTGTATTATTTCACTACAGGCGTTAGGGTTGGTGAGGTCCAAAATGAGAAAGCAAAAACTTGAGTTAATAAGGCAGTATGCGATCTGAAAACGTTCTTTTTCTAACTTATTTTACACCTCACATTATTTGGTGCGGCACAACCCAGTCAAGACAAATGCTTTTGTTGTGTTGAAAAACTAAGATCTATTATACCCACGACTCACTTCAGTATATACATATACACTATTAAGCTCTGATAAAATAATGCCAGTGTAAACAAGCTTCAGTATCACGCAATCTCCAAATATTGCACGTACATTCATAAATACACACGTTTGCTTTGTGCCTCCACGTTAACGCATCTGCATGTGTGTGACACATGTGACGCAGAACAAAACATTGGATAAAGAGAAGCCCCGACGTAACACACATACACACGCGCACACGATGCTTGCTTGCACACATGTCGGTAAACGTCCACACAAACGAGCAGCGGTCGCAAAATTAGGCACAGCTGCACAATCAAATGCCATCTACAACCAGTTCCGACACCAGTTACCTGTCAATACATTGATCCAAATTTTAAAAATAAGATTTTACATGTTTTTGTTCTTTGTCTATCTGGCTAACAAAAAAAAGTACTAATTGGTTTCAAGGAAGTATGTCGAAGTGATACGTCTTGACTGAGAGAATAACATCTTTGTATGTTGGGGCGGGGCTAAATTTAGTCAGCGTTGATCGTGGAAGTTACGTGCTCACTTCCGGTGTATTTTTTTTTTCTTTTCAAAATGCCATTTATTTTAAAGGGTAATGTAGGATGACTGAAATGATATGAAAGTGTTTTGGATCATCATTTTTGGTACATTTAGAGGTTAAATAAATAATATAAGCAATTATTTAGTGGCGTTTTATTGTGCAGTTGTACCTAATGTGGCAAGCGAGTGTATAAACTCATATTCACACAGATTAAGTCCCTCTGTGCCCCATCCCATCCCTCTGCCCCATTCAACCTAAGTGTGTATATGGCGGGAATGTGAAGAACTTTCTTCACACTGTTGTCTTGTGGTCCGTCGTCACGGCTGACAAACAATCCCCAAAAAAATGTCTTCCACTGAAGTGTGCTTTGGTTTCGTGCTGTCAAAGCTGAGCGTCTTTGGTCCTCGCCTGATGCAGACTGAAGCAAGACACCCCTCCCAGGCCCATTCGTTGACAAAAGATGCGGAAGACCCGCGGCCGAGAAATGCCAGGTCCAACAACTCCAGATCTCAGTTTGAATACAATTCAGTCAGAAGGTGCACGTCCCCCTTATGAGGATCTCGTCCATGTGTCTTTTAGGCATCCCCAGTTTGATCTGACGTCAGCTGCTCTTGGTCGGAGATGTTGTCCCCGGCTGGCGGCCTCGCCCGGTCGAAGAAACCACACTGAGAGGGAAAACAGCAAGGCTTTAGCGTCGTAAAAGGTCAAGAGATGACCATGTTGGGAAAACAGTTGATTACGGACGCACCTTCCACATTGCGAGCGTTAGCACGGCGAGCACGAGCAACCCAAGCAGTATGGCCAGTATGATGACCCAGAGTGGAACAGCAAAGGACACATCTGGTGTCCCCCATAACACAGGTGTCCCCATCTACATGGCGCACATTCAACACAATATTCATTCATCATCATTTCCTATAGTGATTATCCTTTGCCTTCTCAGCTGACCAAGTGTACCTTCACAGCAAGGGAGGGGTAAAATATTGATATTGTGATGTATACACAGTACAGTATCGACACGCCAACATCAGATATCAATATTGTTGGTGTCAGACATCCACTTATTTGCAGTTGCGCATCATTTTTTTATTGTGCGTGTCATCATTAACCCTTTCAGGGACAGCGGTTACTACAGTGGACAGCTTGCCATGTGATCAGGTTACAGGGTGCATGAAAAGGTTAAGGCCATGGGTATGCTGGGGCATATCCCAGCTGATTTTAGATGAGAGGCAGGGTACACCCTGGATTGGTCACCAGAAAATCAGAGGGCAAATATTGGAAATGACTATTCACCCAAAAAAATAATAATCCCAATTATTTTGATTGATATCGACATCACGATGACGAAAAATGATTATTCATTGAATTAAAAAATGTGTATTTATTCAACTACTGAACCTTACTACTCAAAGCTACCATCAACCCTCCAAAGAAGTGATCCTCGACAGATTCCCAACCAGATTCGAGCTCAATCAAAACCTCCCATGATCTTACCGATATGGTGCGTTGAGGCAGGATGGGGGGCTGGGCCCGATAAGGCATGGACAGGACCGTGAAGGTTACAGTAGAGTTGAGAACGTAGGGGTCATTACGCCGCTACAGGACAAACGTGCAAGTTGTTTGAGTAACAATCATAATGAAGCGTGCCGAAGAAAATTGGCTGAACTGACACAACCGTTTGTAGTCCAAAAGTCAGGGATGTGACTTCAAGCTTTTTAATTGAGTTCCAAGGCAAACCTCGCTGGACCCAATAAACAAAAGGTGAATGAAGCAAAAATGTGGAACCAGACACTGACCTGCAAGAACGTATGAGCCCACAGTCTTGAGCGGACTTTAACGACTGCGCTCTGGCCGCGATTCAAGCGGCCCACGACGCACGTGATTCTCAGGCAGGAGATGTTAGTGCAGTTCTGCAGAAGAGACACCTGTCAACATTTTGATTCACGTTCTGGAGAGGTTGCGCGATGATATCGCGTTTCTCACCAGGATTTTACCGCCGTGACTTTGGGCGGTGCTGGCGGCTCGCTTGTGGCGGCGAAGAGGTGCGCTGGTGTTCCTCAAGAAGCCAAGAAGTTCAGGAGTATCTTGAAGGGATGATATCTAGAAAAAAAACCATAAATGGGTTGCTCTCAGGAAACGTGGACCAGGAGTGTGACATGTAAGGCCAAAACTGAACTAGTGCAAAACCAGTTCAAAAAGATATATGCTTTAAGGCGAAAACTCCCCCCAGTGTGCTGTAAATAAATAAAGATGGTCCACTCAGCCCTTTGCTCGCAGGAGATTGTTGAGTGTCGTGGTGTACTCGGTGGTTACGTGTGTGTCCGTACGGTTGTTACGTAGACACGGAACACGAAGCACTCAAGTACCAAATTATTTTTTCAATCACACGTTACAAACATGTTGTTCTTCTGGGGGGGAGGCTGGAATGGATCGATTGCATTTCAATTCATTTTCATGGGAAAAAATGATATGAGATACTAATGTTGGCATAGTAGCGGAACAAATTACATTTGTACCTTAAGGCACCGCCGCCGTGTGTGTGTTTTTAAACCCAATATATTACACACAATCCTGTGATTTGTTTTGATATGTACGGTATGCGTTTCTATCCAAAACAACCGCCTTATGTGGATACTTTAGTCTTACCTGCAGTCCAAGCGGATTGAGGCTGCTATTCGTCCGACAGCTTATTGGTCCATCGGTTCTAATCTCCATCGCATACAGCAGGTTCTCGTCACGGAAGCGGGAAGGCCAGCCAACCTCAACCTCGGCCTCCCGAATACTACTGGGACCCGAGTTATGGAGCTGGAAACGTTAGAAGTGGTCGACAAGTTAGTCGTTTTATTGCTGTGGGCCTCAAGTGACTATACGCTATAATTGGGTTATCATAACTGTGGCGTGATGACACGGGCCACCTGGGTTCTTGGCTGCACGCTGCAACGCTAATAGGCCTTCACTCAGGGAGGATTGAAGACAGAGACAAGACAAATCTACAGCTTCGGCCCTTGTTTGGCATCAGGACGAGGGTGAATGAATTGGGAGCTTAAATGAACCATCAATTCGACAAAGCCACCTTTACACTCACTCACACATTCTCGCATAGACACACGCGTTCATTAACAGTGAGGTAAGTCATCCAAACAGGACATGATCCCGGTGCTGCGGGGCAGGAATTCTGACTGAAGGAGCAAAAAGGAAAAAAAAAAAAAAAACTGTCCTCTTTAAGTAGAAGCAGCTGCCAAGTGGGAAAAGAACCGCCAATGAAAATCATTATCAGCTGCAGGAAAGTCCAGACGCTGCAGCGCTCTAGTTCAATGAAGCCGTGGCCCCTTTAAAATCCAGATACATCACATGTACAGCACATGGACGCGCACACACACACACACACACACACACACACACACACACACACACACACACACACACACACACACACTCATTGTAAACTGTCGCCAGTGTGTCTGCCATTTACCCTCTTTCTATCTGTACCTTATTTTGGACCCAAATTTTCCTTCTCCAAAATTATCCCGCGTTGAAAAATCATGTTCGGCCCCCTTGCACCATACCTGCCTTTGCGGCACCTCAGATAATGTTTACATTGTGTTTATTTGCATTCATTGGATTACTTTTTGACAAATTCCACCGTTGCAGCCAAAGTTGCTGCAGGTGTTTACCTCATAGATGTGCGTCACCTGTGGGCCCACATCATCTTCCTTGACAGGCTTCTCTTTGGGCTCCCAGCGTGGAAATGGCAACACCACCTGAGAGGGATGAGACACTCTGTGGAAATGAGGACACGCACATGACTCAGTGAAGGAGAAAGAGTTCATTCAGAAAGCACAATTCCACTGCATTAGGTTTGTCCTTTGGAGCATAATATTGCTTTCAGGTTATTTCTGAAACTCTCAAGTGAGGTTCTTAAAAGATTTTCTGGGCACAATCGTCTTTGTCTTTCTGTTGTATGGCTTATTTTATTTTTTAACCCTTTCATGCATCCTGTAACCTGATAACATGATAAGCTGTCCATGTAGTCATGTAATTGCTGTGCACTGGAGCCAGAGATGAGTCACACTGTCACATGTCGCATACAGTGAACACATAGTCAGAGCAGGTAACACATTTAAAGATCATTCATGGAGGGAGAAAACAAGAACAGTTGGAAAGTGCAGAACTTTGCCAGGACTTCACCATTTGTCACCTACAAAGTCAAACCAGCATCTGGAACGTTTACATTTGGCTCATTTGGAATCAGAATTAATTCTGGATCCCCATGAAACATTTTCCCTTCTTTTTAAATATTCAAATCTCACGTAAACGCAACAAATTACGAGCGAACTGAACAATCTTTGACAGAGATATAAACAGCTGAGCACATGCCCAGCCGGACATCCCGAGTTGCATTTAAAATGCTGCCAAAATGCTCAATGTGGATCGGATAACGATCCTTTAACTCTGTGTGGAAGTACACATCGAAAACACACACACACACACACACACACACACACACACTATATAATAGCAAATTTCTTTTTTTAAAACAAAAAGAGCGATAACCAGTCGTGACAATGCGCTGTGCACTCCCAAACTTGAAACGGGGACATGATGGCGGCTTACGACATTTATTATCATTTTGCTTTTCTGTTTCAACTGATGAGGGCAAAAAAAAAAAAAAAGGCACGAGTTTTCAGAGTTTGCATGATTGTCGATGTATCAGTGCACATGCCGAGGGCTCAGAAGGAAACCATGTGCACATGATTACAGCAGATGTATTTCTTCATATTTTTTAATTTAATCATGCACGTTACACTGTAGCAAAGGGGGAGAAAAAAAGAAAAAAAAGAAAAGCCCCAAGCACCAAAAGCACAAAAGCAGATCGTTTTTACGTCACAGATGAAGAACATGCAAGGACTCACCCTCGTAAATCAATCTGGGATTTGGCGACGATGGCCAGATTCAGGCTGACTGGATTGCTATCAGGGCTGTCTTTGTTGGAGCTGCAGGGGGGCGGGGGTGGGGGGATGATATTCACGTTGGTTGTTAAAGAAATAAAACACATACACTCCATCCTGTAAAACTGTGACCTAATATAAGTGACAGGAATGTCTCAGATGATCATTTTATTTTGTTGTGTTTAACTAATGTGAAATGGTATCGCATGGGACCTGTCCCATCGTAAGTGTGATAAATGATGACATTTGTCACAACAAAAGCCACCCGCATTGATTGCGTGATCAGATTTTCTTCACCCACAATCTCCGACAAGCGTCTCTTTGTTCAGTCGTGTATGTGCGTCGTGTGCATTGTGACGGCGGCATGTACGTCACTCATGGTGGGCCTGTCACCTGTGGATCTGTAGCTCAAAGCTAATTTTTGGTCCAGCGTCTTCGAGCCTTTGGACTGCAAACCGCAAACCAACAGACAGCTGTGGAGAGTACATGAAAAAAATCAATAAATCAGCCTCACAGAGTTAAAAAGAAAGAAGTGCGGTGTGCTTTATTGAGACAGGAAAGGCCTAATTAACTAGGTCATTCTTCCGTTATTATGCGCGAAGAAGATCCAGTTTGAAGTGTTGACAAAACGCACACTGAGATGCTTGTGAATCCCCCGACATCGTCTAACGTAAACCACATGCAAGCGAGTGCTCATCGCAAAAAACTACTCGACGGCGTGCTTGCACACGTGCACGTGAGCACCGCACTAGACGTCAGGCCTGACACACGGTTGTGAAAATGACAGCAAGCAGACTAAAAGAAGCAGCCCCATGGGGGCACCGAGATTTGAGGCCGTCTATATGGAACGCATTAGTGAGGCTGCAGGAGAAGAACCAGGCGCTGAAGATCCAAAGAGGGCAAACGGGTACGAGTCGGTCAAAGTGTCACAGAGGTCTGATCCAAAAGAGGCTGGTAAATCGTTACTGTTGCAGTTTCAGTCCTCGGAGCGGAGCATCTGTTGCCAGCATGGAGCTCATTTTAAGTGCTTTGAAGCTACGTGTTCAATGCTCGATAAATGCTTCAGATTGCAAAACGTGAATGTCATGCCAGTATATGCATCTTATCCACAGCAAAGCTCCCATTTGTTCGTATTACCATATCCCTGTTAAAATGCCGATGGAGTAAAACTACACTGGGATGACACAAAACCTAACCACTAATGAGACCATAAACCTGTCACTTGTTGAGACTGAAAAATGCTTTGCTGTAAACTATAAACGGATAAGTAGACCACCACGTTTTCTGGATTTTCTCAAACATTTCAATACGTTATGCAAGAAGAAGAGACAACACAACCGTGCAGGTGTTCTATCCGACTGCGGAGGTTGGTTTTAGTTTCACCAACTTCTCTCAAAATTCCTTAAAATGGAATAGCAAATGATTTGTTGGTGTTATGCCGGCATCGAAAGTACCGTATTTTCCGCACTATAAGGCGGAAAAGCATTCGATTTTCTCAAAAGCCGACAGTGCGCCTTATAATTTGATGCGCCTTCTATAGGGATCACAATTCTAATTTCTTGGACGTAGTATTTTAAATGTTCTGTAAAGCGCTTTGTTACAGCTGCAATGGTTGCGAAAACTCTTTACAAATAAATCTGTATTGTATTGTATTCCCTTTAGCATACCTCCATCTTGTGGATGCATAATGCAACTGCAGCCTACTATTGTAGCTTCTGTTCTGTGCGCCTTATAACGCGGTGCGCCCTACATATGAAAACAGTTTTAACCCTTTCATGCACCCTGTAACCTGATAACACGATAAGTCACTGTAGTAACCGCTGACCCTGAAAGTAGGCCATTCATTTTACACTTGCCCAATCAAACGAGAAAAAAAAAAATACAGGAGCTGCAAGTTTGCACTTTGATAATAAATTATATACCACATTCTAGTAAAGGCCGAACTTTGGATGTAGTTCTCGTTACGGATAACATTACATTGTGCAGGTGTGCTCAATGATGCGGTCAACGTGTGTTTCTAATTACTTTTAATGAATACTTTTTGGTTATTACATTTGCATTCCATCATAGTAATTCAGACTTCAGTTGCCTTTCTCGGGGACGTGCTACATCTGTGATATAACCCAGAAGGAATGATTGAACTCCAGTGATGACAACTCTTTATAGGCCAGATATACCAAGCATATGCGTGGGGGTGCATGCAAGTATGTTTGACACTAGCCTGTGGATTCCTGAGCATCCAGTGGGGGGAAAGGGGAGAGTTAATAACTCTCATCTGGGAAGCTGGGACCCCCCCCCCCCCACTCACATATACGTGCACCTTTTGCATACCTCATTATACTCTCTTTCTTCCCAATGTGGTGTAACGTGACCACGTAATTGATTTATAACAATGCCGGGCGTCACATCGCCTTGACACCTTCACTAAGAACCTTTGCCCTGACATGCACACATGTGACATGAGCTCCATATATTCATTGCAGGAAATGACGACCTGTTACTTTACAAAGTTTCGGCTTCCTGCATGTGTCAGTCATCCAGGAGGTAAGTATATCCTTATTGCATACACTGAAACCCTCAGGTATGCATCACCCTCAGTCGGTGTATGAGCGGGAGTCAAGGCGAGCGAAATGGTGTAGAATTAACGCGAGTCAATGAGATGATCGGTAACTATCGTAAACAATCAATCAGTATGCGTTAAAGCTGAGGAGATGCAGCGCCGGATTTTTAGACGGTCGGTGACAAAAGATGTTGGAGGGAAAGTGCTTGATGGATTTGGAGTGTGCATCTGTTCACCTCGGTTTGGGCCACCATGGGGTTGCCCAGGTCACACACGACCAGCCTGGAGTCATTCACCATCTTGTATTCGCAGTTCAGCTGAGCCAGAGACTGGAGAAAGGTGGGGTGGGGGACACATGTGGAAAAAGAAGAAAAAAAAAACTATGGTACATAAAAAGGAGTTGAGTGATTTAGTCGAGTGTTCAAAAGGGTACGAAGTGTTGCAAAGGCCACAAAGAGTATTTCCCTCTCGCATGCACCCCAAAAATTCTCACATGCACAAAAACCTATCACAGGCTCAAAAAACCATTAAATAGACCAAAATATTCTCACATTACCACCCCACTCCCAAAGTCCTCATTCACCTCCCTAAAAAAGATTCACTCATGCCAAAAAACTCATATCCACTGAAAACCACCCAACATATAAAAATAAACTCTTATTCACCAAAAGCCTCTCACATACACTTAACAAAAACATTTACTCACACCACAAATTTCTAAAATGAACCTAAAATCCTTTAATGGGCACATAAAAAAACTTACATCACTTCACATTCACCCAAAAAGTCACTCTGACCAAAAGAAAATCACATTCACCATGAAACCCTCTTTCCCTCATGCCCCAAAACTTTCACATCAAACCAAAACTCTCACATGAACCAAAAAAAAACCCTCTCTCTCTCTCTCACATACACACATGTGCAACCAAAAACACTTATCCATTAAAGAAAAAAAAAAAAATCACAGACTCACTCAGTCACTCACTTGAGGTGTGTGTGTTTTTTTGTGTACGTGAGATTTTTCGCTGCATGTGACAATTTTTCTTTTCCGAATGTGAGTGTATAAATGTCATCTTTGGGAAATGTCATTTTGGGCCCATTGATACACCTTAGGCGAACAAACAAGGGAGAGAAACAGCATCAAAAAATGGGGTAGGAGGGACGAAGAGGTGGAAAGGAGAAGTGATGAATGCTCTGACAGTAACAACCCCATCTATTATGCAGCTCCATTACACTCTCGTTAGTGTGGACACATACACGCGCACGCGCACACACACATTCAGAGGTAAACACAAGTACACACATGGCAATTGAGCCTGTTGATTTCCAGGGGGGGCTCTAATGCAGCTTGGGCATCAAAAAAGGAAGCTTTGTGGGCCGTTGCCAGCAAAGCGCAAACAGCTGATAGTGCCGCCTTCATCGGCCCAAACAAACAAGGTCACGACACAACGGGAAATGATGTCACACTGTAACTGCATGTACACATATGTTCGAAGCATGACGGGACAATTGCTTCATTGTGAAGCTTCCACTTTCAGAACTCGTGCGCCACGGTAGCAGCAAGATCTTTGATTTAGAATGTGTGTCTGTGTATGTGTGTAACTTTGTGTGATTTATTTCACCTCGACTCTTCTCTCCACACCAATGTAGTCAGCCTCGGGTGGGATCAGTACATGGAGCTCCGTTTCGTAGGCTCCCTCGCCTGGGTTCGCCGCGGTGATGGTCAACATCACCAAATTGTCATCTCCGATCACCAGTTCAGAGCGGTCCCTGTGAGGTAGGGGGAGGGTTCATCTTTAAGTCAGGTATGAACCTAATAACTCGATAAGGCCATGCCCATATAAATAGTCGGAAAGCCAAATGAATGGAATTTTTGTGAAAGGTCTCTGTTCTCTAAAGTTATTGAAAATTGTAGCCTTACTCAGTTCTTGCATTTCATCTTAAATACACTTTAAGACGGTTCTGTACATCTATTGTATGTATGAACCCAAATGTCAGAATGCAGTCAGACAGTTGCTAACCAAGCTTCTGATTGGTTAAAAGAATAAGTCCACAAATTTGAGTTGTTTTTGTTAAAAAAAAAAAAAAAATTTGGAAAGTCGTTTGGGTGGGTCAAATCCCTTTTTGACCCAAATTGTATTATTTTTGAACCTAGAGTGCTGCATTGATGGAATTAAATGTCCTTGACCTCCGCTTGTGTGCATGTATGTGTCAGTCAGTAATGGGTGACAGGATGTTTGTATAATGTTGCCATGGAGATGGCGTGCATCTGGAAGCACTCCAGAGAGAAGGCTGCTTCTTAGACACATTGATGCTTCACATGGTCGACTGAACTACAATGCCCAGCTCTGATGAAAACCTTTCTTTTATTGTTTGGGGACTAACTGATTTTTTTTCTTTTGGGCATGGCTGTGTGTGCTTTCTGATGAGTTCCGCGTTTTTTAGTTGATGTCTTACATGCTGGCAGTCAGCTGAAGGTCTGGGATGCAAATATTGTCATCACCGCAGTCCAGGAGAATGTAGGCCTGAGAAGAAGCAGAGGATCGTTATGAGAAAATAATTAAGTCACCCGATCTACAGGTAAGCTGGAGCTATTTCATTTGACTTTTGGGGTACACCCTGGACTGATTGCCAAAAATCATAATGCTAAATACTAATTAAATTTGTTGGAGGAGAATTAAAGAAGCTTCAAGCTACATTCAAGATTTCTGGTCTGGCGTCCAAATTACAACTTTATTTGGAGGCTAAGAAGTCTTGTGAACCATCTCCGAGTTTGTTACCTCTGTTGATTGGTTTAAAAAAAATACAGTACAATAACATTGAGTCTGGGCAGCGCGGTGGACTAGCGGTTTGCACGTCTCCCTTCCTGCATGCAGTTTGAATGTTTACGAAGGTTTTCTCTGCTAGGCCCAAACTAACCAGCAACCCAAATATGGAAATAAGAGTAATTGTACATAGCTCATCGCTCTCTGCTTTTAGATATATAATCAACTTATTAGTGTGACCCTGCAAGGACTTTATTTACGTACATAGTGATGAGAAAAGTACACAGCGTGTGAAAGAAAGTAGTTTATCATGCTGAAGAGACCAGCTTGTTCATGATCGCAGTCTTGAGGAAGAAGAAGTGAGGATAAAGAATTCAGGACGGCGTCCCCGTGACGCAACCACAGCTGCAATCACAAACTGTCAATCGGCAGCATGGTTCCTCCAATTACTTAAGAATACATTATGTGTGTGTTCCCCCACCCCTTTAGAAGCTTCTGTGTTAGGAAACTCCCTAAGACAATAAAAAGAGAGGAGATGAGCCCACTGTTGTCAGAGCTGTCCCGAGACTGTAACCGTACACAGGCTGTTACACTCTCAGCGCACTCGTGAGAAAAGACAACTCCTAGTCTCTCTTTGTGTTTTAAGGTCCTCCTACTTGGTCCTTCGAGCCGGATTTTAACCAGCGACCTAGGATCCGAGGTATTGGATGAATATTACATTTTCTTTTGACAAACAGGCCCATTTATGTTCAGGTGTTGTGGTGTTCATGCTTACATGCTCTTGTAGGAAGGTGCTACTGTAGTAGTTGAGGACCGGTGGGAGCATCTGGCCGTGAGAGGGAGGAGCCAAGCTGTAGTTCAGTGCCAATGAGATGGGACTCAATTTATCGCGGAACTCATCTTCCTCCTGTGAAGAAAGAAACCAGCATACATTAAGAACTGACCGTAAGCAGATCAGGTGGCGTACGCGTGTGTGGCATGGTCCGCTCACTCTCAAGTAAATGGTGTAACTTAGGCAAGCCTGTGGATGGTCGTGGCCCAGCGTTAGGAGTCCAGTGACCTGAGGCTGCTGGTTATCCAAGAAGAGAACTCGCTTCACACCCCCTCGGACACCTTTCAACCAATCCAAATGCAGCTCTGCTTTCAGGTCTGAAGAGGATGGAATAGAGATGGGTGGAAAGAAATGATCCGGCACAGCTCCCACATTGTGAGGAAAAGGAGTGAGAGGAGTGTCCAAGAGAGTTCATAGATTTGTTCTCAAGCTACCGTAATTCCAAAGCTTTAAATTGTTCAATGAGCGGAAACATAACAGACTTTGTGGGGACAGAGCAAAATCACTTTGATCTATTTGTGATAAAATATCAAATGTCCGCCCTACAGTGATGGAATATAACACATGAGTGCACGTACAGTACTCGCAAGGCAAATTTGTGTCATACGAATTTGAAGGGTCTGAATGCCTCAAAATGTGCTTACCCACAGAGCTGGGGATGCCCACTCCGCTCACTTCCGCACATACGTCCACCTTCAGGCTGCAAGACAAGTTATCAGAGTTAATGTTGCGTATGGCGTTCAATGTGGACACGTTTATGGACTTCATCCAGGTATTTTATTTCTTGGGGCAGTGAATTCCTCAGGGAGCGTAACATGGGAGAGTAACATTGTGCATTTCCTCTATTTATGTCTTCATCAATATACGTCTACGTGGTTGTGCATTTGTGCTATCGCCTCTTTAAATCTAGTAAACACTAAACTGAGCCCCACATTAGGGGCGGCTAATTTCCCATAATCTAAGGAAGCATGGGGACACTCCTGAATTAAAACTACGCAACATGAGGCACAGTTTGTTTGGTTCCACTTCAACAACGCTAATGACTTCAATGTACATAATTGAGCTCGTCTGGTGTGGCACCAAACTCAGTAAAATTGAGTTGGGTTTCCCGAATCTAATAAATGTGTATGATGCAGATGCTTTAGTGTCTCTCGTAAAACACAAATCTTAGAAAAAAAAAAAAAAAAAAGAAAGCACCCCCCCACATTTACTTGGACTTCTCCAGGTGGTTTTGTGAGTGTTGCATGTGTTTTATATTATATGTATCAGGGTGGGTGTGCTCCACTGTGATGCTAGTAATACACAATGTGTGTGTGGCATATAATATATATGGTTATGCAGCAAACAGCCTTAGCGCTGTCTTAGTCGTGACTACAGAGTGTATGGAATTCTTCCCAAAAATACATGTGTGCTTTACCACCAAACACACTGTTCTTATTAGACATGCTGACTGTAACCCCCCCCCCACCCCCCTCCATTACATTTATTGAATGAGAACTTTTAAGACATTTTACACCACAGGTTCATCCTCAATCCATCATTCGTGGCCTATCTTCTCCAGTCAATCATCAGACAAGCCATTTTCTTTTTTTTTTTTAGCTAGTGTGACCAATATTCATTGACTCGCCTCAATCTGTTTTGCCTTTAGAGGAACAGTGAGTAATAGCCACTCATGGTCACCACGGGATGTGTGCTGAGAGGCATAAAAAGCCAAATGTATAAACAACAACACAAAATTGATTAAAAAATAATAAGTGGAATGCATTGTTTGCTTACTGGAAAAATAATGTGAAGATGCATTTTCGATGGCGAGACCACAAACTACTTGGAGGAAGTGGGTGGGGCATATCACTGACAGAATCAGCGGCATTCATTGTACAATGTGTTTTGAATAAATATAAATAGTTAATGTTGGATGTATTAGTTGTCTGAACTCTTTTTTTTACTTATAAAGACATTTTTTGTGATGTGCACGAATCATAGACAGTAATATAATCATATAATGCAACATAGAAGAAAAGGCTTGTGTTTTGAGGCTTGTGATTAGTGAACCGACCTTATTTCTTCCTTTAAGGCTCGGTGGAGTTCCATGACAATTCAAGTCATGACATTCTCAAGACAGATGTTGCTGTATTTTAGCACTTGAATAAATGCTAAACCACTTCTTCATATGACTTTTACAGTTAGCAAAGGTTTTGGATCATCTCTATTTCGTATGGTGAGAATACATTTGCAATCTGAAGAATCCTTAAATGTCGCACTGAATTTCTCATTGCTGATTGGCTGAGGGAAATCATGTGTTCTACTTGCTGAAAAACTCTTCGAGTGGAAAAGTTGTATGTCACTCAATTGTGACATCAACGTCGGACAAAAACTGGGCCTGCTATCACTACAAACGTTCACCATTTGACTTGTGGGCGACTCCCCTATGGCGTCACTTAATTCTGTGTGCTGCTGTTTGATCTTGTGTGTGTGTGTGTGTGTGTGTGTGTGTGTGTGTGTGTGTGTGTGTGTGTACGCGCGCACCATGGCATATCTGGTTGCATACCTCCGAACCAACGTTGAGCCTGTTTATTTGAATTAGCCGAGTATTATTATGACACAGCTCGATAGTTTAGTGCTTTTTGTCAATCAGGCTCAAATCTCTGTTCCCGTCTCGGCCGCCGCCAACACTCACACGCCGCGGCACCGTGATGGCAGCGAGCCCAGCACACTTCTCTTGTCTAAACAACCCCACTTCCAGCCCTAATATGTTCAGACCAATGCGAGACGTCGGTGAAGCAGCGGGAGAATTTTCGACTGGGGCCTCATTTCAACTGTTCAAACTGACCCATGGGAAAAATAAAATATTGAAAATAGGATTATACGGTTTCAAATGATTCAAATCCCTAAAGGTATTATGAAATATAGTTTGGTATTGCACTGGATACTGGCTGATGGCAGATGTGAAAAAAACAGGTGAAATATTTCGTGTGTGTTTCACTGTGTGGTATGGTTCTCCATAAGCATCAAGATTTCAGGGATTCGTTACAGCAGCAGCAGATCTCATCAGTCCCATTTTTGGATAAGACTTTTATCCTTTTAGTTTGAAATTACCAGCACATATGGAAAAATAATAATGATAAAAAAATATTTAAAAATTTTCCTTTCTTCAAGCACAGGGGGTTCAATGTACTTTTCCAGGAAAACGGATTGGAGGAATGTGAAGATATTAGGCACAGACCCAGACTGAACATTTTGGATTGCATATGTTGCTTTTTCATTACGATCACTCCGTCACTTCAAAATGTATGTCATTACTGTTATCTTATTATAAAACCACTATAATGTCTGATCGGATGCTGACTCCTGCACAACACTGTCTATTTATGTACATAAACATCTCCAGTCATGTTGTCATCAGCGTGGGAGTACTGTCCAGGATTCCAGTCGCTTAGCATAGGACGATTGCGGCACTAAATGACCACTGGGAAGTCTGAATTATGACACTTGAAGCTCACGACAGCCGACCTCAAAGATTTCCAGTCAAATGAAAACAAACTAACAAACAAAAAAAAAACATGGCTGACGACCAAAATGAGGTAATATTTTGCTTGTGTAGCCCAACATCATTTTCCATGCAATGACTGATGGCATTATATAAAATGAGTTTAGTTAAGGTTAAGGCGGCACTGTGAAATAATTGCACATCTGCCACACAGCTGATCACAAGTTTAACCCTTTCAGGGTAAGCGGTTATACAGTGGAAGTTTTATCATTTTATCAGGTTACAGGGTGCATGAAAGCGTTAAATCTGACCTTAGGCCTATTTTGTAAGATCTCCCCAGTGCGGGGTTTTCAGGGTACTCTTACATTGCACTTCCTCTCATATATCAGAAACTGTAAATGGTCCATATCGGTGTGAACGTGCACGGAGATCCTACCAGGTCACCATGGCATCGGTGAGCAGCAGATGACACTGTCTGTCATCAGGATTCAGGATCCTGGGGGTCAGGATCATTGCCGCATCCACAGACACAACAGCTTGAGCCCTATGGAAAAACATTCACATGCCACATCATGGAGGCGGTTTTTTGAGAGGTATTCCTTGACTTTTGAAGAATCAAGGGCAAGGTCTAAAACTATTTATTACCTGTACACAGACACTTCTCCGGCACCGAATGACCCCACGATCAAGTCTGCATGGAGGGAGAGAGAGAGTGAGAGAGAGGAGACGGGAAATAAGAGGGTTACAAAGGGGGCCCACAGATGGGATTGATTTTAAGCCCTCCTACAATCTTCATCAACACACACTCCTCGTGTTTAATGGACACGCACAAGGACACAGTGTGAGTTGCGGTTGTCACTCCACTCTCGCTTTTTGACCCATGACCCACCCCAGACTAAATTCAGACACCCGCCAAAAATGTTCATGTGTGTATTTATATTTTGGCTACATTGTACCGTGTTGACAAAACAACTTGCAGAAGAGAGCAACACGACCTCGGTGTCAGCATTTATTTGTTGTTTTCATGGATTTTGGGTTGATTTTGATTGGCTCTCGCTGTTTCGAAGAACGCTGGTATTTAATGCTTGTGGTTATGGGGACACATGTTGATGAAAAATACCCACGTACACAAACTGATTAAAACAATCTGTCAACTGCAAAAACAGGCACTGAATTGATTCAAGCCACCAAAACGAGACAGAGCCAAACTGAGATAACTTGAGCCTGAGAAAGAAAACCCAATGATGCACATGGTCTGAGGTAACTAATTACAGTCTAGGTCCATAGTGCATTAATCACTTGTGTTTCAACAAATGGCTGAACGATCGGGTTAGAAGGTGCTCTCCAAGTGCTCACTTTGCAGTCGTGATTTGTGATAGCCCTGGCCAGATTTATATCATCCACCCGTGCAGATTTGCTTGCACTTCCTTTTTTTAATTTAAAGGGAATGAGAGGAGCCGCTTCCATTGGCCGAGAAGCTCGTCGGCTGTGTTCACGCTCACAATGGCGCAAGCGCCCATTTCGAACTGCGCTCATCTGTGAAAATACCAAAAGAAAGCAAACTCCACTCATGTAGACATCTAGATCCTCTTTGTGCTAGACCTGTACTGGTACATGAATAGATCCCCACATATTGAAAAAGTACATTGGAAATACTTCGTGTTAAACATTTATTACCATCAACATACACAAAAGTACCATAAATCGGTACTTTGTGCACTTGAGTACCAGAATTGATTCTCTGGTATCAAATGTGAAAGGCACACATAACTAGCTGGCGATCTCACTTTGAAAAGAAACACTGCATGAAAATAAACCCAGAGTGAAAACTCAACACGTTTATGTTTATAGCAATGCTACATTTTAACCAAGCCCAAAGGACGTTAAGAAAATTTTCCCGTATAGTTTAATTGTACCCAAGTCGCTGTCCTTTGTGGAGTGAGTCCCTTCCTATGTATTTAAGAAGGAAACTAACTGAATTGGAAAGAGTCACATCTGTTTCTGCCTTTGCTTGAAACCGCGACATTAAACATTTAGGCCCAGTCCTTTGTCCCCCCCAGAGTGCCGGTTGCCGCTATGTGCGGTTGTGACAAGAAAGGACCTTGAGATGTGGCTTTTGTGAGGAACTTGGAGGTGTACGACGAAGGGGCGGGTGAGAAGGGAGCAGAATGAAAGGTGTGGGGGGGGGGGCACATGTACTTGGCTTTTAATAGACTGCAATCTGCGAAAGCCATCAGGAGCAAGGTGTGCTTTCACCAGATGGTGAGAGATGGAAGGAAACCACCTTGCTCCCAAGTTTTTGGGTCCCTCTGGCTGTATTTGGGCTCTGGAAGTGGGAAACTCCATCCGTGCAATTGGCAGGTATCTTTCCTTCAAATCACTCTCTGATTTGAGGGTTAAGTGGAAGTCTACTCTTAAAATAATGGTTTACATTGGCTTAGCTTTTGTGCCGGTGCGCGCTGTTTTTAACGGGGCTCTCTCTTGGTCAGCCAGCCTCTCGAATTGACGGTGTCCACCTACTGCTAAGAAAACACGACCTTCGCGCACAGTTTAGACAGACTGTCAAGCTGTCATTGGCGGGACACGCTGACTGCCGGCGAGACTGCGGGGGGGCCAACAGCCGGCGATGAGGCGAGGTCAAAAGTCAATGCCGCTGGATGGAAAAGAAGATGCTTTCTGAGGAGATTTCTTCATTCTTGGGTGCCTGTGTGGGATTTTAGCCTATTCCGTGACTTATTTGCGCAAGTGCATTGGGAGATGACTTTCCTATATGATCTGCAACTTTATACGGGAATGAATAGCTGACAAATATTATTCCTGGAGTATTTTCCCCAATCTGCACTATTTTTGCAAGTCAGGGGGAAGTTTGCAATAAATTCGGACTTGATGACAAACGTTAAGCACCACACACGTTGATGAATACTGAATACTAAAGCAGCACGCCTGTGTGACTGGCAGGTAAATGTTGTCCATTTCTCACCTTTCACCCCTGAGATGAAGCGAAAAGGTGTCCGCAGGGAATGTGAGCGTGATTCAGTGGCCGACCCCCACCCTGCATTCCTGTGTGGCCTCCAGCACATTTAATGAAATATCATCTCAGTCTCTTCAGTGAAACACACCGCAGGTGTGCCTTTGCATCGAAACATATTGATGTTTTCCTTGTGAGTATACGCAGAACTTGCGTAGTTTTACAGGTATCTGATCTTTCAATTCTCTCAATTATGTGTTTCTCGCTATGCTTGAAGACTACGGAGGGGAGTTTGCATAGAAGGACACACCTGCAGGGACAGCTCATTTCCTACCTCAGATTGGATTTGTGCTTGCACATTAAAGGCGACAGTCGCGTTACTCATGTTAAAAAAAAGGGGATTCAAGCAACAAGTTTTCCTCATGTTTTCGAGACTATAGGGTGAAAGTTGCAGCTGGCTATTAATGCGGACTGACTATGTGTCAACGAGGAGGAAATGTCGGGATTTTCAAGAAAATAGCTCACAGCAAGATCGCGAAGAAGAAAAAAGAACCTTGAAGTTGTTTCTTTGTTGGAACGGTGAACTAACTGGACTTAAAAAAGTTGAATCATCAGTTTGAATAAGTTCATTTTAAAAATTGTGAACTGAACTTTGAACTAGCTTGCGTAGAAGATGAACTTTCCCAACACTGGTAGTCACAGTGAAGTACGTTTTGTTTGACGTATGTATTTATTTATTAGCTTTATGCTCACGTTTCCTATTACCCTGAGTTTCACGTTAAAAAAAAACAAAACAAAACAACAAATGTATACAACCCCACCACCACCCTCATTTGACGATAAAACCAGCTCATTTGTCGTATTTATTTATTAGCTTTATGCTCACGTTTCCCATTACCCTGAGTTTCGTGTTAAAAAAACCAAAACAAAACAACAAATGTATACAACACCACCACCACCACCCTCATTTGACGATAAAACCAGCTCAAAGTTACACTGAACGTTAATGGCGACTCACAGGCTTCCCAGTTAGTTTCCTTCTAAGGCTGATCAAACATCTTTGTGTCCTTTGAACAGTGTGACTTTACTGGCCCGCAAATGACTTAGCATGTGTCTACGACTCCTTAATGACAGGCGGCACAACTTTAAGCGACGCATTTGTGCGCTTAAAGGGCACACACATTGGTGTCGCACCACTATTTTGCCACCCAGCGACTCAAACCAACTTCCTCCTGCATCAAAGTTTCAACCTGCAACCCTCGTATTTGCATTTACTGCAGAGTTTTTCTGAGTGGAAGATTTCTAATTAGCAGTTACACAAGGCCTTAGTTTGACCAGGAGCCGGAACACACTCCCTAAACCGCTAATGAAACAAATCAAAAGTGAGACTTGTGTGCATTTAGGCGTGTACCTCCATCGCAGAATGAAGAAATCTCCATCACTATGGCCATATGTGCGCAAAAAGGGGCAAAGGGCGGTGCAAGTAAAGAAAAGAAGAGGTAAGGTTAATTGTGGCCTTACCCTTAATGCAGCGTAGCTCCAAATTAGGGAGAAAATGAGCTCGTAAAACAGTGATTTTACAGCCCATGCTTTATTTCTAAAGACTTATATTGAGATGATGTCAAGAAGTGTGCATACAAACTGCCTTATACTTAAAGAAATCGAATTCTCAATTCAAGTGTATGGCAGAGGTTTGTACTTAAGGGAAAAACGGTAATTCAATTAGGTTCCGCTTTAATGGCTAAACCTTATTGGGGAAATGCATTATGTGAAGTGAGGGAGGCAAAGTGCGTGTGAGGGAGGGATGAATAGACGATGAAAGAGAATGGATAATAACTGAATGGCCAGCTCGTGATGTACAAAACAGTGGAAGGAGGTATTGAACAAGTGATGATGGAGTGACAAAAGAGGGGTGGAGGGAGGGAGGGATGGACGGATGGATGGATGGAGCGAGGAAGGAGGTTGAGTGAGGGAGTGATCGAAGGAATGATGGAGAGACAGCTGGAGTGAGGAAGGCGGAGCCTCAGGAAGGACGGATGCATGACTTGGAGTGAGGAAGGTGGGGTGGATGGAGGTATGGATGGATGGAGGGGGGATGATATGGGCGGATGGATGGACAGAATAAAGAAGTACGACGGATAACCAAAGAACTTGATAGGTGAATATATGCATCGATGGATGTAAGGGAGAATGCTAGGCGGTTGAAAGTAGAAATAATTGAATAGCGAGAGCAATGGAGGGAGTGAAGGATGGAGAGCGAGCCAGCATGTTAAACAGAGATGGATAGACAGATAGAGAGATGGGTAGGTAGGTCGGTCGACAGATACATCGATGTAAATTGTTACATGAACTCAGACTAAAGAATGTCTTCAGTTCATTGGCACAGCTCCTTGGCGGCCCTCCTTGGAAATGATGACTTTAGCAGAGCGAGCCGAGGGAGGCAACGGAGGAGAACATGGCAAAAGGAGGACGGATGAAATGTGGAGGTCAGGAATGAAGAGGAGGGAGGATGTAATAAGAGCAGCTGGAAACCGAGGCCAAAGGGAAGCATTTGGAACTTCAAGGAGGAATTTTGATGATACAAACACAGGCAGCGAACAGAGACAGACTGGCTTCTTGTGTCTTTACCAGGGTACTGGTTGCGGTCCAGGTCCTGGCCTCCTCGCAGGGTGAAGCCGTAACCTGGCCGGGGGCCAGCGGGGGCGGGGGC
>NW_017805407.1:339740-363399 GCF_001891065.2 Hippocampus comes
TTATTCGTCTATGTGTGCCCTGCGATTGGCTGGCAACTGGTTCAGGGTCCAGGAAGTTCTTGTTTCCGCATCACTTTCTGTTTTCTTCTTCCCACCGCCTGAGCGCCAATTTATTCCCGCATCACCCCGAACCATTTTTTCACTGCGGTGCTCAATAATAACAATCTAAGCTCTGGGTGGAATGATAAAAATGAATTGTTTCAATTTTGCAGAAAGTCCAACTGTCTTGTGGCGCTTGCTCCATATCTTCCGGATAAACATAAGAGCCCCACTGATCTTCTCATCTAAATCTCGGCAGGACATCAGGTAAGCACATTTCCATAAAAGGTCAAACTATTACATCAGACTGCTTCAGACGGATTGCACGCAGATCGTTGAAAAAACACACACAGGCGCCTGCCCTCATCAAAAAAATTCTGATCATTATATGCAGTCAGGTTTGGTGGATATTTGCATGATCCTACACAAGAGAACGACTCCAACTTGTCATGCATAAACACCTCGAGACATCCTGTTTGTCTCTGGACCCCCCCTCATCCTAAGTGAGTCTAAACAAGTAATTCCACGTGAAGCGCACTGGAGGAGAGTGGATCAATGCGTCCATGTGTGTGTACCGCATACACTGTATGTAGAGTATATATTCTATGTCTGAGTTGCCGTGGGCCTGTAATTGTCTAAAAACTACAGCATGTGCAAAAAAAAACTAGAAAAAAAACCCCCAAAACAAACTACAAAATACTGTGAAGGACTCCTTCAGGCTTTAACATGACAGTGCGGTGGTAACTACATTAAGTGCAGCGCCCACCTGATTTTTGTCATATTTTTCCAGAATGTTGATTCATTTGGCTAAATGGAACTTTTTTTTTTTTTCAAAATTAAGATTGTGATCTTGGTTCAGCTACAGCCCTAAAACTTTTAGCCAGCTCTATACTGCATTTATCTTTTCAATTTTGTAAATCCGATCATATTGCTGTCCAAAAATGTCATATGAGTGCCAAAGTCACATAATTCATGCAATGTTGTTTTTGCCACGATTTCTTCAAATTTGAAGAGACGTCGCGGATGTAACTACCATCATGCCGCTGTCCGACGATAAGCATTTTCTAAAACATGAAGCCAATTTTGTATAACTCACAAAATCTGAAGTGACATGTATTTCACTGCTCCAACATTTTATTCCTAAATACCTTTGGGGCACAAATAATTATTCTTTGTGAATTTCGCGACATGGACAGGATAACTGCAAATTTGAAGAGACGTCGCGGATGTAACTACCATCATGCCGCTGTCCGACGATAAGCATTTTCTAAAACATGAAGCCAATTTTGTATAACTCACAAAATCTGAAGTGACATGTATTTCACTGCTCCAACATTTTATTCCTAAATACCTTTGGGGCACAAATAATTATTCTTTGTGAATTTCGCGACATGGACAGGATAACTGAAAGAAAAGGAGCATATAAAAAGAATATTTTCTACATCCAGGAGCTCCTCTTAAAAGTATTACTAACTTTTGTTGAAATGAGGGATTATTCGGGGGACAGTAGATAGGCGTAGGAATCACCAAAATCATATCAACACTAACACCATGGATTAAAACAAAAATACTTCAGAGTCGGGCGGCACAGTGGTCGACTGGTTAACACGCTGGCCTCACGTTGCGGCGGCGCAGCATTCGATTCCAGCGCCGGCCTTCCTGTGTGGAGTTCGCATGTCTAACCGTGCCTGCGTGGGTTTTCTCCGGGTGCTCCGGTTTCCTCCCACAATCCGAAAACATGGATGGCAGGTTAATGAAACACTCTAAATTGTCCCTCGGAGTGAGTGTGAGTTCAGGGTGTCCCCCGCCTACTGCCCGAAGACAGCTCAGATAAGCTCCAGCATCCGCCGCCATCCTTGTGAGGATCAGCGGATGAGAAAATGGATGGATGGATGCGTATGGGTCCCCTGAAGTTTCTTTAACATACCTCACGTTTGATTATTTAATACCAAACAAAATACTCGTATTAATAACAAAAGTGAACTATCATTTTAGGAATAATCAGTGATGTGATATACAGCAGATCCTCACAAAAACTCAATATCAGCTGCTTTCCGTTGCATCGCTCCAATCGCTGGTCGAGCCACATCAAGCCGAGTAAGTATCAGGCATTGGCAACATTTGGACAGATGTAATCAAATACAGCCCCTAAATTGTGGCGAAGCTATTAGAAGGGAGTACAGTATTGTGCTTTTGGTGCCCTTCTATGTCTCCTTTCACAGAACACCGCTACAATGATGTCACAGTCATCGCCTCGGTCAGTATGAGTGATGTTGACAGAAAGTTAATCGAGATGATTAAAAATAAAAACACGTGGCTCCGTAAGACCGTCAACTCAGCTGCAGTCAAGCGATTTCAACAGCTGATTCTAAACAAAATGTGAGGATGAGCGCAAACGTGGACGGTTCCCTTTCTTAGAGGAATGTACAAAACACTGCGATGACATCTGCCAGTGATTACGCGCAGATGGAAAAAAATGGGGGGTACAGGTATGTTTTTGTACACTAAAACAGTTTGACATGTGCAAAAATGAGTCATTGACAACCCAGATTGCGATGTCTCCATGACGATCGTGATGTCATGCCAAATAACGAAATCACAGAGACACGGGCATGCGCTCATTAAATTTTAAAAATGGTCCCACACATACCACTAAGAGCTTCCTCTAGAGCCCCCTGGGAGCCTGTCACATCCTGACAGACAGCTTGATGTGATTTATGTTGCCCACCAGTGGAAGCTTCGCTATTGATCCACCGGCTATTGATCGGATAGTTTAAGGGGGCGACATGCACATAAACAGACTGTAATAAGTAAAACATAAATCACTCGGATTGATGGGCTCCGCTGCGTGGCCATCGCAGCTCCAGGCTGGTGCGCATGTGTGCGAGTCCAATCAATGAGGGGATAAAACCAAACACACAGATGAGAAATGAACTCACGGCTCCAGGAGAGGAATTTTCACTCCCAGATGATTTCGATCTCCAGGCACATGTGGCAAGTTAAAAATAACTTGCTCAGACAACAAGGCTTTAACCTTGGAGATCACGGGCGGAAACGTGTTTGCGCAGATGACCTTTCATCTCGTGACTTCCTGACTGGACGAAGAGCGCTCATGTTTGAGCTTTTGATGGGATTTCCTCTGTCAGAGACCAAACAGTCCAGAATGTACAGGAAATGCAGGACAAAAAAAAAGATCTGGCTGTCATCAGATTTACCTCTGTCCAAAATTGGCAGACAGGAGGGGGGGGTCACAATTCCTTTCACACCTATTTAAATCTGCGTACCACTCTGAAACTGTAAACAGCCATTCATTCAGCTTTGGAGAACTCTCCAAACCGAAACAATGGCTGGAGGGTGAAATGAGGGGAGCGACTTTATGTTTATTGTTGCAATTCCAAACAAAGACAGATATTCCAAATATAACCCTGTACAGATTTTCAGTTTAATCGAGACAAAGTAAAACCGAAATAGGAATATAATTCAAGCGTGAGGGGGATAATACGAGAATTACTGCAGGAACGCCGGGTGAGGGAGCATCAGCGGGCGAGGCCAACTTTGTCCAAAAGTGATGAGCACATCGTTTTAACTGTTGTCCTCTTTCGCTATGTGACTTCAAACTGATGTGTGTCCAAATAATCAATTGTTATTTAAAATTTAAATAATAAAAACATAAATAAACTGCAAATAAATTGACCAATTATAGAGGATTCACTGTATGAATCCATTAAATTGTAGTTAGCACGTTTCATACACAACACAGAGTACGTTACAGAAATGAAAACAAAAAATTAAAATAACAAGAAATATACAAAAAAAAACAGAACACGCCACCCATCATATGAACACAAACCCACCAATACCAAAGTGCTTGTTGAAAAAAGTTTTTAAAAAAATTAAAATGATTTTTTTAAAGTGTATTTATTAGATTTTTTTAATGACTTGAGAATCAAAAGCATTGCAATGCAATGCTTTGAGTAACAATTTAACGTTTTTACCTGTCACACAGGTCTAAAAATACGTTTATGCTGAGGGCTGTATTTTCTTGATTGGCGTAAATCCTGCATCGCGCTGCCAATGTTGATAAATTCGCAGTCAAGGACAAGCTCTGCAAATCAGCGAGAGGGAGGGCTGCGCCACTGTGGGAGTCGTCACAGCCGTCTTCAATCACAGCCAATCAAAGTGGCTCCTTTCAGTCCCTTTAAATACTGCGCACTAGTCCTGCACTAGAGACTTGACATAGGCAGAGGCACAGCCGTGCCGTGAAGTGGGCACTTGGAGACTGACCTCACACCCCCGAAAATGTGTGTGCCCCCATCTAGAGCAGTGTCGTACAGCGCAATGATTAAAAAAATATATATATAATACAGATGTTCCAAGGGTCATGCCTGATGTACACATACTAACGAATGAACTACATCTCGTTAGACCAGCGGTACCATGAATGACAAAGGCATAACGTGTTGGTGAGTGGAAAACAAATCTCTTGTCGAAAAGCCCAAATTCCTCCATTTTTCTCTAATCCCATCAGATTAGTTTTGTACGAATGCCTCCAAATTCTGGTGAGAACCGGCACCATTGGATATGTTTGACAAAATACATAATCGGTATTTTCTCTTGAAGTGAACTCCCATAAACAAGACCGCACGAACGCTAAACCTCACAAGGAAATTGGCGATTCAAGATTCTTTGTATTGTCAACGTAATAATGCTAACAATAATAGGCTCACGTTTTGTTATTATCTGCCACTTTTGTATCAGCCTCAAGCCAAAAATGGCAAAGACTGCGTTAGTATGCGAGGAGGAGTTGTTATTTTTCCCTCCCGCATTTGTTTGCGTTACTCAGATAAATTTCACCCATCTTTCAGGGACATTACAGTGGACATCTTATCATATGATCAGGTTATCATTATTGGTGCATTAATATCCTATGTATCGTTTCTTACCGTTGTATCCGTCGTTGTTGACGTCTCCCAGCGGTGCTATGGCTGTGCCGAAGCGGCCAAAAGTGTACGTGCCAGTGAGGGCGACGGGTTTATAGAAGGTAAGCGGGGCTTTCTGCAGGTACAAGTAGACCCTCCCAACTTCTTTGGGTTTGCTCTCCATTTCCCTCTCCATGTAGAGGGGTGCTCCGACCAGAACATCATCCATCCTGAATGCGCAAGTTGGATTTAAGATAAATACAATACGTACATGTGATCCATGCAAATACGATGGTCAACCTACCCATCTCCGTTCAGGTCGGTTACAGCCACTGAGTAGCCAAAATAAGAGGCCATCTGAAGGACAGAGCATTGAAGAATATACGTCATGAAGGTATGTCACATCTAGGTATCTTAATATGGGGAAAAGGATGGGGCAGGTAGGTAGGCTACATCTCAGATAAAGGTCCTACTTTCGAAAAAGCTTTTTAAATTCTATTTTTTTTCCCCAACGGCAAGGTTATTAATTGCTCATAAAAGAAAAAAACAACCTCATCCAGAATTCGTCCTGGTCATGACAAACACTGATCAGCCTCTTGTTGGGAATTTTCAAAGTTGAAAACTTTAGATGTGAAAAACAATGGCGGTAGAACATTCGAGAGCAAGGAAACACATTTGGCAACTTCAAACTTTCATCGAAATGGACACCCATCTCAATATAAAGCAGAAGAACAATGGGATTCCTCCATGCCAAAACAAGATTTGTGGGGTTTGCTTTCCCCGTGCTTGCATAGCTTTTTGCCGAGCTACGACATTTCAATAACAAGCACGTTAGGTTAAATGAAGACTAAATTATCCATAAGTGTGAATAAAAGTGTGCATTGTTGTATTGTCCACATGTGCCCGGCGACTGAATGGCAACTAGTCCAGGGAGTACCGACAGTTTTTTTTGGCTCCAATTAACCATGACATGAACAAGCTCAGCGGAAATAGGATGGCCGTATATTTATTTTAGTAAAAACAATCATGCATAATATTCTTGGGTTACATCTTTTAATTTCTAGTGCACCACTCAAGGAATCTGGAAAACTAGAGGTTAGGTCAATAACTGTGTAATCTTGATTTCTGTTGATCAACTGAATAACTTGAATTGATATATTCACCAATAATTCTCAGAAATTCACGAGAAAAGTGTTCACTTTGAATACTTCATGAGTTCTTCCAGCTCAACATCCTATGGGAAGTTCTGGGGAAATTTAACAGACGTTTTGAAGTTTATTTATACGCATCAGTTCAAAAACCACGGCGAATTTACATCGAAAACACAGAGGCGCAATTTAAAGCCAGATGACTTTGCATTTGGAAATGCGTGATGCCTTCATCATGACCGGAACGGGCTGCTGTCCCTACCTGTTCTCCCGTGAAATTCTGGATGAAGGTCAGGTTGGTGGAGTTGATCATCACAACCTAAAAAGAAGCAGAGGGACCACTCCTGATGACTCAGCACGTTTTGGCCTTTTCCGCACAGCAAACCAGACAAACAAAACAATACAAACACAAAAAGAAAAAAAAAAAAAAAGACAACGCACACCACAAAGCTTAAATGGCTTTTTTATGCCGCCCTCCCCCATGACAGTCCTTCGTGTTCCCCTTCTACCCCCATTCTCACCCCCTCCTTCCCCCAAAAGTAACCCTGCTTGTGGGGAGAGATGGAGGGGGAGGCTGAGAATTCCTTCATAAGACCTAAAATAACAACCACATGGGGACAGCCAGGGGGGCTTAACACACACACACACACACACACACACACACACACACACACACACACACACACACACACACACACACACGGGAGGATACTGCTCGACCCACTCGCAGATGTTGCAAAGACACACTAACCCGGGATTGATTTACAAACAGAAAGACAGATGAAGACACACACAAATATCAGATTCTTAACGTTAAATGCTAACTTTTCCCAACGGGATGGTTGTCTGGGACATGAAAACAACCATCCTGCATCCCCGTTTACGCTCATTATAAACCAATGTAACATTTTCTCCCAGCCCTCACACGCACAGTGTTGCAGTGTGTGTGTGTGTGTGTGTGTGTGTGTGTGTGTGTGTGTGTGTGTGTGTGTGTGTGTGTACTCTGAATGCACTGTGATTGCAGGTTAATGCGAGGGGGGTCGTGGTGGTGAAGGCGGGTTGGTGGGGTGACGCGGGGTCAGCGCCCTCCACATACGGCGGAAGCAGTGTGTCATTAGGGAGGACGGATGCAGTCAGCCCCGGGGACAAGTTCCCATAAGAGCGCACACCAGTTAAAGCGTCAGAGCGAGCAATGCGGCCGCACGAAGGGCACTCTAAGACTGGGGTTTCTTCACGGCCAGGCTCGTGCTTCTTTCCGATTTGACATGCCAGCTTTGGAAATGGCGACGATGCTTTATGTCGAAAATTGGTGAACCGCAACCATCCGCCAGAGTCCATGTATTGTCCCCCAGCCTTGACAAAAAGACAGACTCCTCATGTTGTTGTTGTCATGAGGATAGTGGTGGAGGCGGTGGAGGAGCAGGGTGCCTTGTAACACGCTGAAATGACTGTGGTCAAATCTGGAAACGGTTTCCCCATCCGTTTGTCACAGAGTCGAACCAGTGGCGTAGCACGGGTTGCAGGCGCCAGGGTGAGTCAAGTATTTGTGCCCCCTAAACCCTTTTTGCACTCCATCCATCCATGATCTGAACGGCTTTATCCTCATGAGGGTTGTGGGAGTGCTGGATTCTATCCCAGCCGACTTTGGCCAATAGGGGGGGTATACCCTGAGCTGGTTGCAGGCCAATTGTGGGCCAAACATAAACGAACAACAATTCGAACTCACAGTTACACCTTTAGACAATTTAGAGTGTTCCATTAATCTGCCATGCATGTTTTTGGAATGTGGGAAGAAACCAGAGTACCTGGTGAAAAGCCACACAGGCACGGGGAGAACATGCAAACTCCACGCAGGAAAACCGGGGCCTGGAGTCGAACCGTGAGCTCTGGACAAGTTTTACACTCCTCTGTTATATTGATATTGTAGTCTGTTGAGGGTGTATTTTTCCCAATGTGCACATTATAATGACTAGATCTTGTAAATGTCAATATTATAGAAAATATCATTTCTTGTAATTACTGCATTTTTTTCCAGATTGTACTCCACAATTCTCACACACCCTCTATTAATTTCGATCAATTTGCAACACTGAGAATTTAGTCGTGGTCCATACAATAATACTATATTGAATAGATGACACTAATTTGTTATAATTTCATTCAAAATAATATACTGTAGTCATCTCATGCACTAAAGCTCACAGCACTGAGATGATTACAAAAAAAATGTTTTTAGCACTTCATGTCTGTGGAGCGCATTGCAGCGAGACTCCCCCGCGCTACCTCCCTGAGGGGGTTTGCACATGAGTTCAAGGGTCATTTAAAGGCACTGAGGCCACTTTGATCGTAAAGGTTCTCAAATTATTGTATGATTTCCTCCCAAATCCTGGCAAAAACACACCAACCTCAAGTACATTTTGCATTCCTGTGTCCATACTCACGTATCCAAAGTTTTGTGCTCCTCTTGGTACTCCGGCGAGGAGCTCTGAAAAAATTCCAAAACGGGGCCTGAATTAGCACACATTTGGGAAAGACTTACAATCAAAGACGGGGCTTGACAGGGGTTTGTCAAATGATTTCAACTCTAAACAGTGCACCGACTGTGAGAAAAGAGGAGTTGACAATACGTTGAATGATCGGCTGTAGTCCTAGTGACTGACGACTGCGCCGCAATTACCAGCTCGGGGAGATCACAGACAGCTTTCCTGTCGTCCTGCTCTTCCCTATAACCACAAGGCCATAAACTTCCCAGCCCCGTTAGAACTTTGTTACGATCAATTCGTCGTCGTGAAAAAGACTCACAAGACCACAGTGAGCTTCTCACCAAAGCACTTGCATCGAAATGTAACTTTTAAAACTGTTTAACATATGTTGTGCTGGAGGGCCTTTGAGTGGGGAATTGGGGGTTCATAAAAGCCAGCTCATTCAGTAAAAAAAAAAAAAAAAAAAAAAAAAAAATCCCACTAAATGGTGATTAGCAAAGAGGCGCCAATAGATAGGACGTATAAAATGGAGGCAATGACATTGGTGGAAATGTCCAAAAAGGAAGCACTAAAAAACACAACTTTTTGTCAACGATCCAACTTTCTTTTGGTCTTTAATGACGGTCCCTGGGTGTAATACTGAATGAGAGATGCAATTTTGTCAATGTTAAATCGATAATGAGCTTCTGGAGCGATCCCATGTCTCCACGGAAAAATAAGATGACATTTAATACTATGCAGATGCACTGTGCGTGCTTATATCACAAGGTAAGATTGCACACTTTAAATCATCGGGGTGCTGCTGTTTTGGTCAGCAATTGAGTATGTAACAGAGGTTAAATTGGTGGATCGGTTTACTATCCAATGCCCGCATGTAGCATCTATATACACTGAGATCATTTCATTTACTTTTGAGAGGTATTTATTTCATGGAGATGTTTCCCTCAAGTGTCATTATTTTTTTTCTACCAAAATTTTCATTTTTTAAGAAACCCAGATGATACGCCCATTTTCCTTTCGGATGAAATCCTACTAAATCCATCCAACATAGGCTCATTAGTCATTTTGTTCAAGTCCAGAAGAAACACGAAACCTGCAGAGGTCTGCGGAGTCTGACGCTAATCATTCTAATCAGTCAAAGTGGAACTCAGGAAATCCCGTTATCAGTAATTCCCAAAGACGTGTCCCCCTCGGGGGGTCGCGACCCAGACATTCAGAGACAGTTCTCATTATTGCCTGGAAGTTCAGAGCTGCACGTTGTCACCCAGCTGTGCGCTCGCTCCCTTTGGGTCACCCGATCACACGCCACAGTGATGTTAGCGTCTCAAGTGCCAAAGAGACAAGTTGTAGTTGTTGATGCTGCATGTGTTCTTGGTTTCTCACCTTGTTCCGAATCACCGGTGAACTCCCCCACTGCTACAGAGTAACCTAGGAGGAAAGATCATTTGCTCATTAAGACACGTCTACTACATTCGGGAAACATTTAAAAACGACATTGTGAAATCGAACAGAAAACAATGGTGCCGGTAGCTGGCGACGTCATTTTTGAGAAACAAAGAAACACGTTTAAAAGCATATTGTCAATACGCTTTGTCTGCATACATTTTAGTTAAAAATATTGATAGGTGTAAGTGATGTGTCTTCATCGGTGGCACTAGTAGCGTAGTAAATGTCCTTAGTGGAGAACTGCTATAAATGTAACTCACACAGTGGTCCGCCATCGCAATGCAAAATGAGTTTAGTTGGACTGGCACCCCTGCCTTGGTCTTAAAAACGGGCACATCTTCATTGTTTGTAAATTTGGTATAAGGTTCCTGCAAATTTGGTCATAAAAAGTAGACAACATTTTCGACGACCTAGAATCATTCCTAGCTCTGTGCACAGGTGGCGTAATGCAGTTTTGGTGTATTTGGTGGAGGCTCAGGCAGACAGTTTCAGAACTCTGTGGGGCATGTATGGTCGATGAAGTCTGAAACCTTGAGGAAGAAAGAGGACAATCAAAATACATGAAGCTCGCAACTCAAGGTGCTTGGACGAGGTGGAATCTCCTCAAAAGAACAACTGTTGCACGTCGTTTTCTGCTCCGAACAGCATATGAGACCTTGATGGAGGACCCACTGTGAAGGTTTGTTTTGTGGCTGAAAAGGGACAATGGAGCACATGCTTTTAGGATGGAAGATCGTACTGACATAGCGGAGATTTAGGTAGCACTATGGCAAGCTGTTAGCGATACTCACAGACATGCTGGAGCAAGAAATGAGGAAAAAGAAACCCAGCCAAAGCAAGGCCACTGCTAAACACCATTGCCTTGGTGAAAGCGGGCTAAAGCCATGGTGTCCACCTCCTGCAGCCCAAGGGATGAGAAATGGAGGAAGACCTCAGAAGGAAACTACACTTCCCATCGTCGGGACTGTCCTCAACCCTATGAGCAGACATCATCATGTAGTCCGCAGAGGGAAATAAAATAATCCCGAGAGGAGGTTGGGAAGAAGCTGCAGAGAAGAAAAAAAAGGCTAAATTCCACAAAAGATTACTGGGACAAGGGGTGGAAAATGTGGTTGATGGTCGTCAGAATTTGAGGATTCCCAGCTCAATCTGGATGAAATCCAGTGACAAAGGTTGGATGGAGAGGCCACTTGAGGAAAGCAAATGTTCGGAGGCGGAGAGAAAAATCAGACAAAGCCCCGTGTTGGCTTTGACACAAGAGAGAGCACATAAGATGGCAGCCTGAAGGACAAGGAGCTGCGACCTGGACAGTCACCGCTGACTTGCCAAGCGGAGGCTCGAAACGCACGGTGAAGGTTGGGGGCCACCTGACAAACTCTTGGACAGGTCAAGGCTTGATATATTGACGTCGTACGTGCGTTATACAACTGATAATATCCTTCTAATTCTTTGGAAATTATACTTCTAGTGGGTTTTATTCACTATCCCACCAGATGAGATGATAGCCACAGTCCATAACTATAACCAATCATCATAAATTGATCCCGCGGGGGAAAGACACACTGTCTTGTCAACAGTTTTTCTTTTTTTTTGGCGAAGAGCATTATGGAGCATTATTGTCCCAACCATTATTGGGCCAAGGCAGAGCTTTTGCAATAGAATCATCTCATGGCGCACTATTAAACCAAGATGTCAAAAAAGGACTTTCACTTTAGATCTATTGCTTGTATGGTTCTAAAATCACTATTATCAATGCTAACCATTGGCATGTTCATGGTGTAACCCATTTTATGTGAGAATTAAGCAAGCGGGCCATTAAGGGAACATTAGTGGTTGATTAAAATACAGAAGATGTGATTTTCTTTTTGGGTGATTAGTGTACTAGACAAAATGCCAAACTGCTGCTACTTAGGAAGTGAGTTGAGTTAAGCTAACAGCCGCCATACAGCGTTAGCAAGTCAGACAAAAAAAATGACTGGGTGACGACTAAACTGAAAAACTTATGATTAAGGTCACTCCTATGTCATGAATGGTGACAGTTGGCAAAGATAAATGAACAAAGACACATTTTTCCTGAACAAATAATAATTATGAAATGGATAATATCGCGCAGCTCTAATGTGCCACGGCACAGGGGTCAGGAATCGCTTCTTAAGGGTCGATTTTGAGTTTGTGCATTACCGAGGTAACTGTCATCGTGTGTGTCTTCAGCGGCGGTGGTGTGTTTCTCTCCGGGAACTCGTCTCAGCACAGCTTTCAAAGAGTAGCCATTCAGTATCTCCGCTACGCCTGCTGTCATCACCTGCCCTGCACACACACAGAAAGATGTACGTCGTACAAGATTCTGCACATGGAATAATAAAACAAGCAGGGTGAGAATGTCGCATCTAGTTAGCACCGCGTACGTCGAGCTATCGCGACACGTCGGCGTCACCCCCGAGGGAAGGTAAAACCCATCATTAGTCGAGTCCAAAAACAGGAAACATATTCCTTATGTTCCTTAAACTTTCAAGAAAACATCTGTCTGTTTTTCACCGCAAGGGTTTATGATTTACGCTCGCAGAGATACAAACAACACCTTTGCTCTGCCATTGAGCAGCAGGTTAAACAAACAAAGCATTTTATCTACGGCTGTACTCAACCTTCCATAAATCCTCTTTATTGTGCACGTGTGCGCGCGTTTGGACTCAGGCAGAGGAAATGGCGCGCTCTTAACCCTCCTGTCAGCTCAACATTGCTTACTTGGACTGACTTTTATCTCCCAAAATAACACATCAACACATTAAACTCACCGTTAAATTTGGCACATTATTTTGTCATGGAGCACCTCTTACGCCAACTGACAAACTGACCATACACTCATTGGCCACCACATTAGGCACAATTTCTGAACTGCACAGTATCAGACTGACATGTGCTTATAATACATCGGTCTCAGGATGATACAGTGAATTTTTTCCCCACTAGAAACTACAGCCGAAATAATAAACAAATTGTTAAATGAATGCCTCCCCAGTGGTGTCAATCAAAACGGAGTGTTAGTATTTTCAACAGAATTTTTGAAACAGGCCTTGTATTGGATATCATGGGAGTGTACCTAAAGAAGTGTCCGGGGAGTATACATGGCTCCACTGCTGATGGTGATTGTTTCATATAATAGTCTATAAACCCCGGGCAAAGTGCTTTTATAAACATTAAGAGGAAGTATTTTAACTGGAGGCAGCCGGCCTTGCCGAGACGAGGGCACGGAGAGGGAGAAGTCCATTAGTGTAGTCTGTGGTGGCTTTTATATGCTAAGTAACAACGGCACCACTAACAAACAACAAGCCCGAATCACACACGTATGGTATCATGGTTTCTAGACAGCTTTTCCTGCCCTTTTTCTTAAATCTGTCCCAAAGTTGTTCAGGTGTATAGTTCTGGATGTGTTAACCAGTTAGTAGGATGTTGCAAAAATTGCAAAATCTGCAAAAGTTGAATCGAAGCTACTGGACTTTTCTTGGTTGTTGTAAACAAATGCCATGATGCAAAACTAAACGGATTTCTAAGATGTGTATGACTGAAAACCTACTTACTTACTAATTCATTTCCAGAAAAAAATTCATTCTCATTTCTTGTGATTCCCCACCCCTCCTCCATACACTGCAAACCAGCCTGTCAAATGTGGAGCAAAAAATTTTGTTTCAATTATTTATTTCCTCTTTTTTTGACATTTAAGTCTTGAAGGAACATTCCCACTGCCCAGGAATGCAAGTGTACGACATCGCATATTGTTTTTTTTTCCCGAGGAATTTATTTTTCTTCTCGCGAGCCAGGATAGAAAAATTCCCCATAATCATAACAGAAACAAACATTTTATGACCCCCGTCATTATCAACAAACTAAGGGACAAACAAACTCTGCGTACTATGATTATTATTATTATTTTTTTTTTGCTTTTGCAACACTCATTTTTTTTTCTTTTTCTCTCCATTTGAGTCACGGGGCAAATATTCCTCCTGCCCCGGCATACAACGCATCCACACACATCGTCTTGTCATCCTATGTAAGAAGGTAGCCAGCTAACTAAAGAGATAGATCGACAATCGAATCGATCAATCAATTGATTCGATCGACAATGGAATCATTCCCCTTGTGCCAATATGTTCAACCTTGACACTGTAGTCAAGCTTGCCTTTGTTCCACTTTGAAGAAATGATACGCCACCCGATGACACCAAGAGGAAATAAGAAATGAATGTGCATTTGCGGAATAGTGTTTTCCCTAATTTAGAATAAAGGAAGAGGAAAGGGGCCGACCCTGGAGAGCGCACCTGGAATAATGGGAGTACTGGCCCACTCGTACGGGTGATCTCCCCTTCTATGGCCTTTCGGCATTCTGCTCGGACTCCACATCCTGAAAGCAATCCATCGAGCAGGAAATGCATCTGCGCTGTCTAAATCCTTAACCCCGGCCCTCACCTCGCATCCCTCTCGCAGCCTTCTGCAACACGTTACTGTCATCTCCTTAATGACCCGCTATCAGCCCCCCACCCCCACCCCCTTGCCACCACCACCTTTCCTTCTCAGAGCCTCCTCCTCCTATGAGCTTTATCATGGAGCAGAGGGGCCGGCCCTCCACGCTCCATTACCCCCCCAAAATCAGCTCATTATGGAGCCCAAACACTCACTTCCTGTCACACTGTTACAGATGTGAAGTCGAAGGAGTAAAGGGAAAGGGGGAAAAAAATAATGAAGTAAAAGTCAGAATCTCCGTCATCTCGTGATGACACTGCTGATCTGGCAAGTGCGCCACTGTGTGTGTGTGTGTGGGGGGGGGGGCGGTAATGGCTGTTAAGTTCAACACCTTAATTCGTATGAATACCATTCTGTCTATATGCAGGAGAGCTCCTAAAAATCACGGTTGATTGCAGGGTTGCTGGTCCAGCTCTTATTTTTTTCCTGTGGAAAACAACCTGCTCATGGGTCAAACTTTTGCCACAGTATTTACTGTACTTGTTGAAGTCGTCTGTGACCACTGCCATAGTGGCGCAGTCCTCCCTCTTGCAGATCCGCTGGCTTGCACTCGGCTTGCGAAGGTACCAACAGGCGGTCTAAACCGCCTATGGGCAGAGTTACGCCGCACAGGGTTTTGACCAGTCATGAAAATGGAGTCCTTTGTCTGTAGGTGTGAATATGTGTGGGAATGCTTTGTTTTTGTGCCTTGCGATGGGATCGGCTCCAGCTCACCCGTGACACTGATGAGGATTGGCAGTATAGAAAGTGGATGAATGGATAATTCATGGATTCGAGTTCAAGCACATTTCAGGCCCTCATTAAATGTCTCTGTTGACATTCCAGTCACCTTTTGGGAACTTTATGGATGGATGTTTGGTTGAATTCAAACTCATTTGACTTCAAAGATTCCACTCCATCACTTTAGCGTATGCATAGTGTGTTACTGCATTTACCTTGCCAGTAAAAGCTTCCAGGGCCTCCTACCACCAGCCTTCCTTCCTGGAATAAATACAATTAACTTGTGGTCAGTCACGTGACAGGAACTTGCGAGTGCATGTGACTATTTGCGTGGCAACAAATGTGGTCCTGAGTGCATATATTTGCGCATACCCTGCTGTCATACATGGCGACAACTTTTGCAGAGTGAGAGCTTCCTGTACAGGAGGGCTACGTTGGATCGTGAGATGGAGGTTAAAGGTCCCGCTGACTTTACAGTGAAAGACCGCATATGTGTTTATTTAGACTATTGTGTTTGGAGGCGCATTTGGGACGAGCGGCTCCCCAGCAGATAAACAAGCTCCCAACTTTCACTATAAATCTCAAAAGGGAGGTGGTGTCCGCTTGAAACTTTAAGAAGGGGTGCGTTGCGATGCGTTCAGGGAGTCTTTGCCGGTGATGTGCATGTGTTGCATTCATTCATACCTTCGTGAAATCCACACTGAAGCCCGCCTGGCAGAACCCTTGCCCCTCTGGGTCCGGGTCATCTGCAAACCACACACACACACACACACACACACACACACACACACACACACACACACACACACACACACACACACACACACACACACACACACAATAGAGCATGAAGAGGCAGCATGTCATTTGTTTTAATCAGTGGAAGGGTTTGTTTTCTGGAGCCAAATGCTCATCTGACACCGGAGAGAATATTATATCAGATGAAACAGTTTAATCAATAATAAAAAAAAAGAAAAGAAAAACAATACGCTTGAAGGCGTGTTTTTATTAAAATAATATCGCCCAACTGCGCATGAAAATCAGAAGGACGGATTGTTCCCCATGTTGGAGGCACCCTGAGGTGAAGCTTGATGATGTGTAACAACGCAACGTATAAACATAACGTGATTTATGGGATGTAGGGAGGGTGCACGTTGGAGCGTTAGCGGAGGCGAAGAAATTGGACATATAAGAGGAAACTATAGCGCAGCTTTATGTCTCCCTGGGGGACGACATGGTTCACTGTGTTAAGTGGGGCTTTGTTTGCACTGGCGCATAGGCGCACACGACATCATGCATATCTGTGTGATGGCTGGAGGGTGCGCGTAAACGTAGGAGCGCGAATAGTCACGGATTTGTTTGCGGAGAGGCCGACAATAAAGGCCACATTTGATCTTTTGTTGATGATGTGCCTTTGTCCTTATCATGCTCATATCACCCTGCAGGGAGGGGTATGTGCAGCAGGAGCCTGGTTTTGAGGGCGGAAGGGTTAGGGTGCAAGGCAGGAAAATCCCTACAAGCCCATTAAGTTGACAGAAAAAAGACACAGATATACTATCAGCGGGGGAAAGACTTGAAAGTGAGACGTGAAGTAGCAGCTCCAGTGAGCTAGGCTGCAACCGGGAGGTTACATCGTGAGAAAGTAAGATCACGCGATTGTGTGGTTGTAGTTTGCGGTCCCGGTGTCCTAATAACAGCTATTTCTAATCATCAAAATGAAAAAGATGAGGCAGTGCAGTTGTACTGGAAAGCAAACTAACACAAAATAAATTAATGACTCAGATTGTAGCTTGTCTAAGTACCTACAGTATGTTTGTACAGAATCTCTTGCATGGAAAACAATTCGGATGGGATGACAATAGATTTTTGATGTTTTCATTTTGATGAACTACTGTATTTCAGGATGGTGGTATTCTTAGTGTTTTTAGGCAGTTTTGTTATTTGCAAAAGACTGACTTCGAACAACCAATTGAAAAATGGATACCTCTGCGACAACCAAAGTTAATTGAAACTTCATGGCGACCATAGCTGGAGGGTAGCCGAACTGACTATTGGTTCAATAGTTCTGAATAGCCCACTTAAGTAACATTAGATTTATTGTAGCTGGTTAGAAGGTCAAGTTTGACGATGCATTATAAAATGTATTATTAAATTAATGCCTCGCAAAATTATTTATCTCAAGGCAATTTGTATCGATCTTTGCATGTGTACCTTATGTTGTGGCCATTGAGTCCATGAACTACATTTGGATTCATATGGACAGCTGCGAAGGTCGAACAAAAAAAAAAAAAGGAAAAAAAAAGAAGGATAGGCGAGGTGAATAGGAAGCGGAGGAGGAATCGTAAAGTGACTCACTGGTCCGACATGGCGAGTATTCTGCGTAGGCACTGAAGTTCTGGACGGCCACGTAACAGGTACCCACGGGATCCATTTCCCCGCTCAGCTTCACCGTACGCCAGTGGTAGAGAGGAGCGCACGCCTGCACAACACATCATAAGTTTACTTTCTGAAAAACAACCTCAAAAGCAGGTAGAGGAGCAGAAAAAAAACAATTGAGAATATTTTCTACTGAGTTTTAATACAGATATTTTCAGACAAATGATAAATAATAAAGACAAAAATATATTTGAAAAAATGGTGAATAAAAAATGCAATGGTGTGGTCATACAATGTCTAAAATGTACCTTTTCATTACAGAAAAAAACATTTGTTTCTAAATACTTTTTTCCTCACTTTTTTTGAAAGTGCACTCAAATGTTACGCCAGTTTTCTTTCTTTGGGTATTTTCATAGATGAGTGCAGTTAGAAATGGGTCTTTGCGCTGTTGTGGGAGTGAACAGAGCTGACTTGATTCCCAGCCAATCAAAGCGGCACCTTGCATTGCCTTTAAATTCAGCACAGGTGAGAGGCGTGATCTACATGGCGCAAGCATAATGGACTCGCTCGCTGGAGCCCGTGCAGCAAATCGGCTCGCGCAAACTACGTTCATAAGGAACTGCAAGAAGATTCAGACGGTTCGATTCACGCCTTTATGAATAAAAAAACAATGACATCCATGACACATATCAGAAGAGTGCAGAATACGTCTGCCTGGACCTGGACCAAATCCACCAAAATCGTGTCACAACACATGCGCCACAACTTAGACCTGGTTTCACCCGGTCTAAATTCTAGTCTACTTTTTTATCACCAAATTGTGAGGTGCGGCGGGGGCGTGTCATAGAAAATGCCCAGTGAGACGTAACGTGGTCTGCCAAATTCCTAAACATGGTAAACTAGACATGCCCTGGCATGAAAATGAAGATGCGCCAGTTTTTACACTGAGCGCCCATGCACCTGTCTGCGGAAATAGAGAGAAGGATGTCATTCTCACAGAAAAAAAACTTCTCCTGTCGACTGAACATTTAAAGTCACAGAAGAAAGTAAGATCTTTGTTTAATCGGCAAAAGTCCAGCCTATTATTATTTTGAAAAGGCCTAATATGAGCCCAATATCATCGGCCTAAGTAATACACATAAATATTTTAATATACCACAACTAAAATATGTATTGTTTTTACTCCACCAGAAGTGGTTTATTATTGAATTCCAATGCACTGCACATTTTTTTTCTACTTTTAACCCCCGCCAGTAATTGTATAGTCATATATTTCATTATTATTATCACATTATAAACTGATACTCATATTACAGGACATGGATCTTGATTCCTTTTTACTGCAGCAGAGCTCTGACATCTATTATGTTCCTCGTTGCACAACGTTTGCCATTGTCTGGTGTGCCACTCAACCTGGTTTTTCTGCAACAATGACGATCAACATTCTATTCCAATTTTCCAAGGACAACTTACCACCACTTTGCCTTTGTGTGTCCTGACAGATGCTCCAAACCACTGATGGGATTTAAACTCCAAAGGTTCTCTGCTGCCATTTACCTTTATCATGCGGTTATCTAAAGAGAAGAATGAGCAAAAAAAAAAAAAGAGCAGAAATGTAGCAAAATCATTAGCGATGCCAGCAAAATGAACTTTGGCACTGACTCCATTTTTGGAGTCTTCGAGGATGAAAAGCATTTGTCCTGGATAAAACAAAGTCTTAAACAGACCAATAAATAAACACCAAAACAAAATTTGCTTCACAGAAACAGACGTTTTTCCGGATGCTAGTGTTCGTTTTTTTTTTAAGCTAGCTAATGCTGGTCTCATTAAATATAACAACACCTGGGAGACACAACATTACAACCATCTCCCTGCTGACTTCACTAAATTGTGTTAGGATGAGTGTAACGGTGTGTGCGTGTGTTTCTTTGTGGATATTTTCCAACATTATTGCAGCTGGGTTTCTAACCCAGCCGCTGGGGGTACATTGTTCCCCGGTGCCGGTCCCAAGCCCGGAAAAATGGGGAGGGTTGCGTCAGGAAGGGCATCCGGCGTAAAACTTTTGCCAGGACGGACATGCGAGTTGATAGGGCGGTTTGCAGGGACGGATGGGAATTAATGACTCGCTGTGGCGACCCCTGAAAAGGGACGTGCCGAAAGGAGAAGAAGAAGAAGAAGAATTGCAGCTGGGTTTCTTTCGGAATGTATACCCCCCCCCTCATTCGTTGTTAAACACCTTCCTTTAACACATGTTCACTCAAACTCGCACTTTGCATGTGCACATGCTGTGCGGACCGCTTCACAACAATGACTGACCGCGGTGAACATGCTCCATCCATCATCCAGTGACCTACTGATTGATTTTCCCTCAGATATCAACATAACGTTCTCATTTGTCACAGATTTTTTTTTTCTCCACGCTTCCAGGCTTAAATGAGACATTGATGCTATGTTGCGAATAGTCTGTCTCTGAATGTTTTGAAATGCCGTTCCAATACTAGTGTCGCGCTGAACGCATGGATGCTTGCCCAAAGCAATGGAGCCATCGCCGAGGTCCGATCCCAAAGCAGATGTCATGTTGGTCCTCTTTAGACCAGAAACCAGTTAGGACTGAATCAACAGCACCTCTTGTTGCCGAAGTCCTTTTCACAGAATTGTTAAGGATTTAGACATCCATTAAGTGCCCTTGGCTGGTGAGTACTCCAGGATGCACCCTGCCCCCTTTATACCCCAAACAATATATTTGGGGTACTGTATTTTAAAACACAATCCACAACAATTGAAAAGATTGCCTCCAATCCCAGTTTTAAAATCCATTCCTCCATCCATCCATCCATCCATCATTACGCGCATCAGAGTTGCCAAGAAGCGAAGAATAGAGTAATGCTTGAATTTGGGAGACCTGACCTCTGTCATGTTCTGTCCATTTTGTTTTGATTTTCAGCTGAGCGGTGGGCGTTTCCCGTCAGCTGCGCACCATTCTTGCATCGCAATCAAGCCACTATTTAAGGCCTCTCCTGCCGACAACTGTCAGATAATTCACCTTGCTCAAGCCATTGTTCAGATGCAATTTTCTAGAGGTTCCTGATCTTGCTCCGTTTTTTCGCGTTCCTTGTTTTTTGCTCTGCGCATTCTGGTGAGTAGTCATTTTGGTTTTGGGAAGTTATTCTCGGTTTGTATTTGTCATGAATTGTTTTTTTTTGCCCTTTACAGACAAGCTAATTTCATTTTTCCTCACTTTTGCAAGCCAGCGCCTTTTGTTTCTCTCATTTTATCCTGGTCTGTTTACCAGCGTCTTTATTTGTACTTTGTCAGCTTCACGCGTGTACATATTATCTGGGGCGGCCCAGTGATCCAGTGGTTAGCGCGTCAACCTCACAGTGCAGAGGTGCAGGGTTTGATTCCGGCTCCGGCCTCCCTGTGTGGAGTTTGCATGTTCTCCCCGTGCCTGCGTGGGTTTTCTCGGGGTACTCCGGTTTCCTCCCACATTCCAAAAACATGCCTGGCAGGCTGATTGAACACTCAATTCTTATGTCCATACAGTATATCTGTCCCACTACTCAGTTTCAGTCCTCCATCCGTCACGATGCTGACATGACACAACAAGTCTGCCTTTTGTCACTGCTCCCGCACAAACACGCACGCAGGTACGTACGCTTAACCAGGCGCATGTGAAATTGACGCGTGGATAATAACCAGCAAGACACACACAGATGTTTGCCACACTCGCCCTGGTTATTGTGTACATGTGTGCTTCTTCCCTTGTCTGGTTTGTACCTGTAATAAGGGGTCTGCTGTAACTCGAGAAAAATCCGCCATGGCCTCGATCATCAATCACAGAGTTGTGCACAAAGAGATGCATACGCTGGTGTTTACATTACTGCACACGTCCAAGCACACACTTGCTGCCTCTTGTGCTTTCAGAACATGGAATTAAGCCAGCAACACTTAACTCTAAACGCTAAACTTTTTGTGAAGAATTACCCAGAATTAGCGGAATAAAACCATCCCTTATCCATGCATCGATAAAATGCAATCAGGGAATTTCCATGAACCATGTGACCACTCATTTGCTCTCTAATGCTATTGCCTGTGCACGGTTTTGTGCAGAAGGTAGGAATAATAATTACGCCATCCATTATTATGAATAGTGTTGATGTTGGAAAATTCCCTCAAACCTCAGAACGCTGAAGCAGACGTGCCAACCATGACAGCGTCCTGCCCTGGTGTCAGGCAGGACAAAAAAAACAGCAGTAGTGATTCAGTGTCAACTAGTTTGCTGTCTAAACTCCGACATGCTCTGAAAACGAGAGGGACGGCGAAGCTTAGCAATATAGTGCTCAATAGAACTCTAGTATGGAAGCAAGAGTTCGGAGCATTCTCGCATACTTTGAATAATAATATGCACATATTTTGAATGAATTGATTGTTAATCTCAATCAATGAATTAATACAATAAGCATGAAAGTCAAATTCACATCCATAGTGCACGGTTGACCTCTACGAATGTCTTAAAGGGGAAGTCAAGTAAAAAAAAATTCTTTACGATAATATGTTCCGTGCTCCCCACTAGTCCAACCACGGTATTCTGTGGGAATCGAGCAGCAAAATCCCCCCGTTTTTACCCATCTCGGGAGGCGGCCATTTTGCCACTTGCTGTCGAGCGAAAAATGACATCCCCAGTTGCTCAGTGTTCAACAACAAAGCAAATGATGGCCTCCAACAGCGACACATATACCGTGTGTACCGTATGTAACGCGGGCTTTTGTTTCCATGTGCGCGGTCGTAGCTTTTCGTTACAAAGACTTCAAATGTGATGCTGCTCAGATGCTGATTTAAAGCCATTTCCTCCAAGCCAAGTAGGCATGAAAAAGTCATTTTTGCCCTCTCATTTTGGGGATGTTGAGTCATCTCAAAGAGAGAAAGAGAGAGGGGGCGGATTGATGGAGAAGGGGAGACAAGAGGAGGGCAAAGGAGACAGGGATACATTTTCAAGATGTAATGAAAAGCAGACCTCACCCAGTCCCCCTTCTTCTTTCTTCCGTAAGGGAACTAAATTCCCATGTGCATACAAAGCACCCCCCCCCCCCCCCCCCCCCCCCCCCCCCCCCCCCCCCCCCCCCCACACACACACACCCTCCCCTGCACTCCCCGCCTTTCTGCTGTTCTCACTTGTTCTGGAGTTTAACCTCCATCCACCGCACACAACATTAGAGATGGAGCAGAGGCTGATTGGATACTAAGCATATCAAACTATTCGGTCTTGCACCAGCAAACCTGCCAGCCGTCTTTTTGATAAAAGCCATATGTCTTATCGCTCTTGTTTTTTCCACGCAAACAACAACGCGCCGGCTCACATACAATTAACTCGTTGGTTCCAAATGAAACAAGTGAGGTCACTTTTTGCTTTAAAAGAGACATATGTGTACAATCTCCTTTCCGCGTACGATTCATTGAATGAAATATATTGAGACAGCTCTCACTTCAGAACAAAATAAAGGAGGGAACTCACTGGCATTGTCAAAGGGTATTTGTCTGCAGCTGTCAGGCAGGCCCGGCCAAGGGCAGTAGTAGACGGACCCGGCCTCCACAATGCCAGGTTGGGAGGTGTTGGCCTTGGGAGCACCTACCAACACGCTGAACCTGGGACACAAATGCATCTTTCAAGAAATGCAGGGTAAGAAAAGGCAATGCATGGGCCAAAAGATTTGTTTCCGTGAAAACAGAAGACATGACTCATGCATCTGTCACATTACAGTCTGCTACAGCATATTTGGAGATAATTGTTTGTTATGTATTAGAGGTGCATTGATTAACTAATAAATAATCTCATTAATTGATAAGTATTTTTGATCATCAATGGGTTGGTTAGAGACCTAAAACTGTCCACATCCTGAGAATTTTAGTCTCTTCACAGTAAATATTCTCAATTTCTTTAGTCCTCTATGAAAGCAGACAGATTATCATTGTATTGAATCCAAATAATATATATATATATATATATATATATATAT
>NW_017805407.1:363760-414984 GCF_001891065.2 Hippocampus comes
GAACATACACGTATGTACTGTATATATGAATACGTGTGTGTGTGTGTGAAGATAGATATAAAAAAAAAATAAATAAATAGGTGGTTATGTTTAAATTTCAGTTTGCATGGACTAGACGGGCCCTATGATTGGCTAGCAACCAGTTCAGGGTGTACCCCGCCTATTGTGCAACGTGAACTGGGATAGGCTCCAGCACGCCTGCGACCCTTGTGAGATAAACAGATCAGAAAATGGATGGATGGACGACATGGTCAGTAATGTTGATCAGCGTTGATGGTAAATGGAAGACAACACCACATTATATTGAAAGGGGAAAAATTATATGTCAACATTTGATGCTTGTGTATCAAATCCTACAAGTAAAAAAACAAAAACAAAACATCACATATTTTTCCCAGTATATATCAACTGTCCATTGCATAATGTGAGATCTACAAAAAAAAGTTTACCCATTCAGCCACATGACTATAAAACACAGCCGTAAATAACTGTCATTATGATGCAATACAGCTTTGTAACCACTCTAATATATTCAATTAATGTGAAATGAGTACTATATTATGATTCTAGTAATGTTATTGCAGTTCCTAAATTGAATCAATGGACTTCACGTAATTGTGCAATTCTACCGAATGTTGCTGTCGACAAAGTTGCCACTCACTTGTTGCTGTCGGTGCTGGCCTGGTAGAAGTCAACGGAATAACCGAAATAACTCCCACTGGGTCCGCGGTACACCGTGGGATGCTCTGCGTAAAGGTTGAAGCTCCAAACCCCACTTGGCGCGCACCAGAGGAGGGAGAATAGCCGGAGTGTGAACACTCCCATGCGCCTTGAACGCTCCATCCCGCCGTTTACAATCCCGGGTTCAACGACGTGAGGCAGGCGGATGGAGGTCCCGCCGTGTTGCAGGTGAGGTCGCTTCAAATGCCGGCTGCAGTCCGTCTGGATCACCGCGCTCCTCCCCCGGATCTTCTCCTTCTTCTGACCCCCTTCAAGCGAGCAGCAGGTCTAGTGCTTGGGAACCTCCACAATGCGACACAGTCCCACCCCCGCCCCCTTGCTCGAAACTTTTGCCACCCCTACTCACACACGCGCGGTCATTCAAGCAGGAACAGACCACAAGTGAGCGCGCAAACCGTGCGTCATCACTCCTTTTACGGCGCGTTTTCCGCATGGGGGATTAATCCATCGCTTTAATTAATTCTTGAAAAATAAACAAAATCAAAGGGAAACTTGTAAAGTATACATGAGGGGTAAATTAGAAAAACTTGGATGTGCATGCAATCCAACGTCCCCATTGCTTTAACGCAACACTTCCTTGCATTTTGAATCATCACTTGCAAAATAATAATAAAAATAAAATAAATACATTGAGAACAGTTTTGCAAGGCATTAGGTACACTTACACAAACTAATGCGGTACTTCCCAACCACAGGTGTGGTGAGAGATCATCAAGTGTGCAGCAGTAAATGATTATCCAGTATCATTTATTTGGTCGAACAATTTGTAATTATTTACAGAAAAGAATGCATCTTCGTTCATCTATTTATGCCACTAACATATCGTGACAGGCAGAGTGCTCTGCCACTAGGTGGCAGAAAATACAATTAAACTGCATAGCCACTTATTTTCATTCATACAAGACAATTAAGTAATGGCCTCTTGTAACTGCAGCAGATGATGTGTGTTCAATAAAACAGATTTCACACTGAATAATTTACCAATTGCCGATTAAATTGAGGCGAGATCAGCATTATTCCAGTATACTTTTTATTTGGTGGTGTGTTGCAAGAAATTTCAACTGTAAGATATGTGCCTTGGGCAGGTTTACCTAACGCTGTGCCCAGTAGGTTTGCATCATATTGGAGGATTTGGCTGTAACACGAACTGCCAAGCCTCTCGTATTAAAAACATTTACAGAGAGATGATGATAATGGACTGAGAAAACCCACTTTGGACAGTTTGTTTTACTTAACTGAGCTTTACAGGCACATTAAAAACAAAATGAGCTCCAGTGGCAGTCTGACAGTGCAGTGCAAAGACAAATGAAACAGCATTAGTGTCTGTCAAGACCCCCCCCCCCCCAAATAAAACAAAACCTTGAGCCGTCAAACGGAGACGCTTCCAACACCTGCCATCTCTCACTTCCTGACCCCTGCCCTCATCATTTAATTGCACGGTTCACCTTGTCTTCAAGTAGCTTTTATGCAAGAAGTATGGATGTGGATGGTCTGCTCTATGTCCTCATGTAAATCCAGCATGAAAAAGATGCACGAGAAAGTTCTAGAAAGGTCAGGGGAGGCATAATTCTGTGTCTGATCTGATCTAGCAACAATGAGGCATTAACGTTATCGGTGTTTGACTTAGTGTGTGAGGGGAGAGCAGATTGGGTTGCGCAACGGGTCAGAAGCGCCGTAAAGGGGCGAGCAAATCGGGCACTTGCAACTCTGAATGTACCCCCCCACACCCCAACCCACGTAATTTACCTCACATAGTCGTACACACACTTTTAGAGCAAACAATTACATTCCTTTTTAACAAGTTAGTACCCATATTTCCGAGCTGCTCATGAATGCATCATTCCTAAGATGAACTCAAAGTGACACCAGCTCACAACTTCACTCCATCACAGAGACATCTACGTGAACCTGAGTACCTAAGTGGGTTTGTACAAGACAAATAGTCATTTCAGTGTACGAAGTGAGAACACATCATCTTCCGCCATTTTTATCAGACATTTAACTCACCATCCTGCAGATGTAGTGAAAAATTACTCGTGAGCCTCTGCAGAGTGCAAACATGTGCCGTGAGTTAGCGGTGAAGCGATGCAGATGGGCCTGGAAACTTGATGTTTCCTGATGTTGGGTCGAGGATGACTACACATTTAAACAACAAGCGGAAGATGCCAAATAAAGTGTTTATTCCACAATCTGAACTGTGAGCGTGTTAATAAATACAACGTTTCAATGTGGTGCATGAGGTACATTGTCGTACATGTTCTTGAAGTCATTTGAAGAAGCCTCCACAGTTGCTTGAGTGCCTCCGTTGGTCCTAACATTGTAAACGTTTAGCAGTGAGAGTGAACTTCTGCGTGTTCTCACGTGGAAGGCTTTGGTCGTTCCTTCAAACAGTCGTCGAGTTGTCGGAACAACTCTTAAAATATGCGCGCCGGCGTGTGACTTTGTGTGACACACTACACTTCAACATGATAAACATCCTGTGTGACAAATGGCAAGCCGTGCTTAACAGACAATAGCATCATTTAAAGGTGAGTTGAATCTCGACTGAAAAAAATTAATCTCAGGCATACACAGTTGCAGGAGTCTTTTGGGTGCATTTGTGAAGTTCTCATTCAGAATGTTTGCGTGTATGTGGTTGTGGTCCCGGTCTCTCGGAACTCCCTTGAGCAGAGCCGCGCGCGTGTGTGTGTGTGTGTGTGTGTGTGTGTGTGTGTGTGTGTGTGTGTGTGTGTGTGTGTGGGTGTGTGTGTGTGTCTGTTAAAGAGAGAGATGGAGGCAGTAGTGGTCCGTTGTACGTACAAACCAGACTAGTTGAGTGACGGCGAGCGCTCGGTGGTCCACAGCAGCTCGATGTAGGGCCACTTGGTCTGGAGGCAGCGCTTCACTGGAGTGTCATCGGTCCGTACCATGGGGTCTTCAAACCCGAGCACCAAAGCGGTCCCTTCCACGTACTCTACCTGAAGCACACAGATAGGTCAGTCCAGATTTACTCACGCAATCTAATACATGGACTGACACAGTGAGTACTTTTTTTTTTTTTTTTTAAATGGCCTTTTACGGTACCTAGACAAGTCTAAATTTAATTTCAATTCACTTTTAACTATGACATAAGCGCATCTGACTCCAGTGGAGTTAAGTGATGATTGGAGCTAGAGAAACTCAGTATTTGCCGGACGGCCTTCTGCCATAACTCGCTAGGTGTCTGCTTTTCATTCGTTTTTGCAGACTATAAGTTGCATTTGCAGTGTTGTCAACGCTGTTTCGTCGATACGCGCCCGGAATTTTCCTCGTCTGGCTACCTCGAATGCATCTGTCGAACTGGTAAAGTGGTATCAGTGTCATAGTATTAGGGCATTTTTAAGAATAAGACTCTAGACATACAGTATTGGCAACTACACTGATACCGGCATCGTTGATTGTCGGTGGAGATATGGGTATGTGAGTGACGTGCTGTTTTAATAATCTCAAGTACACCACACAAGCAGAATAAGCACACACATGCCGAGTTTTTCCTCATGGTGTATTGTCTCTCACATTTTATAAATCGATACATGTACCTCGCTTGCACAAGGCAAACAAATGATATGTTCCAAATAAAACTGCAACCTTGGTGCAGCACACACAAAAAAAAAAAACAACTCTAGTCCCAGTGGGAAACAATATCACATGATTTCATTTTTTTCCTGACCCCAGCGACGGACAGCGGCGCCATCACTCTCAATCTAGGCACTTCTCCTAAAGTGGTTTGGGTTGAAATGAGGAGTGTTGATGCTATTTTAGAGTAGACACACCCACATGTGCAGACACACACAAATGTACCAGCTGCAGGGGTGGCAATAATACTTTTAAATACTTATTAAATACTTTAAATCCACTTTCCGGAGCTGTCATAACCATTTGAATCTACGGAAATGTAATCGCCAAAGCAATCTTAGAGGCGCCTTGGCCTGCATATATGCAGATGTTTCTGTCTACTTGTGGTACACGTCCTACAACTTCAGGTCGGTGTACGGGAGAGTAAAAAAAAACAAACAAAAAAAAAAAACAAAGGCCCATCTGAGCTGACAGCTGCAGAAAGTGATATTCCTGCCTACCAGGCTAGTCTGCAGCCACAGACAAGCGCTACACACGCTGACAGCCATCTGTCATCCTCAACTTGTCTGTCGGTGAGCATTTGTCACAGCCATGCTGTTGACACTCGCCTCTGTCCTAATGACTTTGAGGAACGGGAGGCAAAGCCGTGGAGTTTTTTTTGGCTGACTGAACAAGCTAGTAAGATCACAATGGCTACTGTTTATCCTGGAAGGGGCAGGATACCACCAACGGTGTTTGTGTGTGTCTCTGTGTGCATGAATGATTGACAGGGAATAAAGAAATGCAACGTAGCTAGAGACGGACATATAAGAAGGCGACATCACAGTCTTACCCTCTCGTTGTGGTTGGACTGTTTGAGTCCATTGTAGTGGTAGACGGGAAACGAGTCCGGGATTCCTGAATCCTGGAACACAAGTCGGGAAACAGAGTGAAGAACATGCTGGCGAGACTCTCTGGCCAGAACGTAATGGTAGAAGTGGAGGTTAAGACCCAGAAGTGGAACATTTTTTGACTACAAATCCTGGCAGCAAACTCACAATCCTGCCTGTTACATTCAAGTGTGTTTTGAATGCGTTAAAGTTAAGTGCAACTCCGATTACCACCCAACAGCCAAAACCAGGAAGACAATGACACTTGTGCTGACTTTGGCTTAAAGGTGCAGGATGCTAATAGGGTGTGTTGTCTGACTGCGCGTCCAGTTTCTCATGTTTGTATGTCTCCGTATGAAACCCAAACCCTTGACCCAATCCCACGTGTGTCTGCATGCGTATGTGTCCACTTGGCTAATGGCGGCATAATTTCTTTGCAGCTCTGTGTTGCTCCTCTGGTGGGTCCCTAAAGCCCTGATCACTTTAACACAGTTCCCTCTATCTCTGCCTCATAAAAAAAAAAAAAAAAAAAAAAAAAAGAAGGCTTAACCGCTCTCTCTAAACTCTTCAGCAAGCTGCGTCATGTGATTGTGAACACGCATAGATTTCACACGAGACACCGCAAGAATGTTTTGGCGCAAAAGTCTTTGATTAGCTAGAACAGGACTTGGCCACGGATATCGACGCTGATGTGAAGGTGACCTCAAATTGATCGTTTTTTTTTTTTTTGGTTTTTAAACTGCGCTAAGCTTAAACAAATGAGGATGGAAGGAATTTGTGCGTCCACCTTTGTACACATACCTGATCAGGAAAGAATTCCAAGAGGAACGGGCCCAGAAGAATAATGCCCAAGTTCTCTGGGTCCAGCTTATTCTTCACCAGACTGACACTGGAGGGTAAAAAGGAGGGGGGGGGAGGGGTAAAACTCGTTAAGAATACTGGGAAACATCACGTCAGCTCGGAGTGAAGCCATGTTTTGGTGAGCGCCTGCATGTTTTTACAAAGACTGTGGTGCAACTAAATATACCACTTTCCCGACATTCCTGTGTGTTAGATCAGGGTTATTATTCTTATTACCGTGCAAATGAAAAAAAAAAAAGAAGACTTTTGTTCAATTGCCCTTTTAAGGCAGCAGAAAGAGAGAGTAGACGGCAACGACATGCGAGTGTGAAGCGCGTGTGTGTACACATGACGCGTTCGTTTTCAAAGCGAACTGGATGTGATACGATGACGCGTGGAATTCTCTCCGTAGAGCATGCTGCAGTTTTTCTTCGTGTCTTATCCAGCCTCGAGTATGGTGCGCGAACGCAATCAGCTGATGTTTTCTCTGGAAGTGGTCTAGGATTTCGTGTCATGCGTCAATCGGTTTTCGATGCAGACACTGGGTGCCTTCATCTGGCGGCAGTCTGAGGAAGTCACGCTCATTTCAACAGAACATTTTGCATGGCTGGTTTGAAAGGACCAGTGCGGTTTTGATGATATGAGCGGATTTCTGTTAGTAATAGAGAGGAGAAAACAGAACATTCAGCCGTACAGCAGCTTGTAAAAAAAAGACATCACAGACAAAGTGCGACCATTCAAAACTTGTATAAAGTTATGTTGTTAAACCATCTTGGGCTCATTTTGAAGAAAAGACCCATTGTTGCTATGGACTAACATTTCGGTGCTAAATTCCGATGCCTAATTTGCCGTGCGGAAGTCGGCGCACATGAGCGGAGAAGGACTCATCAGAAATGTGTGCTCGCTGCGCGCAACAATACCCAATAAAGAAGAACTGCCGGAAAATGCGAGACAGGATCAAGCTCACAAGTTGCGGACTCAAATCGGCACAAATCATAAGTGGAAAAAAAAAATAAAGACCAGTCTTCTGCTCAGTGCCAAGTGTGTCAAAAAACAATCTCCTGCAAAGGAGGTTGCAAATCAAATATGATAAAAGACCTCCAGAAATACCGATTCGAGTTGATAGATGGTTGCGTCTTCAACCTGTTCTGCCTCAAGCTTCGACTCCGACATGCAGTTTGGTGCCATGCCGAAAGTTAGAATCGGGAACGTAAAGCAGCAAAGTACTTGTACGTCAAATTTAGGGAAGAAATTCAACTGGAACTAAAACAGCGGGTCTACAGACAAATGCAACATTCGATTCCTTTGAATTGTGTGTTTGCTTGCTTTAAGATTTCGCATATTGATTCTTCTTATGTGATAGACGAGTGTTGACGGTATTTATATCACTGATGTGGATCGCCTCATTTCGGACACTTCAAGTTTCCCTTGTACAAAAACTGATTCGACAAACGTGAGGGCTTGAAACAGGCTTAATATGCAGTATGCGCCTAGCTTTAGCATTTAGCACAAGAAATGCCCAAATAACAGCCGGAGAATTCTATTTACCACAGTGACTCAAGAATAAATTCCACTTTGCAACTGTCAAAAAGGTGGAAAACATTCCATAATGATGATTTGAATTCACCCTCAGTTTAATAGAGCCCTTAGTAGGGCAAGAAACCATATTTGGTATCTCAAACCAAGTCAAAATGAGCTTGCGCATTAAAAGCTTGATTTTCACTTTCAGGAACACGCTGTACAAACTGACCAAAATGAAGCCAAGCCCCAAAACAGGAACACACACGCTTTGGAGACTGAATAGACGCGATCAACATAAAACAGAAAGACATGAACACAGACAACTTTTATGGCTGAGAATATCTACCAGTCGATCACAAGTAGCCAGGAAGTGACCATCGCAGGAAATAATAAAACAATACAGACACTGTGAGGCGTATGAAAACAACTGCATGTCTTCATTCTTCTGGCAATAAAAGTACCAAATGGGTTGTTTCTAGACCGGCGCCACCATCTCGCTGAATATTATTCAATATGGTGGATTTGGGGCTGCTCTACTTGTGTTGTGTGTGGCAAGCAGAGAGAAACGAGTACCCCCCATGGTGTGCTCTGTTATGTTGTGATGTGTTGGCCATCTGGGGCTCTGCAGAGCACATCAGTAGTCCAAGCACTCGACTATACCCGTCCTCCCAGTGCAGGGCTTAACACTCCTCGGTGGAAAACGTACTCCTGTTTGAAGCGATGCTTTTAAGAGTTTCCTCTCTCTAACAGGCTTTCTTCCTGTCGTTAATGTTGTACCTCTTAGCCTCGGATTCGAACATTTTTTTTTTTAAAGTCTTGTGCTTTCACAGTGACACAGTGAGTCGACTCTAACGGTACTTTATAGAAGCCTGGTAGTGAAACGTGAGCTGGGCCGTTGACCCCGGCCTGGCCGTGACTTTGGAGTGGCAACTTTAGAAGAGCTACAGGTGCCACACAGACAAGCTGCCGCAACGAGCAGCCTCAAGACATGCAAGCACTTACTACTCTGGCTCTGAGACAAGGTCAAGGGCTTTCATCACTTCCTGTAGCAGAGAATCTGGGATGAAGCCGTTATCTGGAGGGAGACACGCAAAGAGAGATGGATGAACAAGTTGGACTAGAACACAATTGTAGCTTAAAAAAAAAAGGGGGAGACCTTCACCCATACCGCACACATACGTACCAGATGAGAATTAACTTGTGATGCGAGTCAAAACAAGCACGCATATATACACCTTGCCCTTTCTCTCTGACCTACATTCCATCGACATGATGATCACTTTACCTGTGAGGAGACGCTTTAAACGCTAACATGTGCTTTTGAAGGCGCGCCGGTCTGAATTTGGAATGTGACTCACTCAAACACGAACATGTGAGCCAACGTGGGCTCTTGTTTAGATGCATGCCCCGTTTGCTCCAACTGTTTCTCTCCAACAACCCAGAAGGGTAGGCGCAAAGAGTATTAGTCAAGCAACCGACACAGACAGTGGGTGGCTGCATCCTCATATCTATTGGAGGGGTAATGTGTTTTTCCCTCCCGCTCACAACACGTGGGAGCCGCGCTGACTTGGGCAGATTTACAGCACATTAACCCAACACTCAAGTGTGCTGAAGCATGGCTAAGGATGTGCGGCGCTGCATATATAATGTATGCGATTACGTAGAGTACATCCTCTTGCATTTGTGCACATGGTGAGCATCTAAATCTGACACAGATTCGAGGTGGAGGTGAGTGAGAAGATGCGATCGGTATCTGTAACCATAAAATTGTACAGTCTCTGTGTTCAAGCAGCTGGGAGGGGGGGGGGGGGAGACATCATTGACTGAATGTATTGTAAGATGCATATTGCCAAATCTATACTGATGCCATGGCAAGTAAATTATGACCGAGGAGAAAACGGGATGGAAATGACATCATGGTCGGGCACGTTTTCACCGTAGAAAGGCTTGACAGAATGTGAAAAACATGTCAGACATTGTTTAGATCATAGGAAATGTGAGCGACCCCAGAAGAACATGACAGGGCTGAAGGAAACGTCCTGACATCTGCAGTAGACCACGCCTTTGAGCCTTCAGGACTCACTCAGCAACCCCTTGCCCCCACGGTCCGACGTGGATTTTGTGTGAGACCATGAGAACTCTTGGCAAGATTTCAAAAGAGAGAGAGAGAAAAAAAAGGGCAAAATGCTGCACTACGTTTCAGGCAAACTGGGCTGCCGTGACTGGCAGGAAAATAGTGTCAACACAGAATTGGCGGCTGAAAATGTGACTTGATACAACCGTGATACAAAGTTCAAGCACACTTTTTTTTTTGTGTGTGCAATGCTGTCAATTATGACTGTCCTCCAATTTACTATATTGATTATTAGAACAAAGGTGGCTGCCCTGGAATTTTGCAGTATTGTGCAGTTTGTCATGTACACTATAGCAATTAATCAGAAGTTTGTGGACATTCATTGGTATTGTATCTCACCCTGCTTCCCTCATCTCTAAAGCAGAAGGCAAAACTTCAGCCCCCCCCCCCCCAATCTGCTAATGAACACACGCATACTGTATATTTTTGGGTTCCAGGCACGTCTTACATCAGCAGTCCGCAACCTTTTACCAAAGGCCTGCAGACCGGTGGTCGTGCACTACTGTCTTACACAGGAAACACTCTTTCCAAACCCATTCTGTGTATTATTACTATTGCATCACACTATTTGTCCTTTCCCCCAGTAACCTGGAAGCGACAAGGAGGAAAAGAGCGGGATGGTTGACTCAGCTGTAAGAGGAGCTGAGCTCACTAACGTACTGTAAACAACAACAGTGGAGATGAGAGAGAAAAGTCGTTCTGGTTGTTGGTTGAGGAAAAATATTGGAAAAGCTGAACCAGAAGAAGCAAAGCGGAGGCGGTTATACTTGAGTTGCGTCAATTATACCGTGGCTCCTCACACCGAGAGCGATGTCATGTAATAAATACGTTGCAAGAATTGATTACCTTCAGGATCAAATGACTGGAAGACCCTCCTTGCCTGCTCTGAGGGACACTCCGGACCAACCAGGGTCAGCTCCTATCGGCAAGAAGACAAAAATACTGTCATATTACATTACATTGAGAAGTGAGGGGGGAAAAAAAAAACAGAACAAAACAAAAATAAAAAAAAAAAAAACAACAATGAAGTGAAAGACTACATAACAAGAAGAATGTTTGACGTGTAGCTGGCTCAGATTCGAGCCAAGCAAGCAGACAAATAAAATGGATGTTGAGTGTCTGGTGAACCAACAACCTGTAGAAACAGTTGTGGGTATGTGTGTGTGTTTGTGTGTACATGTGTGTGCGAGCAGCGCACTGGTCATGCAGCATGAGCACGTGTGTGTGTCTACGGCTGTGCAAGGGGCCAGTGTAATCACTGGAGTCTGCCAGGCTATTAAGTGATTTTCTGATAAAGTCTGCCGACTTGTTTTTACTGCAAACACACAATCAGGTAATCAAGTCCTACACATAAACATGATTCATGAGAAACTCTGCACTTTGTTTGTTGGTGAATTTCACCCCGATAAGATTAGCAGGAAGCAAATAGCGAACTGTCATTTTTGGAAAGGCATTCATTTTGATAGGTTTCTTTTAGGGATATTAAATGTAGAGCGCTCCAATCCTGTCTTAAACTCCTGCTTTCTGATGTTTCCAAACATGGATATCAGATGTCGAGAAAGAACACACGATTGTTGGTTGTTTTTCTTCTGACGGAAAAAATGAGAACACAATAAATCACTTCAGAGGAAGGAATGAATAATTTTAAATACCAGTCAGTTTTGGCCGAAAGCCTTAAGAATGTTTCGTTTCCAACATGACACTGAACCAAAAAAATAACTCTCTCAATAAAATATGTAAGACAATGAGGTTTTCAAAGCATGGGCAAAGGTGCACCACGTTGACAGCCAAAAACACAATTCCGTCCGTAAAGCATGAACCCCTAATATTTTAAATACACCTAATTTAAATTACAAATTAATTCACATTATTTTACTGAAAAGCTTTGATTGATTTATGCTATAGAATAGATAACATTCTGCTACTAATATATAAATCATTGAATGGTTTGTGTCCTGAATACATTAAAGCAAAGCTGATTGAGTGTAAATCCAGTAGTGCTGTGAGGTCTGCAGACTTGGGTTAATTAGTGGAGCCCAGAGTTCAAAGCAAACAAGGTGAAGCGGCATTTAGCTGTTATGCTGTTCACAAACGTAATATGCTGCGAACAGAAGTCAGCCCTGAGTGTACATGCTTTTAAATCCAGGTAAAAAAAAAAAACAAAACAACAACTTTGCTTCTCGCCGCCCTGATACCTTTAAAATTTTTAAAATCAATTTCGCAGAATGGTCTTTTCGTAATTTTAGAAACCTATTTTATTTCAATTTACTTTGAAATACTTTTAAGTAGTTTTAAAAGCTACTTTTATTTCAACATACCTTTAAATGCTTTTAAAGTTTTCTGTTAATATGTTTAAATGTTGGCAATGTAATAATTTTAGTCAACTATTTTTTCTTATTCTCTACTTTTAATTGTCTTAAGCCCGTTTCCCACTGAGCGGCAAACGTTGGCGAGTGTTTGTGAGGGGAGCGGATATAGATTTTTCGTTCAAGGTTTCAAAGTTGCAAGAAGACATTCACCAACAGTTTTAATGGTCACTGACACTTTTTGTGTGTGCGTGTGTGTGTGTGTGGGGGGGGGGCAACAAGTAAATTTTGAACATGTTCGTGCAATAAGAAAAAAAACCCCATTAAATCTGTTGGCCAACATCTGGCGAACATTTGCAACCTTGAACGAACCCTGACGAGAAATCTACATTTGGTACCTTTGCAAACGTTCTCCCATCAGTGTGGATATAAGTTTTAAATTATTCCGTTTTTAAAATGTCTTCAATTCGTTTGCCTTTAAAATATGTATTTTGCCTTAAAATGTCTGAAACTCATTCAGTTAACTTGCGGATGAAACGCGCTACATAAATATAGCCGCCTTGCCTTCTGAAAAATGAATTTTAACAAAGCTATATTCACTTTTTTATGTCCACAATACTATCCAATGCTGACATATGAGAAACAAGGCAACAGGGCAAGAAAGCCAAAATATCAAGTAGCTTGAATAATCATTCAGATAAGTGTAGTTAAAGAATATTAATCAAAAGAACAGTCACGTGTTGTCTCAGTGAGAAATGCAGACATTTACTTGGCGCCTCCGTACTAGCCAAGTCGTGTATTTCTAATGACAAACACTACACTAACACACAACGTTGTTGCAGGGCAAATGAGGCCTGGTCATCTCATTTATACTTGGCCTTTATTAAAACTTGATCCAGGCAAGCTGCTGAGGTTTCCCTGTCCACTTATTGCAGTGCTCAGTGTTCACTCGGGAGGAAGACTGAGCAGAGATGACTCCCAGCTGCTTTGGCTTCACTTATAAAGAAAACAGACCAGTCGACACGGTGATCTGTCACACATACTATAGCCTGCCCTGATTTGTTAACATTATCGGCTTCATAAATCTGCTGGTAGATTTGTCATTACCTAAAAGTGTCTGTCCCACAAGGAATATAAAAGGTGACCGATCATCATAAAAAAAGTCAATTTTATTGTTCTAAATGTCACTGGTTGAACACTGGAATGTAGCTCTTGTCACACGCACTAGGTTGATAAACTGTAAACCTCATCAGTAAAGTAAAGACAATTTGTGTCTTTGCAAGACCCAGGAGGTGCAATGAGCATAAAACCAAGTTCATATACAGCGTCGTGTCTTCCGGGACATTGCCTACTACTAAAAAGAAACACCGAACACATGGTCATCATCAGAAAGAAAAAAAAAAATACTATCATGGCTGTTCAGTAGGTGACATTACAAAGTTCACGAGTTCTCATAACGTTCTCACGAGGTAAAATAATGGTGGGCAAAATGACGTGTGTGTGTGTGTGTGTGTGTGTGTGTGTGTGTGTGTGTGTGTGTGTGATGACAGGTCTGTTCGGTTGCCTTTGATCTGTGTTTTATTAGAGGCCTGAGGAAGATGCTGCTGAGTTGGGAAACATGAAGCAAACATACTCCACGGGGAGTGTGTGTGTGTTTTTGTCTCGCTTCTTGATGCCATTACATTACGTTACCGTGAGCGCGTTTGTGACTGAGACACTGTAAATTCTCTGTTCGCAAACGTTTATTTGCTAGAAAAGGGAAGAACTATATTCCAGTTGCGAATGCAGAGATTCTCCAAATGACGCTGAAAAGAAGACATCATCTCAACAGGGCCACGTGTGCTCGTGTGTGGCCTTGAGGAACACATTCCATTCCCCAGGGTCCCACGTTTCGGCTGAAATGCTTGACCCACTTTGCCGAGCAACAATAAGCTTCTCAACACAGGAACAAAGTTAAGAAAACACAAGCTAAAAATCAAGCATGTCCTATGAAACCAACACTGACGTCAAACGTTTCCAAAAAAATAAAAAATAATAAAGGTTTTCGACCCTGCATTCGAAGACATGTGAGTGTACACAGGTACCAAAATGTCGAAGCCACAGACCGCCCATTTTATTTTCTCTCTCGCTCTACCTGGGGTTTGTCTTTTGAATGAGAAGTGCACTTGAGTCCAGTCTACCTGCACCACAAAGGTACTTGAAAATTTGGGACTACTTCCTCTTTGTCCACCATGCTTCCTTTTTCCCAGTTTGACCCTTATCTTCACATGCAGGAAGCTACGCGAGTAATTTCCCTATGGTCCGCCCAAAGAGCTTTTGTATGTGCTGAGAGGCATTGAGTGCCCATGGAGCAGAAAGTCTGAGGGGATCTGTTTCAGGACAACAAAGCTAAGATCTTGTCAAACTGCCGTGTTCCAAAAAAAAAAAAAAAAAAAAAAGGCATCACAACAAGATAGACTGAAAAGGTTTGTTCCACTGATGGGTTCTGAATGCATCTCAACTAACTTGATTCAGGACATCGTATCTCACTGGAGTTGATTTTTGGGTACATGTGTTTCACTTACGGGTGAAAATAGAGGTGACATCACAGAATGGTTCTACAGCATGTTGATGGATCCCGTAACCGAACAATACACCAGGGAAAGGACTGCTAATGCAGCACACACACAGCCTTTCAGCCTCCTACAATGGCCTTTGGTCGAACCTGTCAAAGATTATTAATGACTGCTGATGTACAGCGCTTGGCTACTTTGTGCTTCTACAATGCGCTCACCTCGCATCTCCTTGAAACATGATATTGAGAGGAGACTATTGTTTCTTCACTTTTTAACGCCGTGATATTATTGTATGAGGCACTAACTACAGTGTGACCTTGAAGTCGAACAATATAGTCAGGGATGCTGGCCCACCGACTATTTGAAGCAAGTTAAGGCATGTTATTTATTTATTTTTAAAATATACAAATAAATTATATAATGTGCTTCAGTTTCCTTCTGATATTGTGCAAAAGCCTTTCAAGGGAACTGATCCATTTCATTTCAGAATATTTTTTTGGTATTGGTGTCATAAAATGCCACAAAAACTGAAAAAAAAAAAAAGACACGCAGAGATATTCCTTTGATTTTTACATAACTGAGCTCTCATGAGGCAGGCTGAGGTTTGGTGCGGTCAGGCACGATGGCCGTTTTGTGCAACTTCATAGGCATATTCTCTCCCTCCAAAGAAAAAAAAAAATCACATGTATAACCGCGGGGTTGGTCCACTGAAAAGGTTACCCTCCGCGTATGAGTTTTCCGTCAAAGCGAGATCCCAAATGAATGTCAAATCAACTTCTGTAAATCCAGCCAATTAGTGTCTGGTTAGATTTATTGCATTATTGAACATTTAAATCATTAGATTTGAATGCAATTTTATTTAATATATCGGGATTGTGCAATGGGGAGAACAAAACAAAACTATTCAGCCCCTTCATGAGGCATTGTTATTTAATGCGGTGAAACACAGAGCGCTCTACCCGGTCAGTTCACATGCACATGGTCTGTTTCTGATGACATGGCTTTAATAACCTTTTGCGGTTCCTGCCAACACAGGGGAAAGAACTTGACATCAACTCTGTTTGCACTCTGCCTCTGCACATATGTTTTCTCTGTCTTGCGGCAATCCTTGAAGAAAATTTGCAGTGTGCATGGATAGTCACAAGAGTAATCTCAGGACGCAGAGTGCTGGTGAGGCTCCTCTCTCTGCTACTAAATCACGACTACTGTACATAGCCATACACACCAGTAACTCCCTCGGGAAGAAAGACAACGATACTCATCACTCATCGAAGAGGGTAAAAGTCGATGAGAAATGTCACGAACACACATGCTTTCCCTGAGTGACCACTATGCTGTTCCTTGAAGAACATCCTCCTGTCCCAATCTCTTCCTTCCTCTTCAGTTCCCATTCGGGACCGATATATTGAAGAGGTTTGTGGAAGTATTTAACTCGGACAAGTGACATCTACAGCGACTTGAAATTTTAGCGAGAAGGTGATCAAACTAAGGGCAGCATGAATCCTTTGAGAGCGAAACACGATATATCAAATGTAAAAGCTGTCTCATCCATCCTCTTCAGCTTCTTTCTCTTTTCCTGGCATCTCAAAAACAGATCCGGTTACGAGCTAGCAAACATTTCTCGCAAGCACACACGAACAGTGGGTATGGGTACAGAAATGGTGGAATGGCCTTTGTGGTGGTGGATTAGATAAAAAAAAAAAAGGTGAATGCTATTAAGCTGATGGTCTAAAAAGCCATCGTCACACACCGGTGACAACTCTGGGGAATACACACCGGTCCCCAATGGCAGACAGAAGGAGCGACTGACACATCAGAAGCAGGGATCGGATGTTCTGCTTTTGTTAGGATGTCTCGATATTGGGACTAAAAGCTACATTAGCAGGTAGTACGGATTTTGTATCACAATGGCTGGGAAATGGCAGTACACTTCAAATGAAGCCCGAAAGCAGATTTACTGTCAAGCAGAGCGGTTTTAGGCTCACGGAGGTTGAGCACGTTCATGGTGGCAGAACATCGACAGGACGTCAGAAAACATGCATGTGCATAGATTCAGCTCCAGTCGCTCAGAGTACAAATAGATCCAGATGGGAATTATTGGAATCACTTTCGCTCACGGGAAGCCATCCACTTGATCCACACACACATGCACACACAAACGCTAATCAGGATTAGGTTCCCTGCACTCAGTGAAGAGTGTGACTGTATATGTTTGTGAATATGTCACTAACACCAGCGGAGAGCTGAGGCAATCGGGAAACATGCATATCGACGGCTGGTCATCAGTGAACCCACACATGATTCGCGCGGCTTGGACGCATGTATCTGAGCTTTTAATCAGCGGCGGATTACGGGAGTGGCGTTGTTATGAAGACGATCGCCTGGAATCGTTTTATATTTCTGGTACTTTTTTCCTCCCCACAACAGCAAAGAGAATTTGGTCCAAGCCAACCAGCCAGGTAAATAAATACACAAAACACGACAATATCTTATGTTACATGTCCAGGGAATGAGAGAGGTGTGAATGCTGGATTGCCCTTATCCACCCTCATGCACACACACGCAGACACACACGAACAGTAAATTTGCACAAGATGAAATCTGAGGACACCTGGTCCTGTCATTGAAGTCGAAACAACACGGGGGACCTCAGTATGGATGAGGGCATTCCATACCAAGCGAGGTAGCACTGTGTGCATTTGCAAGTGAGTCTCAGTTATGGGAAAGGATCATTTAACAACTAACCCGTTAAGGAATTCAAGGAACATCGATCTATCTATTCAGCCATCCAAGCTCCTATACCGCTTATCGTGTTCAGGATGACAGCAAGCGCTGGATCCTCTCCCAACTGAGTTCCGGGCTCGCAACATCTTGGTCTGATCACTGCCCTTCAATCACGGGGGTAATGTGAAGAGCACACTGAGCGGGAACTGATCTATTGCAAGCTGCGCAAAAGTCATCTCTATGAACCATTACGGTACCGATGGATCAATCATGAAGCCCTCTGCCGCACTACCCACGGGGGGGCAAAGGCTAAAGTGTTCGAACTTCAGGTGGAGCTGGCGGACATGTGGGCTGCACATCCGCTTTCATTTGTGACGGCTCACGGTCAATCAGCACACGTGCAATGGGAGTTGGGAGTCATAACCGATACATTAATTGTAATCAGGCCATTGAATAGAGTGTGTACGATTTACATTTTTGCTTCGACTTCCTCAGTTCCTTGACACATATGGGACCGATCAAAACTTGTAGGAACATAGAAACCGGAGTATTTGTCTTGTCGCTTGTCAGTAGAATGTGTGTGATGATTTCGTGTGACAGAAACTTATGTGTGCATGGAAAAGGGATACAGCCGGCCATTCGGATTATTTTCTAGAAACATCATCACTGGATACACAAGCAATGATTTGCCGGTCTTAAGAATGAAATGAAGTGGCTCATTAACCTGCAAAAATCAAATATTGCTACTTCAGAGGTATTTGTGTGGCCTTTCTGAAGTCTTCACCGGCGGTTATTAATAATTCTTCTCATCCACTGGCCATGATCCCTTCCCACAAATGGACTGCAAACCTCACTCCAAACAAATACGAGCGCTGGTCCATCTCATTCAAACAAACTGAACTGAGTGTCTTTCCAAGTTTTGAATCACTAAAATGAAATTCCTTCCTTTCTGTTGTTACAATCCTTCCTCTCACAGCTAAGCAAAGATACACTGCCTGTCCGTCATTTTGGAAGACAAGAGTTTATTTGCCTGCCAGTGACAACTAGTGCCTCTGGAAGTCTTGTATGAGCTTCACTAAAGACTGCAGATTTATCCCTGCATGTCTGAAATTAAAATCACTTCAGAGCAGAATGCTTTTGTGGTCAGTACGGCCACAAGTAATTATTAAGACAATCAATCACGCTTTTATGGACGCCAGGCATGAGGATGAGACATTCACATGTTTGCACTGTGTTGATAATGCGTGTTTCTACATACAAAGACAATTGTTACAGCTGTTGGGGTAGGCCCACGCTCCTTTTCAGAAGGTAAAAAAAAAAAACAGAGGTGGAAAGCCAAGAAACAGCACTGGCCATATATGACTATGTCTCTTACACACAATTTTTCCTCCCTCTCACTGATATCTGACCTCCCTTTATTAAATCTCCTAAGTGGGTTCCATATTTTGGTTTTTCTAACCTGTCGAGGAATCTGGCTTTTATTAAACACTGCGTCACACGTGTTTAGACAATTACGGACCAGTGTATTGAACTTACCTTTGTGAAAAACACAGAAAGGTGAGTTTCACTGCCAATGATCCAAATAGGGAACTTGGGCGATTTTAGGAAAGCCCCCACCTGAAATAAACCAGAAGAGAGTATGCGTTTAGAATGAATATTGATTTGATTTCTTATTCCTCTTATGAATCACAACGTATTTCGAGTTGGAGGTGCGTTAATATTTACCGGTGCATTGATACTAAATCTGAGACATCACGGGAATTGATTATTTCTCTGATCCAATGTTCAAAATGTCAGTGTCAAACAAAAGTTATGGGTGGGATTGGTGCTGGCCCTATTTCATGAATATAGCCTTTTTACATCCATCCATTTTCCATACCGCTTCATCCTGTCTGGAGCCACGGGGAGCTGGAGCCTAATCCAGGTGACTCTGGGAGAAAGGCAGACTACATCTACAGTACTTGTAGTCACAGGGCAAATACTGTATAGAGACATACAGTCATTCATACTTTTTGCACTCAAACGCCATCACTGAGTGGGAACTGAACCCATCCTGCCTGCACAGAGGTCAGGTGAGTGTAACTCTACAACAACAGTGATTCACCAAAGCTTTTTCTTTTCTTCTTTTTTTTTTTAAAGAGCATTGTGAATAACTTAACGCTATAGCCTCTTGAAAACTTATTTCGATTCAGTCTGGGATCACCGTGTGATCATCTTATTATCATTTCCTTTTTGGTGATTATGTTGGCAAGAGCAAATAGCCTAAGTTAGTTAGCTGTCACATCTCACAAAATATCTTTAACAATGTTACGTAATCTATTTTGTGTAGCGGTTTTCCGCAGATGTTTACAAACGTATTTTCACACAGGAGCCTTCCAAGTGGTTTTTAAACAGTTACAGCAAATTGTACTGTACATGTAACAATGTAGTTGTGTTTATTTGTATTCATAGTGATGTAAACACAGTGTTTTAGGCTCACCCAATTCAGTTCGGAAGTGTGTATTTTGTTTTGGCAGTGTTTACAGTAACTGTACCTTGCAGTAGCGCAGTGACTCCATGAGCGTGAGGAAGCCGACTGACGCTTGCTTATGAATACCGTGTAGCTCTGAACATGAAGAAGCAGAAAGACAGAAAAAGAGTGATTAAAAAAAAATTGAATTGCAGAGCGTCAACATGAGCTTGAAACTATTGCCCTCTGGTGGATATGATTACCAAAGAAACTACGGGGATGTGGAGTAATACTATTTTGTTGTGTTTTAATTGTGTAGCAGGATTGTGCGTCTTGGAAAATTAAAAATGATTGCATCGTATATTCGTTGTAAGGTTTTCTAAAACATGCAGAATGCATCAAATATTTGCTTACTCATTCCAGAACACTCTCGATCTCCATCCCAGACATTGGAGACCGCATGGCCCGTTACAAGGAGGTTCACCAGACTCTGACTGCAAAATGGACAAAGACGATATGAATAAAGAACGGTTATTATAAAATATGTAAACAGATATGACACGCAATCACGTATCTTGTTTTTTTTTTTTGTGCCAAAGTGTGAAAAATGTGTTCCGGTACCTTCCATGGCCGTGCACTGGGTCTACAAGGGGTTCCATCGTGTCCTGGATCTCGTTTCTAATGTTCTCAATGCCCTGTAGAGGCATTTAGTTTGACTTCCATTCTTTATATTATCCATCAAGTGTATACATTCTTGCCTCTTTTGGTTTCATAAACATACCTTGGTGAGGATGACGGAGTAGAGGAAAAGCAAAACGCCACAGCACCCCCTCCAGGTGTGGAAGAGAGAAAGCACTTCGGCTTGGAGATCTGACACAGACATTACAACCCGTTTCCTGCAGGAGGGGACATTTGATTGAAACCCATTAAATGCCAATAATATGTTGTGTTTCATTCTATGAAACCATCTTAAAACAGATTATACATATTAAAAAAAAAAAAAAAAAAAAAAAAAAAAACTTCTTCATTAGCATGCAGTGCCTGTTGTTGACTGTGAACTGCGCAGGCAGCATGCCCTGTGATTTAGGGTCAATACTGCTGTGTCAAACAGCTTTGCAATCATCGAGGTTAGTTTGCATTTGCGTGTGGGTGTGCGAGAATGGTAAAGGGAAGTTCTCGTCAATGAATCAGTCAATCCATGAAAGCGCTTTTTCCGAAAAATGTGAGTCAAGCGGTTAATTCAATGTGAAATGCATTTTTATTTACTTTTACAAAATAAATGGGTGTTCTAATTCCTCCAAGAAACCCCCTATTACTAAACGAGTAAGTGCATCTGTGTCAAGTGAGGATGTATTAAAAAGTGCATATGGTGCATATTGCTTATGCGTGAAATGACACCAAGTAATTTTTTGCTGGGGTCCCCCGAATTACTTTTCTCTCAAAAGTAAAACAACTCAGCGCCTGGTCATCATGGTAAGGCAAAAGCAGCTGATTCATATAAGTGCGGTAAAAGATGTGAGTGCTGCTTTCATTCATTATCCCTGGGGTATTCTGACCAAAGAATATCACTGAATTTTTAGGAAGACACACGAGAACTGCTTCAATTTGTGAAAAGAAAATAAGTCTCTTTTAAGATGCAAGAATTATTTGGGAAAGAAGACAAAGTCTTACTTACTGAAGAACACTGTGAAATCGCTCAAAGCCAAGGTCCTCAGCAGCCAAAGCAGCTAAGTACAAGAAAACAGACATGGAGTGGATACAAAAAGTCTACACAACTCTGCTCGAATGCCAAGTTTTTATGATATATAAGATGCACTGCAAAGCTCAACTGAAAAATAAAATCTTTTAAAGAGAGAAACTAAAATTAATTAGGAAAATGTTTTTGCACAAGTGTGCTCACACTGTTGTAAGTGTGATGTGGCTGTTCAACACAACCTTCAGTCTTCTGCCAGAAAACGATGGCTGCGTCTCAATTCACAGGAGGCGGCATCCGAAGGCCGCATGACATCATTTCCGGCGCAACTCGACCTCATGTGGTTTCCAAATTCTATAAAGACAATTCGCAGGCTGGGTCCTTGGACGCCTTCAAAGGTTCCTCCCTCATCCGTGGACTCCATAAAGCGTGGCAAATTTGGACAGGCTTAATGTGAATTTGGACACCATGTGCGGCCGAGTTGTGGCGGAAGCGACGTCCTGCGGACAAAAATGCGGCTTTTGGAAGACCCAGCTTATGAATTTGGAGGAAAAGTCCAGTACAACAGCTGGAATTTATTTGGGGTTAATCAGAGGCACTTTGAAAGCTGCCAGGTGTGTGTGGACTCGCATTTTACATCATGTTTTTGATGTGATTAGGTAATGTGTGCACACTTAAGTTATTTCACTTATTTTTACTCCGCTTCTTGATAAAGACAAAACATTAAAAAAAAAAAAAAAAAAAAATTGAAAACTACAAGTTATCGGTCATTGTGGGAAATGTTTTAAGATTTATCTTTGTCTAAGTTCTTTTTTGTCAAAAAAAACTGGGCATTTGAACAAAAGGGTCTGCAAACTTTTTATATGCACTGTACTATGATTTTAGAGCATGACACAATAACAGATGATATTCGACAACAGCCATTCAAAGTACGATTCTTTTGACGCAGTGAGCATCGCCGTTTGAGTGTCACTATTCAAAATTGTAAGACAACGACCGTTAAGACTTACTCGGTTGCTGTCCCTCGAGGGGTTGGCTGCTCTCTGGCACTGGCATGTCCTGTGCTTGTGACTGGGTCTGTGCTTTCGTATGTGCGTGGCTTTGTGGGCTCTGTCCCTTGGCCCATGACACAAGGCAAAACCCTGTGGAGGTGCTGGAACAGGCTGACTCCAGGATTTCACTCAGCGCTGAGCACAGGATCGTTTTCTGCTCCTCCTCTAAAAGCGCACATATTTATGCATAATTTAATAATCAGTATGAAAAGCAATAAATCTTGGTTTGATGTACCTGTCATGTGTCTCCAGTTTGAAGTCTCTCGATTAAAGAGAATAGTCTTTAAGAGGAAAGCCTGCAAGGAGAACACAAATGTCAACTGCAATTTGCTTGATGAGCACTGTTTTCCATGACCTCATAGTCACCCGACTTCATATTTTAGGCAGTGCACATATTATGTCAAAGGGTTTAAAAAGGATATTACCTGTACAGGTACAATTACAGCGCATGGCCCCCCTTCAAACTGCTCCAGTGCTGTGTGCTCATTCTCACTGAACACAAACCCTGTGATCGAGACAAAACAAAGTAGTTCGGTAGTTCGGTGGTGTTACTTACGAAGTAATTATAGTTTTTGCAGTCGGGCAGACCCACTATGTGCATGTAAAAAAATGACGACGGAAGAAATGCGGGTTGTATACGATCACATGATATATTTAGCAAACATACGATGATCAGTTCATGTACTACAATACAACGTCAAACAATTTCACTTAAAAAAACTGTGTTGTGTACACATCAGTCTCTGAGGTGGTGGTGAGGTACAAATGAACACAAAATGCACTTAATCTACAATCAACATCCTACCTTGTGTCCATCTGCGAAAGATGGAGGCTGAAACTGCCCCGCTTGTTGGTCGCCCCCACACTAAATCCACCAGCTCTTTGTTTAAGTCTGACATGACCAATTTCTCTGCAGGCTGACGTACAGCCACTCACTATGCAGGCCAAATGATATTTGTCGGGGCCGACTTGCAAGATCTTTCGTCTGAATGATAGTCCACTTCCCTGGGCAGGTAGAGCCTGTGGCATTGGCCACAAGCTACCTGTGGAACAAGGCAGTATTCCTCTCTGCGCTGGCAGGACGCTGGTTGGTACGAGGAAACACATTAATGTGACTCCATCAGCCTGCAGGTAGCATGAAAAAAAAAACTTGTTCAGCCGGAGCCTGTATTGGCAGTAACTTCATAATGTAATCAACAAAACCACAAGGAGTGCACACAACTAGAAATGTACTTACAACACATGCAAGCGATTAACAGCTGGAAAGCTAGCTAATCGTTACAAGGGGTGAATAGCGAAAAAAAATGACGACAGCTGACAGGGGCAACACGATTGCGTGACTACCTTGTTTCATGCTTGTGCATTTACTACGCGTATGATACATTTTTAACACCAAATGTGTTTGATGGGTAATGATAACGCAAGTTAGCATTAGCATTACTACGAGTATCAGCTAACATTCGTATTGCTTAGAAAATCAATGTATTGGCAGTAAGAAGGGGATATCGTTGTAAATTGTTCATCAATAGTCTCATCACGCAAAAACTCACTTACCTGAAATGCAAAGTCAAGTCGGGGTTCCCAATTGATTGTGCAATGTCATTAATATGAACGCCTCTGTCATTCGTATTTACAACGGAGTCAGAAAAGCCTGTTCGTAAATGTAACGTGCTTGTTCATTGGTTGAAATCCAAAAGCTCCCCTGAGCGTCAGGGGTGCGTTCTCAACACGTTGTGCCATTGGTCCAAACGCTTGTCGTTAATGTGAATCCCGCCCTCGCTGTAGTCTCAACAATGCATCCCACCACAATACTCGGCGATTGGAAATATAATTTATTTGGTTAAATTTTAATTTATGATGAATTGTAAAATTGTGCAATTTTACCACTCGTTAGAATTTAAACGACAGTCAAATTATTTCCTATCGCATACAAACCACTTATCTAATATGTCCACTGTGATTTCCCGTAGCTGCCAGGAAGCTGTCGCTCGGCGCATGCGCACCATGTAAACTTTCTTTCTGGACTCCCCTTTCCATGTGTTGTGGGGGCTTATGAAAAGTCTAAATTGTTGAATCGTACGGTGCGGTTTTCCTCATCATGGGAGGGCAGGGTAAGAGTAAAAAGAAAACCAAACCTAGGAGGAAAGACAACCGCCCAAACAATGGTAAGGCTGTGACTAAAATGATCAATGTCCGGATAATGCCATACCAAAGAGTGATCATGCTTACGCTACTTGTTAATGTACTGTATTTTAAAACTCTAGATGCCGGCCTAGTGGGCTTGTCACCTCAGGAGAGAATGCAAGTGAGAATGCACGAAAAGGCCAAGAAGAAAACAGCTGCCAAGTACTCTGTTGAGCAACTACTAGAAAAGGTTACTCTACATAACAATTGACAGCAGCTCAACCTGTTAAATGTGACATTGTGCAATTTTTCTTCATGTTAACTTTATCATTCCGTCCTGTATTGCACAGACTGAAGAATGTATGAACAGTTTTGACTTTGAGATGGCTGGACTCTACTGTCAGCGTGCCGTGGACGTGGAGTCCACCAACCTGCAAGCTCTTGACATGCTAGGACACATCTCATCTGAGCTTGGCGACACAAAGAAAGCTCAAGAAATATCCTTTATTGTGGGTTTTATCTTTCAGCATACCTTCTACTACTGACTGTAGCTTCCTTGACTGACTTGACGTTTTTCTGCGTGCTGTGGAGCTGAGCCCGGATGTTGGCCACAGTAAGTACATGTACCTGGGACAGCTCCACACAGGCCAGGAAGCTGTTGACTACTACACCAAAGGAATACAAGTCATGTTATCTGCGTTGGACAAACAAGCACAGACCACTGTGAGTGCACATTGATTGAAATAAGTCCCATATCAAATCAGTCTGTCTGTCCATCTATCGGTCTGCTGACGATTAATCTATTCAATCTGGGGGTGTCAAACGAATATTTTTCATGGGCTGAATTCCCCCAATGTCACGTTAGCATAGTTATGGGTTCCCTCAGAGAGATGTTCTGTCAAAACCATGTAATGTATTATTTCCTCAACAGTGTTAAAAATATCCAGTTGGCCCTGCAACCGCGTGTTAGATTTTGTTAGCAAACAAAGTGAATTTGAAATCTGAAGTCATGGAAAATTTTGGCATACAAATATTTAAGTGTAACAACTATTGTGTGTTTTATGTGAAGCAGGGATTTTGTGTAAAAAAAAAATTCATTGTATCAGCTTTAGTACAGATTTTCTGCCAAAATAAAAGGAAGAAAACCATTTAGCAAGAAGTAGACAGACACACTTCATTTGCTTTTGTTGACCACATCTATCTTGCCATCTACCTCTCAAATATATTTAATATACCTCATATCTAATAAATCTAATAATTTAAACATTTATCATCTATCATCCATCTCGTTTGTCGTTCATCCATTCATCGAGTTGAATACCTGGTGCATTCTACTTTCTTGCCGCTAGGTAGTGCTGTTCTTATGTGAAAGCATTGCTTTACTTTTTGTTTTTTCTGACAAGGACTTTTGAAAGAATGACGTGTTTGTTGTGATACTCAGTTTTAAAATGTGTTGACATTTCATTCAGTATGGTATGATACATGGCACTTTTGATAAATAATATTATAACACAACAATAATAGAATTTCACAACACCTACTCAAAGGCATGTCGTTTTTACATTGTAAAGCAAATCAAAGCAGCACTGTGTAAATTAATACTGATTTCCACAGAAGTGTAGAGAGGGTTGGTGCACGGGCCGAGGAAGAGCATTTTCAATCTTGAATTGAATAGTGAAAGGATCTAAAGGAAAGGCTAAACAAGAGTATATTTCCCTCATTTGAGTGGCATCCTACATAGATGTCATTATAATTTACTAAAAGAACATATAATTAGTGTGGCTTTGTCTTCTAAACAGGCCCAGGCCAGAGGTGCAACACCTGTAGATGAGGATCCTGAACTCCCAACGATGAAGGATGTTAGCATGGCCTACTGCTCCATCGCTGAGCTTTACCTAACAGATCTCTGGTAACCGAGAACATAATGAGACTTTTTGGACATGTATAATCTTTCTTCATGTCTCTCTTTTGTTGAATGACTTGAGATTTGTAAATGTGTATGCAGCATGGAGGAGGGAGCTGCTAACAAGTGCAGCGAGTTCATTGAGAGAGCATTGCAGTATTACCCCGGCAACCCAGAAGGCCTCCAACTCAAGGCCAGCTACTTGTTCAGTACCGAGAAAAATCAGGTCAGGTCATACGCGCATGCACGCATACGCCCATGGGATAAATGATCACCACATTAAAGCAGGAATATACTGAGTTAATTATTCTCAGCAAATTGAATCGTCTGCCATTAATCAGCAGATGGACACTTAAATTATCACTTGCGCGCGCACACAGCAGGTCATTTGGGTAGAAATGCTTATTATCAGGCAGATCTTTGAAGTCATGTAATTGTCTAAGAATGAGAGAGATAATCAGGGGCAGCTGAGTGGACTGGATGAAGACAAAATATCCCAAGAACGTTCATTTAATTTAAAGAGATTTTTAAATGACGACGAGATGAGTTTTTCAGTACAAGGACATTCACGACTAGTTCGAGTGTGCATGTCACACGGTCAGCGTAGGCATTCCGTAGCCTAAGAGCTGGATTGAGCAAAGCACTCTCACATTCACTTCCGCTTCATTTTAAATAATTAAAAGACATTTTGTGCGAAGTGAGTTGGGGACAGTCCACATATCAAGTGAAAGGGCACAGGCTGACCTTTCCAGGAAATGTCTTTTCTATGTAAGAAGTGAGAAAATTATTTTGGGTTTCCATTTAATTAAATCCTAATGAAGTTCTTCTGCTCAACCTTTCACAACCCGTCCGTACATTTCTACACACCTTTCTCTTTTTGACATTTTAATTTCACATATTATAAGTAATAAGAAAGAAAGTGGAACCCAGGCATTGGAATGGTTTTAGTGATGATTTTGCATGTGCAATTAATTACACTAGGACATCTCATTTTATTGCAAATTCATTCACGGCTATACAGTGCAGCAAAGTAATTTAGTCTTCATTCTGAATCGGTGGTTCACTGAATCTACGGCCTAATATCAAATTCTTTGTATAAAATTATGTAGAACTTCAAAAAATGTGCTTACTGTAAAACATAAATGTCTAAAAAGTTATTGCCCTGAAACATTTGTTATCTTGGCCTCCAGCCAAATCTTAACAGTAAAATGAACTACTTAGGTTGAATGACTGTATTACAATAGCATGATTTTCAAAATGATGGGCTACCAGACATGTCTGTTATTATTGCCAGTTCTACTGCCATGAGGTATGGCATGAATTGAATGAATTACAATGCTACTTACACGACTTGTATTTTTTGGAGCTACAACAGTAATTTACGTTGGAACAACTTCAAAACATGAAAGTATTGGAATGTCTGAACATTGAAACCTACTGTAGGTGAATTTGGAAGGCAGAATGGGTTTGGTTCACTCGGAGATGTTGGTGTTTGTGGGAATTTTAAGATACATTTTGCAAGGGCAGAAGTCATCAATGTTTCTTTGGGTTAAGGTCATGCTGGGAGCTGTTGATGTTGGAATACAAAAGCTCCTTCCCCAAACTGTCAACAATTTTTTTTTTTAAACGTTTAGTGAAATTGCACCCGAAGTATCAGTTGTTAAACTGTAGGGGGCAGGCTAGCTCCACTGACAAAATCTCATGTCCAGATTTTTGATTGCTGGATCCCATACCGCTACAGGAATCCACCCCGCGCATTTTGGTGACGACGGTCGACCCATTCAGTACATAAAACAAATCATATGTTAATATAATGAGTCATTAGTATGCCTTGTATATCTTCCTTCACTGTCATGGTTATTTTCTGTACTTCTTTGCACAACATTGTGGCGTCCTTAGGAAGGCAAAGAGTACTTGTTGAAGAGTGTCAGACTGTGGCTACCTGCCCAGAAACAGACTGAAGCGTCCTCCAGCCTAGAAGATGAGGAGCAGGTGAGTTGGAGCATCTCTATCATCATTAGCGTGGCTAATGTTTCACTTTTATTTGTAAAACACTGCAGCCTAGAGAAGGACTTTCATAGAGCGCTTTGCCACTAGCACAAACACCAGGACGGATAAAAATCAGAAGATAATGGAGAAAAAAAAGGATAATAAACTTTAAATGTGGACCCGCCATTCTGTTAAACCGTGTGATTTTGTGTGCGAGTGTGTGAGGAAGAAAGACGTGAAAATAGAAGTAATTCTATATGTGACCTGCGTTTGCATACCTAAATAGAGCCAATGCGCTTATGACATGATACAACAATCCCACCGTGGCGCCGTCATTGTGTCCCTTATCTTCCACAGCAGCTTGATCCGTACTCGGACTGCTGTCATGTTCACTCTGATTAATAACCACGTGGCCGCAGAACGTCCCGTACCTTGAAATTGGATCTAGCCATTATCAGAACGGTGCGGGAACCATGGTTGTGTAATTACTCAGCGTTAGACATTGCAATATTCTCCTTTTTTTCCCCCCATAGAACCAGATCCCACCGTATGAGTCCCGCATCACCACCGCCAAGCTTCTCATCGAGGGCGAGGAGTACGAGGTAAAAAGATACGTGCTTAGCTCAAACATTTCAGCTCTTGTTGACGCGCTGTTTGGGTTTCATGGCAGGAGGGCGGCGAAGCACTTTTGCTTTCCAGTGAATAGCTTGGAAGGTGGCAAGGTCATGGCTGGTCTTTATCCCCTTCAGAGTCCAGTGTCAATAATTGAAGACTGGTATTTGGGGTGTGGGGCAATGCTCGAGGAGAGAAAGAACTTAGATGAACGAGAGTGGCACTCAGTTGAGCAAAGACCTCTGCCAAGGTCGAACAATCAATTACAATATGTCAGTTGGACTAAAACATCACATCATGCTGGCAGATACTCGGAGTCGGCAGTGGTGCAAATTGTGTGCCAACTGCCACACGCTGTAAGCTTTTATTCAGCCCAGTTCCATCTATTGGAAGTGAATCACCGCCACACTTTGGTCTTATGTAAGTACGTCGTAACAGCTGGCATCCTTTCACTATGCCACCCTTGTGCAGAGCATATTGGAAAATCGGGACAATCGAAGCTGTCGTCAAATGCTACTGAGGTGATACGATGTGCAATTTTGCCGTAAATAACTAAATAACAAATGAACAAAGACACAGAAACTCACGTTCGGTCAACCATCAAGTGTGATCAAACCCCTCAGTGTATGTCACAACATCTCAGTTCAGCATACAGTAAGACTCCAATGTTACTGTACGTGGTGTGACGTCTGAAGCACGTGTGTATGTATTTCCGATTTACGCTGAACATTTTTTAAAACATTTTTGAACAATTAGCATTCTCAAAGGGTGCATCTCCATCTTCACTGTACTTGTATAACTGCTAAAAATGTTCAAATCTTATATAATGCAGTTAAAAATTGTTTTTAGATTTCATAAATGTATTTGATCGCAAAGTTTGACCCTGTATTTCCATTATTTTCCGATCAAAAAAAAATTATGTAATTAATGTTGAAATTTCAAGAAAGTCAATTTCGACCATCATAAAACTTTTTGTTGCATTGCCCAGCTTAAAATATTTGTTTGTCGCCAGGAAAATTTGAATTCACTTAACTTTTTTTTTTTTTTAAACAGTGCAACTTTTTTTTTTTAAAAACTGAGAACTGCTACATTTGGGTGGCGATCAATGCGAACGGCTCTCAGTTTGACATACACTTCTGACAGTACATTTCTTCATTTGTTACATCGTATAGTAACACATTTGCTGAAAAACATAACTTTGATTTTATGCTACTAAACAATGATATTGAAATATGTCAAGACATTGATGTTGATAATATCTCACAGTAATTATCGACTATGATTTACATAGGTAGGTAACTAGCATCAATTTGCAACACTTTTAAAAATCTTTTCAAATGTGGATAGTTTCAAATGTGATCAATCTTAAGAAATCACAATGTCCCATCACCGGTAAGCTATATTGTAGAACAGGCGCGCAGACAACTAACGGGCTCCCTGATGCCCGCGGCGCCATGTTGATGATCCCTGCTCCAGTGATTCCTGCTCGGTGCAGTTCATAAATGAGAGAAGTTGCTGCCCTGATTTCTTTGTTATGGCACACTTGCCCTCTTAATCACCCATCAACTTCCCATGTTAATTACCATGATTTTTTTTTTTTTTTTTTTTGCGGCTAAATGCTTCTTGTCGGTTCAGTGCAGAACCTCACGCTCATTAGTGTTTGAAATCATTTTCTGTGATTTCTGCCACGCTAGGAGCGGTTCGGCTATTTTCTGTTCTGATTCGCTGATTAATTTGTGCTCGCTCTTGTTGAGAGATTTGCCGTTATTACAGGACTCGGCGGTGGGAGGGGAGGACGGGCTGTCAGGTGAATCAGTGAAATGACAGCGTCTCAGTCCACAGTTTCTGACATGGTCATTTGTCTTCATCCGGCTGTCGGTGTCACCAGCTGCAGACACTTGTGACTGCTTCATAAATAATAGCCGAAGTGTTTTGCTGTGTGAGCATTTCTGCATTTGTATTCATTTACACCTCCCGCACACAGTGTTTGTTCTTCATCGATCCCGCAATTTGGAAGCTCGTGACAGAAAATGAGTTTAAAGGCGTCGGCAATCTTATATTATTGTCCGTCTTCTTGCGGTCTGAGACTAATCCTGATTGAATACGAACGCACACACGCTCAACCAGGAGACTGTAGAGCAGGGGTTTCAAACATATGGCCCGCAGGCCGGAACCGGCCCCCAGGGAGGTTCAATCAGGCCCACAGGATATTTTAAAAGTGAAAAAATACATCAAAGACACGGAATGAATATTTTAATAAGATGCAATTCGTGGGTGGAAACACTGTTTTGATCAGAGTAGAAGACAACATTGTTTTGATCAAAGAAGAAGACAACAGCAGTCTCACAGTCTGTCACTGAGATGGACCCACCACAGCAGTCAAAGCCAGCTACCTAAATTGCTAGCGAAATAGCATTAGCATCAAAGCTGTATTCCGACGGTGACTTTTGTTAAACGATGCATGATGAAGGCGGCTGAACTTGAATGTCCTGAGAAGCGACAAGCTTTTGCCAATATTAGCCTGTCGAGGAATACTATACCAGAGAGGATTTCAGACCTATCAGCAGATTTAGACAGCCGATTGAAACAGAGAGTCAAGTCATTTTGTCAAATGTTTTGTAAAAGATATGTTCATTCAATTCCAACATTTTGCGAATGTTCATGTGCTTCTTTCGATCAAAACAAAGGAAAGACATGATAATTTGGTTATTTATAGCTAGTATGGTATAATTGTAATGGTCCGACCCACTTGACATCTACCGAGGCCATATGTGGCCCACAATGTGAAATGAGTTTGACACCACTGCTGTAGAGCCATCCACAACACTCCGAAAGTTTTGTGCTTGCGCTTTGTGTGCTCTGTAAAGTTTTTTTGAGTTAGCATCTTGCCAGTAACCGACCATTTGCCCATATTTTCCTCCCATCGTGTGTTTTGTTTGGTCTTCCGGAACGGCGCCAAGGCTTTGAAATTTTTGCATGTTATCCATTTGCCAAAGAAGCATACTGCACGTCTAAACGGTGCAATTTTGGAAGAGCAACAGTGTGAGCAGAAAAACACCTGTTTGTGTCGAGCTCTTTGTCTGATGGGTCCAGTTTGGCCCCACACGTTCCCTCCACTCGCATGTGGGTTGGAATTGGAGGAAAACGAAGGGTTTGCCAAAACAAGTACGATAATCCCAGCCAAATAAGCTTCGGTTTTCTCCAAATAGTCGCTACTGTAAGTGATTCAATTGCATAAAACTATCCTGTTAGTTTTCCTCTTTTACTGAGTAAAATATCCGAATGAAATATCAGATTTGATGGCATTTATGAATAAAGTGGAGTTAAAGTGAGGATGACTTTTAACAGCACTGGTGTGCAACGTCTGCTCCATTGAACCTGAAGTGTATTGCTTGCAATCTAACATCTGTCAAGGCTTTACCTTTTCAGAATTGCGGCGAACACTTTCCTTTTCGAAGTTGAGTGTATTGAAGCAACCCCGCAACAACTGAGTGCAGCCGTTTGGCTGAGAAAGTAACACTTCAAGTGTTTCATAACCCATCACACCATGCAAGCCTTGAACTCAACCACTTGTGTCTAACATTCAGTTTTTAAGTACAGTAATCCAAGATGGAGATGGAACAGAGATGGAGCTACCAGGTAGGAGACAGAGAGGAAGGCCAAAAAGGAGATTCATGGATGCAGTGAGGGAAGACATGCAGGTAGTTGGAGTCAGAGTAGAGGATGCAGAGAACAGGGAAAGATGGAAATTAATGACTCGCTGTGGCAACCCCTGAAAAGGGACAAGCCGAAAGGAGAAGAATCCCACGCCATAGCACGGTTCATCTTTCACGGCTTTGCTGTTTCTCAGAATTTCTTTGTTCCACTTTTTGTTTTTGCATTCTGTTCTGTATCCTGATTGGCTAAGGGACTGTATGTAGACTAATGGGACCCTACTAGAGAAATAGCTCAAATAATTGGAAAAAAAAAGAGCGCGGCATGATTGCTGCTTTTGTCATATGGAAGAGATATTGTTTTGGCTGCTTTTTAGTGCGATTTTTCTGCATGTTTTTTTGCGTGTGTCTTTTTTTCTAATTATTATTTTTTTGCATGTGATAATGAACTGCATGGAGCACACATTTGAGCTGATTGTCTGGGTCCATCCATCCATTTTCAACACCGCTTGTCCTGAACAGGGTCGCGTGAAGTTGCTGGAGCCGATCCCATCTGACTTCGGGCTTAAGGCAGTCAACTCCCTGAACTGGTCGCCAATCAGTCGCAGTGCACATATAGAGACAAATGACCATTCACACTAGGAGGCTTTACTTGATCGAAATTGTCTTTTTACTTGGCTACTTTGCATTATATTTTTTCATTCTAGATTTTTTAAAAAAAATCTTTTAATTTATGGTGGACTCTCGCATACTTGCGCTTCGCCATCCGTTATTTTTTTATTTTTTCCAATACTTTAAAATCTTTAAAAAATATATTTGGGGTTTTTTTTGGGGGGTGGTCATGGATAGCACATATTGGAGATTTTCAGCGTGTATTACTACCACAAAATACTTCAAGGAGTGATGAGGGCTTGAAAATAATAGCAGATGTTACACAAGTGTAAAAAGAACTGAAGTAAAAAGTAAAATAAAAAAACACCATATCCACAGTAAATAAGTATATTAGCGAGAACATTGTTCATAATGTGGAAATATTTGACGGCCAGATCAGGTAAATTATTCAGAGAAAAAAAAATAGATTGCAATTTATTGAAAATGGTCAGTGTTAATCCTGATAAAATGATGTCGTTAACCCTGCCTTATCATTTTCAAGTTTTCATGGTGGCAAAAAATGTCACTCTGGTCCTTTGCATCCGTTTGTCTTTTTTTCGTATTGAAGTCACGGGCTGGCACTAATTCAACTCAGGAAGCGGACGTACAGACAGTCAATCAGACAGACAGGTGGTCCCATGACAGCTATTAAGGTGTCTTTCAGCATATTTATTAGCCGATGGCTGGTTTCCCTTCCCTGCTCTTGTCACTCTTGTTTACTTTTTTTGTCATTGAACGTTTGTGTTGTGAAACGTAGCTCACAATGGCATGCCACTTATAATTTCCAATGAGCCCGACCTGCCAGCGTCGGATTTATTTACTTCAGCGATACTCTTTGTGTGCACGAGTGTTCGCGTGTTACAGATATTGGTTGCCCTCGCTTGTGGAGCGATTTGTCTTTCACGTCTCTCTGCTGCCGCCCGCCGCTAAAATGGTTGTGTTAAAGCAAATTGCCTGCAGATTGCTCAAAGTGCACGCAACGGCTATTAAAAATGACTTCCTCCCGACTAGTAAGGTGTTGCAAGAAAGAGGTCACCGTGTACGTAGTGACTTTGAGGCGTGTGCATTTATCTTTGGGGCGCCGCTTGTTCACTGACCACTTTTGTGTTGTTTATGATGCAGCCTTTTGTCCCATCTTCTCAGCATGCGGCCACTCTCTCCTTCCCATCGCGGTGCAGATATATTCATCTCCTTGCTTGTTGTTGTTTAGTGTGAAGCGGCTTAAGAAGATCTGAATCTTTAATCACGGGGCCCCCAGGGTTGACCAATGTAGTTAGGAAGCTCGGCACTTGGCGATGATGGAACGGTTATCGCTGCTCACTTATCGTAGCTCCCAGATATCTCTTGTTCTATTTTTGTTGCTCTAAAAAAAAACAAAAAACGGCCGGTTCACACCACATCTCTCAATCCTTCCTGCCACAAATTATTGTTTGTCACAGTGTTGTGACAGTCAAACGGATATTTCTGAGGCTGGGCATGAAACCATCCATCATCTTCTGGGATTCAGTGTTATTGTTTGGCTCTTTTTAATTAGACATCAATTAATTAAAGACCGCAGGTTTCCATCTGATAATTAGTCCAACAATCACTCAACTGAAATGGGCATTTACACACTCTTAACGAGATATTCTCAATTAACCCGTCTCTCCCTCTGTGCATCCTGGCAGCACACCTCTTTCTTTATTGCCTCCGGAGCCGCACAGGCTTAATGAAAAGAGAACTCAAAAGAGCAAAGAAGAAGGGCGGTGGAATTCAGAAGCTCTCCAGCAAATAATGCGGCCATAACAAGAGCTTGCTTATTGTACCGACGGACTCTTGAGTGGAACTGCAGTGTTTTTGCGTGCACACGTACACTCTCCAGTACGCGTGCCTTTTATTCTTGCCCTTCACCACGGGTGATTGGCTAACAGTCGCCTCCAACCTCAAGTTGACAAAAATCAATAAATCATCACCCGGGGCCTCTCAAGCGTGCGCACACGCAGCACAACCACAGGATCCACAGGAAGAGAGTGAGAGCAAAGCAAACGCAGCCTACCTAGGTCAAGGTCTGTGTTCCGCAATAGAACCTTCTCACAGCAACCGACCCAAACAATGACACTCTACAGCAAAAGGTCAGGCAACATTTGACTCCTTTCAGAGCTCAAAAGCGTCCCCCCAGGGCGCCAAAGAGAACAATTTAGAAAAATACGCCTAAGTGTGGAGAAATTTGGACTACGGCTCACACTGCTATTTCGGTTTATCAGAGTGCTGAGTGGCGAGCCGGGCGGAAACAAACAGTGGATTGACTCCAAATGTCATTAAATAGATTAAAAATGCTATCGGGTAGAGCGGCTAAAGTGCCTATTGACTGCGCAATAAGCACTGCTTGAGCGTGTCTGTCAATGGCCGTCCCTGTTGTCTTGTCTTTGTATCTCCAGCCTTGTGTATATTGGATGCAGGGCTGGCCAGATGCTTATCAGATCCTTGAATTCTTTTGATTGATCTGTCTGTCTAGGAGATTGAATGGTTTGAGTGTGCTTCTGCTGGATTTTTTTTGTTATTGTTGTTTTGTTTTTTTTCCTGCCTTTGCAAAGCGTTTTCCAACTTTTCATGATAATGGTGTCTAATTTCTGTCTTTCTTTGTGCTTCTTTTTAGTTGGCAGTGGAAGTACTTGAAGGGCTTCTGGAAGAGGACGATGAGGTTGTTCAGGTAAGCACTAAGGCAAAGGCCCAGCAAAATAATATTTCATTTAACTAAAGAAGTGGTCCTCATTTTGTTTTCAGACGAAAGAGAGTTTGTAGTGTAGGATGAAAACAAACAAAAAAATCGATCTCAGCCCTACTTGCCCAGTTATCCACTATTACTACTGCAAAATTAAGTAGGCGCTACAAAACCTTTCACCGAGGAATAATGATCCAAATATGTATTACCGTATTTTCCTCACTATGAGGCGCTTCGGAGTACAAGGCACACCTCCACTGAATGGTCTATTTTAAAACTGTTTTAAAATATAGGGCGCACTGCATTATAAGGCACTTGAAATAGAAGCCACAATAGTGGCTGCGGTTGCATTGTGCATCCACTAGATGGAGCTATGCTAAAGGAATACAATACATTACAATACAATACAGCTTTACTTATATAGTGCTTTCACAACCGCTGTAACAAAGCGCTTTAAAGAACATTTAAAATACCACCTCCATGAAATCAGAATATTGATCCATATATAAGGCGCATCGGATTATAAGGCACACTGTTGGCTTTTGAGAAAATTGAATGCTTTTAGGTGCGCCTTATGGTGCGCAAAATACGTATGGTTTGTTCGTTCATATAGGTTAGAGCTTCTTGTAATCATGGCAACAATTCTCATCTGTGACTCTTATTTTTTTGGTCCGCAAATATCACTCTCATCTTCCCGCAACAGCAATTTGTGTTTGTTGAAATGGCGATGACATCAAAGTTGCAAAATAAGGTGTGTCTTTTCCTATGTTCATACATTTTCGACACTCTGAGTGAGTTACTCATCCTCCTTACGACTCCAATACTCAAGATTTTACCATTTGTTTGATCTGCTGCACTCCATCTTATCAAGTACAGTCTGCATTGGGAGACACAAAGAAAATCAGTATTTTGAAATGCCCAACCGATACAGAAGAGCCCAGATTGTTCTTTCAGCTTGTTCCACGCTGCACTCAACCAGCTTATTGTTTTTCGGGTCGTCCCGCCAACAGTCGGCAGTCAAGCAGACAGACTAACCACCCACAGAGCAAACATTACCTCTTTTGGCAGCGGCAGCGGCAATGGTGTACGGAGTTACTCCACTTGTGTTTTGCAGCCCATTCTAAATTGCAGTTCACTTCACAGGTCAGCTGTTGGGATTGACTGCTGTTTCCCTCACTTGTGCAAGCAATTGAGCAGAGAGCTTTGTAGACAGGATTACTTGCTGGAATATCCATTTTCTTGCACCCCCCCAAAAAAAATTGTCTGATCCTTGGAAAAAGAACGTCATTTGCTGAAGTGTAATTCATAATCTAAGAAAATTATTAGATAGTTTCACAGTAGCAGCGCTGTGAGTTAACAGTTAGCACTCCTGCCTTAGAGTTCTGCAGACTTCCCGTGTGGTTGCATGTGCTCCATGTGCTTAACTAAACTTTCTCCACTGTACTCCAGTTTTCACCCACTCCCATAAAAAGAGGCATGCTATCTTAATTGAAGACTCTAAATTGTCCATAAGTGTAACGTTGTGTCCATAGCTGTGAATTGTTTATCATAATAATAATAATGATAATAATAATAATAATAATAAATCAAAACTTGATTTGTATATTGCACGTTTCATACATGAGAATGCAACTGAAAGTGCTGTATAATGCTTTAAAACATTTCAAACTTGCCTAAAAATAAGAGATTCAAACAAATAATCATCATAATGATACACACACACATTTGGGGTGTTTCTGAAATGTCAAAAGGGGCCATGTTTTACCAAAACAGTCTGAAAGCAAACACTGAGAGGACCCTTTTAACTGAGTTGTTTTAGTTCTACTGTAGTTGGTGTGTGTTTGCGCACGCGTGTGTATAAAAACACGTCTTCTCTTCGTGTCATTGTATTTCTTGTTTCTGCAGTGAGGTAGAAACTGCATGTTCATTAGAGAGGGGCATGAATGGCAGACTTTTTCTGTGCACGGATAGGAACTCTGTCGTCCCTCAGCACTTGAAAATCCCCCCGGTGAGCAGTGCAGAAAGCCAAGGTGCGCCACTGAGTGTCAAAGAGCACAACAGTGTCTCTCCCACACTCCCCCTCAGGCTCAGCCTCGCACACGCACACACGCACACACACACACACACACACACACACACGCGCGGCCTCATCTGACAGATTGAGAGCAGTCATCAGGGGGCTGAACTTTAAAATTTACTGTCGAGATTTAGCGGTGACACTGCCTGCGAGTGGGCATTTGGCCAATAGCAAATGCACACTCGGCAGTCTGTTCAAATGAAACAATTTTAACCAAATTGTTTCGTCAGAGTTTGTACCGGTCATTTTCTCTTCGTAATGAATACATCATGTCGTATACGTCCTCTCTTTTTATTTATTTATTTTTAAGTACAGTAGTTAAGTTTGTTTCTACTGATTCATCTTCCCTTTTACTTCTCAGAAAGCTGGAGCACAAACACCCGTTCCAGTTCCTCCCAAATCTTGTTTCAAAGGTGCTAAGTTGATGAATCTATTGTTCTTTCCTTAGCAGTGCCATATGGGAGTTAAGATGGGCTTCCGCTTTGAAATGGCAAGCAGTTTGATTGACAAAAGTGGCATTTATTTAATTGAATTATGCGTGCGCTCTGTCTTGGGTTGTTGAAGGGTAAAGGAGAGCCTGTGAAGTTCTTAATTAGACAGCTTGCTTGGCTGGCTTCATATTTTCTGGTTGAGATTTTTTTTTAATCTTCACTCATGCAAACATTTCACAGAGGGCCTTCTGTAAAAATTTTTATGTAAGTTCCATACATTATTCGTTCAAATTATCTACATTTTGCTTTTTTATGATAAGTATACAAGAGATTCAGAAAATTAAAAAAAAAAAAAAAAGTCCTGAAGGTGGGACTGAAATTTGCGGAGAATGTACTCATAAAATATTCTGCGATTGAACCGCTAATGTGTCGAGACTCGGGTATGACTTGGGACACATCCTTCCAGCGAGAATCTTAACGATTCATAAGTTTGCTTTTCTTTTTTTTTTTCCCCCGAATACTAATGATGGCCACGAGAAAATTAGTGATGATGACCATAGAGCCAATAATCATGCCATGACCACATGTGGTCCTGGCTCCTCAGTATAAAACAATCGGTAGGCATCAGTAAGTAAACAATTACATGCTTAAGACTTGAAGTTCATGAGTAGTATACAGTAGTTACCTTGTTTTTAAACTGTTCCCGACTGTAAAAGCGTCCTGTTCAGTTGAACTCGTGGGAAAAATTTGAATAAATCGGGTCGAGTTGGTTTTGGAACAGACTGTGTTTGGCCTTTAAATTCGCCTTGTGCAATGCATGTGTTTCTTCTTCGGGGGGTCTTTCTTCTCAGGAAATGTTTCTTTGATTGGAAATTAAATCCTGCTTGTGCTGAAATCATGAGGGGTGGAAACTCTTTTTATCCAGCGCTGCTGATCTTCTGGTGAGTGCGGCTGCAGTGTGTTAGCTTCCCCCTCAGCATATATAACAACAATTCCGAATTCGGCACGGCACATCGTGAGGCGTTTGTTAGCCAAGCAGTCGAGGGAGCCTGCACCTCTGCCCTTTGCCTTCACTGAATAACGTTTGTGTTGTGATGCTCAAAGAGAGGTGGGCGTTGATCTTTGGCCTGACAGGAGTCACATGCACACCTCCACGTTGACAGAGTTGAACTTATGTTCAGAGGGCGCAGGAGCCATGGTGTGGGATGTGTGATTAGGTTTCTTCCTCCGAAGATGCCTGCTTTCCTCTGCAACAGGTTTTTTTACATGATCAGCCCATCAATCCCAGGCCTTGTGTAGGATTTTTATTCATATATATATATATATATATATATATATATATACACACACACACACACACGCACACACTTTATTCTGCCACGTTGTCACCAGAGGCCTTGCTGTGGCTGATAGAGACTCCAGTGGGAATCGCAGAATAACTCCAGATATAATCCTATTTCCCCAAAGTAAAGATAGTGTCACGACACAGTGCAAGGCTATACATGTTATTATTCACTCCATTTTGTCAGCCTCCCACATTTTGCTGAAGTATACAAAATGTAATATGTGTCCTCTTCCTCACTGATTCTTGGCATTGGAGGTTTCTGCCTGATTAATCCAAATGGAAATGAGAGTCTGATTATTGCAGAAGCGGTTTACTGCATCCGACTTGGAGACCTTTGTGTATATATTTTGGGCGTAGGGACATCCGTTTGATTTTGCAGATTTCTTTGTCAGCATAACACAGGTCACACTTTGAAAAGCTTGTTCAAATTTTGCTGAAATGTGATTGCACAAGCGCTCTCAGTGCGGGTCAAAAATTTTTTGTTTCTTAAATTTTGATGCAGTTTTGAAAACTGTTGCATTGGACCTTATTGTCGCCTGGTGGTGTCAGGTTCAAAACGAATTGAATAATGTTTAGGATCCCAGAAATGCAGACACAGACAAAGTGCGACAATAAAAATGTTTATGATCAAAAACGCAAAGTGCAAAACAAAAAATACAGTCAAAGCATCCAGGAAAAAAAAGAGGACTCAACAAAAGGCACTTGCAAAAGATAAGGTTATGGAACACCGAGAAAACAAACAAAATGACAAGAGTCCAATTCACACGATAATCCAAAAGCCAAGATTCAAATGACTAAACAATGACTATACTTACAAAACGTGGAACTAAGGGAGCAAGAACGACGATGACGACAGTGAGAGGTCAAGAAAACAAACACTTGAGCAAGAGCAGCAACAAGGTCAATAATCCGACAAGCAGTAGGCATCTTGTCAGTCCTTGAATGCATCGCTAATGAAAACTGGCAGCAGATGTGCAAGTATATTGTCTCTGTAGTGTATTCAATTCACTATATACTGTAGGTTGAGAATGAGTTACACCTCATTGCATTCTGTTTTTACTTACGCTTGGCACAGCGCCCCAACATTATCGGAATTGGGGTTTGTCGATGAAGAAGACGTCTAGCAACTTTGCAGGCTGGAACCAAGGCTCAGCCTGAGCTTGTCAAAGTGACCTAGGAAAACATCTTGTATGCGACCTAATTATTCCTCATCAATTGCTTGGAACCATTTAAGTATAGTGAAGCCGGAGAGACACCTTGACCTGGAGCACAAGCTTTTTAAACGCAGTAGACGGTGTACTACGCACAAATAAAGCAGTATTAGAATTAATCCTTTTTTTTCTTTTGAGATGACCCCAATCAATTCGAGTGTTTCGGTTTTCTAAGTTTGACTTGGGGCAATATGCCTCTGATTTGCACCTTGTATGCAGCAGGATATTATAGTATCATAGAACATTCAGTCATTAGAATTACAATTATTCATTCTGAATGACTGTAATGCTAGAAGTAAGTGGCCACATCCACACGTCAATAAATTGGTGTTGCACGGACTGGAATATGTTAAGTGTGGGAGCAAACTGGAATTGGAGGGGGGGGAAAAATATCAGTGTAATTGTATAAAAGGGAGCAGCTGGCCATGACATCAAATAACTATGAAAGTGTTTCATTGTGGTAATGAGGTTATCTTTTTTGAAACGAGCATAATTCAACACATCTCGAAGCATTTTAATTGAAAAGTACTGCGTCGACGCTAAAGCGGGTTTGTGGGAGGAAATTGCAGGTGCCGTCAATGTGAAAGCTTATCTCGGCTCCGACGCGAACATGGTAATCATCATTTTAATGCAACATTGCATTGTGCAAACATTTTCCGCTGATGTTGTCGGCATTGTGTGTCCATGAATAGCCTACAGTAAATGCCGCTCTCATTATTTGCCACTTTCGGTATATTTCTGCAGTTGACAGCGACAGGAAAATGTGCCATTTTCCAGGCAGTTAGTGCCTGAGGGAATTGGAACGTTACATGCCTTGTAAGCATCCTTAAGCAGGTTTGTTGCGGAGCTGTAATTAGTATCATGGTGCTCCTATAGAAATGCTCATAATAACAGCATGTGGTACTTTGACCTTCACTTTCACATTGACTGTACACCATCTTGAAATGTGCACATTTTGTCATTTCACCTGCGTTATCGGTGGGCCAGCCAGGATACCGCTTGAGGTGTTAGCACAAGCCCCGGCTGGTGCTAAAATGTGCTCAGTTCTGTTCAGAGTTGTTTGCAGTTCGCGTGGAAACAAGATTTTCACGAATGCTTTATTTCATAAGTAGAATGATCCAGACAGAAAGCTGTTTTTATGCACTTGTGACCTTCTTGAGACGCCTCTCAATAAAATCGTAATACCAATGCGCCAAGTTTCTCATCTGTATTGGGAACTGCTACTAATTATCAGAAGGTATAGATTAAAAACATATTTAGCCTCAGGGAAAGTCAGTATAATAACCAATAACACCTCTGATTTTCATTTCAGATCAAGCTATTGTGCTGAGGGAAATTCATTTGCATTGTAATGCATTTTGCCTCCAATATTTCATCGCCGTTGCGCTTTTTGTTTATAGATCAAAGAAAGTTGCATCAGCAAAACTTGTGTTTCGGAATTCTTGCACAATTTCGAAACTAATCCAATTGTAATCGGATTGTGTTTTTGCATCACTACGCAAAAAGGAGCGGGAGAAGTTAATCAAAGAATGCTATTTAGATCCCTCCGCTTGTTTTCTGAAATAAATAATACATATTTGTACTTGTCCTTGTGTCTCCCAGGTGTGGTATCTCTCCGGCTGGGTTTGCTACCTGCAGTTAGAGAGAGCCAAAGAGCAGCAGGAAAGAGAGGGGGGAACACTCACAGAGGTGGAGGAAGAGGAGCGGTCAGCGCTCAAGGAGGCGGCCCGATTGCATTTGACAAACGCTAAGAAGGTAACATTGATGAAAAGTGCCAAATAACTACTTTTGGTGGAATCAGTGCACTTGACTCATAAACACTTTGTGCATATATAATTTGTTTGCTCTTCCCCTTTTCATAAGTAACAGCAAGGCCTTTTTTTGTGAGAGCGACAAATCCGTATTGCCAAGCTGCAGTTTCCATTATGTCCAAACCAGCGGGACAAGGCGCTACTTACGTTCAGTCGCTTAGCAACCGGTGTCAAAGACGGGCAAGCTTACGCCATGTCCCTGTCACTGCACTGTGCTGCACGCCATCCAACCCAAGCGCAGTGTGTATAATAGGCCTTCGCAAAAGTTAACGACTATATCGCGCCAAATCAAGCAAGCAACTTTGAGAAACAAGTCAGAACAGTTAAGTAGCTATCCAGGCTGAGGTACCACTGCGTCTTCATAAGTGGTGTTTACAGTACGCATGGACACACAAAGACAGATTTTTCAGATATGGGATTCTACCCCCCCAAAAATGGGATGCCGGTGGAGAGAGTGGGCGTCAAGGACAAGAATAAAAACAGCAACAAGCGGACAGAAGCAGGGAGAATGACATAGGAGGCGACGAAAGAAACAGATTGAATGTGAGGTGCACGCGCCGGTGTGCACGTGTGGGTGGAAAGCAGCAATCGAGGTGTGGACGGTGAATGGTGGCGCACGTCGAATCAGTTGTAAACCCGACGTGAAATGGAATTTTAGTCTCAGTCAGAAAGAGCCAAGATTCAGATATGATCTGGTATGAATTCACTGAGGACAATGGAATAGATGAATTTATACTTGTGTGTGTGTGTGTGTGTGTGCAGATATGTGTGTATGCACGATAACTACGGATGGGGCAAATGGAGGTCAAAGGCTTTACTAGTTGATGTCGCTGAGAAGGGATCTCATGAGCAAGGATTGTGGAAGGGGTGGGCCAAGGTATGCGCATGTCATGAAAATTTGATGACTTTCTCCACCAAAAATGTGAAAGGAGGATTGAGGTGTGTGTGCGCGTGCTCTCACACCGTGTTCTTCAGCCGGTATTTCAGCCTTGCCGAGCAAGGCTTTTTGTCAAAAAAAAAAAAAAAAAAAAAAATCATTCACTCCTAAAGGTAGCTATAGATGCCAAATATGCATTGGCACTGAATCAATAAAAGAATGCATTATTTGGAATATGCAGGAAAACACTCTGCAATAGTTTGTCACAATAGTTCAATGTGGGTGTGTACGCGCAGGAATATAAAAAGAGGGATCTTGACAGGAAGGTCATTTCGGAGTGTACGCGCCAATGAAACGCAAGCCAGCAAGGTAAAAGTGTGAGCATAGAAGGCATTAACAAATGACATAAAATCGATGTCATGAAAAAGGAAGTTTTGCACACTAATGGAGAATGATGTGAAAATAACTCGGGCCATTGCCAAGGTGACTGTGGCACGCCTGAAATGGATTATTTGCTTATTAACTACAATACAGTACCTTTCAAATTCTGTGACCAAATTTTGTTGAGTTGCTGTTGTCCTAATGAGGTTGAAATATATTTGCCTCAAGGTGGAGACGAAGCTGCACAAAAACGGACTCATTTGCAACTTACCGCATCACTCTTCATCTCCTTTTTTTCCTACTTGTGCCTTTTTTAGGGTCACAATGACTTTATTTCATAACACATACCTAGCAATGTGAAAGCAGTGCAACCACTAAGGTCAGTCACAGACTATCCAGGCGGTCGTTTTCCAAGAAGCAATCATGGGTATTGAATGATCTGTTTCTGGGTAAAACGATTGTCATCAAAAGCAAAGTCGACATTACTGTCTTACATTACTCTTAGCCAACTGTATAAAGGTTTTTTCTTCTTCTTCTTCTTAAAGCGGGGCAGTTCGAACTCTGTATGACTTCCTTCCCCAACATTCAGTCAACTTTTTAACTTTGCGTGTTCAACCCGAGTGGATGTTAATTGAACAATAAAAGACAACATAGTGTGTTAGCATAGACGTCCTAAAACAGCCTGCAATTTCTTAGATGCATACTATCACAAGGTGCATTGTTAGTTTATAACATAATTCCATGTTGTTGGGGTTTTTTTTTGAGTAAGTCGAATTTTTGAGTAGAAAAGCGAATCCCTTGAAGTGTTTGAAAGTGACTTTGAAAATGGTAATGAAGCTTGCGCCGCCAATGTTCTTTTGCGATAGACTCTGAATTGTTGGTGTCGACCACTGCCAAGTTTTTCTACTTGAGGCTTCTTCAATTCAAGTGTGATATTTGATGGCATAACTTGGTTTCGTTTCAATTGCTCCATGAGAAGTGGGCCTTTTGAGTGTTGCCTCGCAGCTTCCATTCTTCCAGACCGAAGGGAATGAGTGTCAGAAAATGCAAATGAATGACGAATAATACTCCTGGCTTTTGAGGGTCGAAACTGAGCATGCATTTGAAATGATTTTCACTTCGAATCCTATCTGTGACATATGTTATTGTGATGCACTGCTCTTACATTCTGTTCCCCAATCAATAGCTAGCTTTATTAAAGTTGAATATCGATGGACCATATTTATCCCTTACCTTTCCCAGAAATTAGTATCCGAGCAGTATTTCCACAACAGCCTCTCTTCCACATAGAGACGATAGTTTCTTCAGAAAAAAATATTCCTTGGGTTGCTTTTTTGCTCCCTTATGAGCGCGGAGTTGAATTGTATTTTTTTTTTTTTTTTTTTTTATCTCACATGGTTATGATAGGCCTCCAGATGGACAGTCCGCCGGTCAGATCTTCAATGTTGGTACTCGACTAAGAAACGTCCCGATGTGCGTACAATTCCGGTTATGTCGCCGGCATACTCTTGTAAACAACAGGGCCCCTGGGATGTGTGGGTTCGGTGTCAGGAAAAAGTGCTTCAGGCTACAAGAACGTAGAGCAAAGTGGACCTTGAAAAAGTGATGTGATTACACACTCTTGCACACAACGCTTCTCGTGGCGGCTCTTTGAGCGGTGAAAGAGCGAGAAATGAGATCTGACCTCAGTATCATCATGTGCAGAAATGTCTAAAGGTTGCGTAGATGCATCGCGAACTTAGCCATGCCTTTTGGAGGTAGTGTACACAGGGCTACAAGGTCTCAGATTTCTATTTAAGATAAAATAGGAGGTGTGTCTTAAAGGTCCCAAGAGGGGTGTCACGGCCATCTTTATGTCTTGCACGTCTTCAGAACGGGCCTCCCCTATTACCCCCTTGAGCTTGTGAAAGAGGAGAACAAAAAAAAAAACAGTAAAATGGAGCAAGATAAGGTGAGTAGGAAGGTTGCTCCAGTACAGTGACGTGGACCCTTTTCAGCCCGAAATGCGATGCCCAGTAGGTTCATAGCTGAGTCCATGCAGGTGAGCGAATATTGTCACCGGCAATACAGTGTATCTTCTGACAAGATGTCCCTTATGCAACTTGTGATATGATGTGAGTAAGACCCAAGGCTGCAAGATGCAATTATTCACTGTATTGGGCCTTAGCTACTGTGAGCACAGCACAAACTTTTACCCAGAGGGAATAGACATCTCCAGGCGTCTGAGAGTGACAATCCATGTGTTTTTATTCTTCTTCTCCCCGGTGTGTGTGTGTGGAGTAGCGCTGGGGAGGTTGATAAGGGGGGAGTGCGTCCGACTTTGTGGCTGGGTCCTCCATTCCCCCCCTCCCAGTTCTTTTTCTGCCCCTTAGAAGCTGCAACCTGTAGAGAAAGCATCCCCTTAAATACATGCGCGCGCGCACACACACACACACACGCGCACACTGCAAGCGCACATTGTTACGCTCCAAATGAGTTCCCTTGACAGTCCGTGTCAGGATGTTGCTTGGAGCCTGCCGCTTTAGCAAGGCAGTCGCACGCACTCGTCTCCTCTCTTCTGGCCTTGTGACCCTGCACTTGAAAACTCGATAGTACTCTTTTTACTATGGGCTATTACAACTTCTCTTTAGTTTTGTTTCTCTTGCTTAGGAAAAAAAAAAAGAAAAGTCGTTAGCGTAAATCTCCGCAGCCGCTCTGCTTACTCTGCATTTTCACGCTGAGAATTACCGCGCTCTGCTTCCTGTCCTCAGTGGCAGGGGAAGCAGTTTTATCACCCCGCTCCCCCTTTGAGTTCAGTAATTACACACAAGCGGAGTATTTTACAGAGATAAATCTGTTGGCTGCGTCGGGAACTTTTTTTGGGGGGAGGGCACTTGCCTGCAATATTTCACTGAGATAGCAAATTTGATAGTTTGTTACATAGCCATATGCGCTTGGAGGCTCCAGTGTTCGATTTAAATATGTACCTTTCAGAAGTTCCGGTAATCATTTTAAACATTTATCAGTAAATACAGGAATAATTTTGGGGAGGATTAGATTCACCTGTGGTGGAATTCTTGTTTAATCTAACGTGTGGCGCTACTGGACGTGTACTCATTTTTGCAACATTGCAGCATGGCGTGAAATTGTTATATTTGTGTATGTGTACAAGTATCCTGTTGTTCAGTATGCCCCATGACATAATGATTACGAATGTTTTTCTAAAAAGTACATTGCAGGCCACATGCATGAGCAATAGTAAGATTGTTGTTTTCCCCCCCTCTCTGTGTAGCGGAGTGTTCCACCAAAGAAGCTAATTTGCCAAATGAAGGGAAAAATCTGTTTACCAGCGTTTTGCGAGCCTCGCTGACAGCATGCAAGCTGCTCGAGGATAATTCAGCTGTCCTAAACCGGCACTTGGAGACTTAAAACGCCAGAGCCGCGCACTTCTCTCCGCTCCAAGTGGCTGTTTGCTGACATCTTAAAGTTGCTCTGTTAAATTCAGTGGCCCAGTGTGTTAGCGTGGCAATTCTAGGAAGGAAAATGAGTACACCACCAGGACTCGACCTGACAGGATTTTGTAGCTCAAGGTCAGAGTCAAGTATGTACAGTATGCTAATACACTATCAAAGCTAGGCTTGGGACTGTAAGGTCAAAGATTTTGATCTCACTCCAGAGATATTTTTGACTGTGTTCCCTGTAAGATGTACAATCCTTAAATCTGTAATGCATGCAAATGTAAATAGCACTAATGCAAATTTCAGTAGTATAGTATATGGATTATAGAACCCGGAAACTCAGTTTTTGTTTTTTTCTCACTCGTAGCTGTTTAAATTAGGTCAATTAGACCAAATAATCCCATCCATGGCGCTGGTTGAATTCATCTTCAAAAATACTAAGGCGACATAAAATAAAATATCTATTCTTTGATGATAACATAGGATGAGCAAAGGAAATAAATTTCTCCCTGTACAGGAAAACCTAACAACACATTTTGTACTCTGCCTTCAACTCTGATGACATTCTGAATTTGTAACACAAGTGAGCCCAACAACAACAATAAAAATGGGCTTTTTATATGGCAATGTAATGTTTTTACAACGAACCACCAGTGTTACAATTTTACAATTGGCACACTTTACAAACCATTTGCTTGCTATTTAGTCGAAGCAGTCATAGTAGTAGTAATAGTAGTATTTCGTAGTGTGTGTGCGTGTCTATGTGTGCATTTGTATGTACGTACATTATGTCATCGCTTTTACTTCTACGGGTCTTGACATGTTTTGACATTTGTTAATAAATAGTGGAAGGCCACTTAAATCTGATGTGCAAAACTATGTTTGTATTATATGACTCAACCCTCTTTCTCTCTGTGTGAGATACTTGCTTGTTTTCTTGACTGAACGCTCATGTCATCCTTTTTTTGTGCTTGGCAGCTGCACAGCAAGCTACGCTGTGATGACCAACCGATGTTGGAGCATGTGGAGCAGCTGCTGGGCGAGCTCGGAGGAGAGTTGGAGGGCGAGGAGTCTGAAGTGGGGGTTGATGACGACTATGAACCTGTTAGTGACGAGGAGGAGGCAAAAGAGGATACACCTATGGAACACTGACAAGTCCCCTTGTTTTGTATCTCTCTATAATGTCACATTTGTCTTTTCAACTCCTAATAAGTGCCTTTCCATTGGTCAAACATCACACTTGTTGATCGGAGAACCGAATTCAAGTCGATTAAAAGCTGCGGCTGACTCAGTCAATTTAGCAGTATGTTAAATGCTTTCTTGGCATGTTTTTCTCTTCAGCGATCGCGTAAAACCTTTTTTCGAATGGGTTTTAAAGCATTTAACCAATTGTCAAAGTGGTACGCAAAAACAAAAACACAACTGTGGTATCTGGAGTTATGCTCCGAATCGATACGCCAGGATTCAATACTACATTCTCTCTGCAACACATCCATTTGACCTATTGCATTGAGAAGCTGGTTACAACAGGTTACCAAACAATAAAAACAAGTCTTGTTTCCCACGTGAGGGTCCAAGCTCGTGTCCTCTGCACTTGGACTAATGCACATCGTTGACTAACCCAAACTACTGCAAATTGTCTTTTGCAGGTTGCCTGTCGGGGTCTCACCTCTATGGCATGCAGTGTTTGTTAGGTTATAGGTTTTTTTTTAACAGATTATTAGATTTTACATTGAAGCAACATCACTGTCATTTTGAGACTCTTAGATGAGATTGACGCCACTTTTAGAGCCAAGTAAATATGAGACCGCAATCTTCAATGTCAGAGAATGTAGCAGCAGGCTATACTTCCACTGACAGTGCTGATTTAATGTCAAAGTGACAGTTGTGTCATGAAAGAGAGGGAAATAAGTGGTTGAGGTCACAAGCGGATTTATATGATTCACCGTTTGTCGTCAAGAATGCCAATCAGCAGTGGTTTAACATGCTACGTTACTGACGTGCTTGCATATACTAAATATACAGTACTCAAAAAGTTAAGGATATCGGGATTGTGGGTGCAATTTCAAGCACAACCTAAAATGCACTCAAACCTTTAAAGATGAACTTAATTTAACCTTCTGTAAACTTTTGAATGCACATATCCAACTCTTTAATTTTTCAGTGCTTTTTGCACAACTTACTGAGCTGACCAAGAAAATAACTTATGTTTGATCCATGAATCAACCAATACCTTTTCAAAGTCCCCTTCTATGCCCGTCCTTTTTCTGTGACTTTTGTTTCTGTGCATTTTCGCTTCATCCTGAAAGCCGAATACCACTCACTTTCAGTGTGTAATTTATATGTATACAATTCCCAAAAAGTATGGGAAGCTTTGGAATTACATAACTTTCTTACCAATTGGTCATAAAATGTGATGTGATCTTATTTTAAGACACAACAATAGACCCACTGTTTACTTTCTGGGGCTGCTTTGCTACAGAGACAAGACACACACAAACACGCATAGACGAACGTCACAGTGCAGGGTGGAAAAGTATGTGAATCTTTTTAATTTAGTAAGTGGTTGAAGAATTTTGGGCCATTTGTGGCAAAATTGTGTGTTTTCACTGTGACGTTTTGGCCATGTAAAAGTGGAAAGATGACTTATGATGCAAGCGATGATAGGAGGAAAACTTACATCTTAATTACAAATCATGCAAGTGTTAGACCAAGCCAAATGCAGATTCACAACAGCATTTCACCATGCGTATCACACACACCAACATAGACGCTCACTCCTCTTTGAAGAATTCCGTCGCCGCCAAATGGAAACTTTATCTGAGATCTTTGTCCTGATTGTGATCTGGCTGCAAGCTGAGCAACCTGTTTCGGAATATGAAGGTTGCGACACGCTGCTTCAGCGCTGTTTTTTTTTTTTTTTGTAACAGCGGGGATGTCAAATAAATCTCTGGAGTCTTGGATATGTGATACAAGCTGCATTTTATCACCACCTAACGTGATGTGATGTGTTGTTAAGAGTGTCAAGGCCTTTTTCAAGCCATGTTTTTGTTTGTGTGTGTGTGTGTGTGTGTGTGTGTGTGTGTGTGTGTGTGTGTGTGTGTGTGTGTGTGTGTGTGTGTGTGTGTGAGGCTTATAGTGTATGATAATGTAGCAGGAGTGCAGGCTTAAAGGACTGACTACCTGCAGCGAGGCTGTCATCCAGCATTTGGCTGCATAATTACAACAAGCTCTGGTTCGTGTGTGTGTGTGTGTGTGTGTGTGTGTGTGTGTGTGTGTGTGTGTGTGTGTGTGTGTGTGCGTGCGTGTGCGTGTGTGCAAATGTAAGCGCTCGTGCTGCCTCATCTGCACAGTTGTGTGATTAATGACTCCAGGGGTGACTGAACATGGTCGGTCAGCCCTTTCTAGTTATTCTGAGCTGACCTATTGTGAGTGGGCCATGGTGGACGCACAAAGCCTCGGGTAATCTCCAAATCCTTGGCCATTCTCACACCTGTGCATCAGCACCACCGGAGTTTTTTTTTTTTTTTTTTATCCCTTGAG